>NW_006256908.1:3324230-3384234 GCF_000478725.1 Eutrema salsugineum | reverse complement strand
ACCGAAAGTGCCTTCGAAGTCCAAGGATGAAAAAGCCAAATTTCCTAACATATTTCAACATTACACACGCGGAACATCGCAGCTAGTTAAGATATGTCAATAAATTAAGGAAAATGGCCCGTTTTATCTAATCACGATTTTCACAATTGAAACGAGTCCATTGTTAATATATTTTGTTAAAGGTAATGTTTTTAAAACCGGACCGCTGACCGAACCGGGAAAGCTTTTGGGTCATGGGTTAGTATGGTTAGACCATGTTCAACCGGGTTTGATAAAATTTTTCAAATAATTATATATGGATTTAAAAAAAAAACCAAAAGAAGTATAGAAGAATTATGATTTAGAAACTTTTTTTTTTGGTCAAATATTTTAGAAACCTTATCTTTTATTTTTAAAGTAAAAATAAATAAACAAAAATTAAATTGACTTGTTACCTCTTAAAAAACGTAAAAAAAAAAATGATTTAAGTTTTTTTTTAGTTAAATTCGGTTTAATACAGTTTATCGATTTATCTAATTTCTGGTTTTTGACGGTTCAATCCGGTTTTTAACTCAACCCGGCTACACCTCCGGTTCGTGGTCCAACCTGGTCTGACCGCCGGTCCAATCCGGGTTTAAAAACACTGGTTAAAGGCGTCCATTATAATTAGTAGTTAAAGAGTTAAAGTTAATCAGTTAGAGGGCAAACGAACTAAACGTCCGGCTTAATTAAATTAGATAGATGACCAACTATCAGCCTGATGTCTAGTCATGAATGAATAATACATTATGCAGCGAACTAGTCGGCTAAAACTTCGATCGGGAAAATTGGAAAAAAAGACCCTGAATATGTAAACTCAAATGAATTTGTTTAACCACTAAATATTCACTAATTAACATTAATTAAATATATTAAAAAAACTAAATGATGGTATAACAATAATAGTACCACTCAATGAGTCATAGATTTGTCAACATCTACCAAAGAATCCATCAGTGACACAAAGATGAATTTTCTTTAACACCAAGACATGGGCAAAAATAAGGATTAATTAAGGGTTCTACATTTCAGATTTTTAGTTGTAAAGACTATATTAGAACAAAACCTAATACTAAAGACATTTCACTCAGGAAAGTTACTGCTAAAGTTTCAGATTTAGCACTTCAATTGCTACTGCATCCTTGGAGAAGATAGGCGGCTTTGGTACGAACCTATCAAGAACCAAGAAACCGAAGTTATACTGTCAGATGAACCTGAAAATAAAAGACGAGGATCAAAGTAAAAAAGAAGAGAACATCAAAAGTTTGCTTTTCTACTCACTTTTGATGCATAAGGCCGCAGATCGGTGCTGCTAATCTGACAAGAACAGTTTCTGAGAAACACAGCCCACATGTCCTTGAGTACCGGCTTTTCTTCTACCAATTTACTGGAGAAGAGCCAGTTCTCCGCCAAAACCAAGAAAATGTAAGTTCTGAAAAGGTTACAATTTTTCTCCTTCAGATTGATAGACATCAGAGAGCTCATCATATTCTCGTCGCTATCCTGTTAATAGAGAGAAATCAACACCATAGAATGTATTCAATGCCCTTTGCTACAGTCTTAACTTTTTGGTATTGTTATGTAAAAATTAGTTCTTGGTTACCTTATGATCAAGTAAAACAACAAGCATTTGATTTGAGATGGAACTTCTCAGATACTTGCTTCGAGTATCAACACCTGAAACGGATTCCACTATCCTCAAACAATTCATGTCTTGAGGTACTCTGCAGATGCATCAAGACCAGAGAAGCAACTGCGTAAGTCAATTAATAGATAAAACAAACGGCCAATGATGCTACAGGAATAGAGGAGGCCGAACCTGGAAGCAAGAGAGTTAGCTATTTCCTTGCAGCTTGAAACCCATTCTTCCTCTTTGAAGGATCCAATGACAGATATTAAGCACTCTTGTAAGAGAAGTGAAAGACCTTGAAGAGCACGATCTAAGAGCAGCCATACAAGGATTTCAGCTATCTGTTCAACTTGTGAAGTGGTAAAAATGGGATTTTTACACCTGAATCAATGAAAGCAACAGACAAGGTAGGAGTAATCAAAATGTATGAAAATAGAGTCCAATAACTCACTGATCACATGGCCATGTACATATACAAGTTATAATATGTATGAATAATGTCTTTGCTATCTGTAAAAGAGAGTTTAGTGCCACAAACCTAATTTGACAACAAGCTGCGACAAATTTGAGCCAAGCTCTAATATTCTGAGGAGGACCTTGAGACTCAGAATCTTCAAGCCAAAAGTAAGTATACTTCAGTTGTAGACAGACTATTATCAACTATTATCAAAAGCCAAAGAAAAATTAACCGATAATAAATGAGCAACAGGAAACCCACCGGCTTCAGCTAGTTCAACATCTTGTGACGAAATAATTCTGAACCCGTATGATTCAAGAGCTTCATTAAGTTGCTGATAGTTAGGAAGCCAGTGTATTTCAACAGGAGCTCCATTAACCTGATTAAACCACAGTGTTTGAAATCCAAAGAATCCGTTTCAGTAAGAACATAAAGTAATAAGCCCTGGAAGCTAAAAGAAAGTACATAGCAGTACCTCGTTTTGCGATGACAGTAAGGAACACCAGAAGTCACAAGCAGATGATCTTAGATCTTCTTTTGATGAATACAACACTGATAAGTCCAATACATCAAAAACCATAGGGTAAGCCAAAGTCCGTAGGGTAAAGAAACTTGAAGAAAAAGCTAGACACGTACAAAGATTGAGCGTCCATTTGCATATGATTTCTTCCACACGCGCACATGTCAAGACCAGTTTTGTGAGCCAGCCGTTAACCAGCAATCCTTCAAGAATAGCCGTTCCTGGAAAGTACAGTGAAGTCTATTACTTTAAACCCGAAGAGAGTGGCATCGTTCTCAAGGGAAAGGAAGATAAACTAAAGACGACGAGTTCATAGAAAAACAAACCATTGTCTGGACTAAGATCCACCACCAAATTTGACTCACTATTCTTAAACTCTTTCAACAAGTAGCAATCCTCGAGATCCGCAAGTAGTGGAGGTGTTGGAGCTTTCTGTATAAACAAAACATCAAAGATGATAAATTTCACACAACTATCACTTACTCTGAAACATCATCTAACATTGGAAGAAATCAGCCTTGCCTGATCTCCAAACATGCATAATCCCCACTCTTGGATATCTTCTTCACCGCCTATCTCATTCATCTGTAACCCAATAATCACCAAAACATCGCATCAACATAACGTTCTTAGTCATATATAAACTTAAAGAATGTGATGAATTACTCATTCATGCCTGATTCTGGCAGCTATCAACAATAGAAAGCAAAGCTTCTTGGCCATGTTCATCTTCATCTGAATCATAAACCTTGGAGACTTTCCGTTTCTTGTTCTGCTTGTCTATAAGCTTGCTCTTCTCTTTGTAGAAATCAGAGAGAAGATCGTCCAAGCCAATAACTTTCTTCCTGATGTGACACAGGTGATAAAGATAAAGACTTCAAAATCCTCAAACTTCAGAGGTTCAATTACATCAACATATTCAAAGGTTTGAGCTTTCATTGAGAAAATTGAGAGGTTTTCAATTAACCCTAATCAAGAACCCAAATTTTCCGAATTTCGAAAAACCCTAGTCTACAATTGAATCGAATTTCTTTACTATGACAACAAATCCAGGAAATGGTATGAAAGAAAGAGAAATCGCGACCCTAAAGATAAAAGAATTGACCTTTTCCCAACTGACGCTGGAGGGTTAACGAGAGGATCTTCGTTCTCGAAATCAAGAGGCCCATCCATATTCATGGTTAACTTGCTGTCTCTGTCTCTGTCTCTGTCTCTGTCTCTGAAACTTTAGCTTCTTCGACCTCCTTTGTTGAGACCAAAGGCTTAAACTCTTTGCAGCGTGGGGAAGCGCGAATGAGGAGTGTGTTTAAAAGAGATCACTTTAGGTTCCAAACGGAGACGTCGCTGGATGTAAATGCCAAGAATTTTGACAACCAATTTTTTTTTTTCACAAAATGATATGCCAACCAATTATTTTTAGTTGTTACTTGTCAATAGGTCTGGCCATAAAACCTGAAACCAAAGATCGAATTGGAATTGAACCGAATTAGGAGATATTGAACCGAACCGCATTAGGAGATATTGAACCAAACTGAATTTGTCAAACTTAAACAATTTTTACAAAACTTAACCAAATTTTCTTAAATCAAACCATTTTTTAAGTTTTTTTGTCAAGTATTTGAGTTAAATTTCGGGTATCTGAAACCGACTCTAACTCAGATAGAATCGAACCGAATCTAAACCCCAAAAAAAAAGAAATATTGAAATAAATCTTATATCGAAATACTCAAAACCTAAAAAACC
Organism: Eutrema salsugineum; assembly: GCF_000478725.1. Lineage (NCBI taxonomy): Eukaryota > Viridiplantae > Streptophyta > Magnoliopsida > Brassicales > Brassicaceae > Eutrema > Eutrema salsugineum. The sequence goes on along the minus strand of NW_006256908.1, from coordinate 3,379,866 downwards.
ATACTGAACCAAAATCGATATTTGAAATTTTGAATGTCCAGAAGCATAGTAGTTAGTAAACGTCAATATAACAAGTTGACTATACTAGGTTATGCAAACAGCTTTTTCTTTTGAAGTTAGAGACTGAAGAATACATTTTGGATGTCAAAGGAAAATTAGCGGGTAAGGAATGAAAACGGATATTTGGATATTTTATACAGAATAAGAATAAGAGACGAGAAATTCAGATACCTCAAAAGTTATTCAAACTCACATTAATTTGGATGATTTGTAGGTGTTTGGATAATTCAAATAATTTTGAAAAAATAGAGGAATTAAAAATCATCATATATATGATTTTAGGTGAATTCTCTCCATTCTGCTGCCACATCAGCATCTGAATGGAGGACATCTGTCCTTTTTAATTAATAAATTATAAATTTTAAAATAAAAAATTTAAAACTAATTAATACCACTACTTCTAATTTAATTTTTCTATTTAATGTTTATTTTATATGTACTTATGTTTATAACTATTAAGTTACATTAAAATTAAGACTTTTCACATTCATAACAAAAATAAATAAACAACATTTTTAATCTTTTGGTATTCGTCTAAAAACTTTTAATATTTTTTATACTAATTTGATATTTTTTCTTTCGACTTATCATCATCATGAACACCTTTTTCGAAGCTTGTTATATGAAATAATATAAAGATGTAGCATTCTCTACATTCAAAGATTTGGCGGTTTTTATGAGTCAAATATCATATTATTAGAGCTACATTTTATTGTGAAACATGAAGTATGAGGTGGTTTTTGCAGAATCATGACAATTGTGCATATCATAAAATATGAGAACATTATGCAATTCAACCCAAAAAATATGGTTTTTATCTACGTTTTTTTTACTCATATCATGTTTATGATTTCTAAAATAGTAGAATAATTTTTCTACTTAGCCTACTTCTAATCCTCAAAAAAAGTTATTTGTTTTACAAAGATTTTATTTTTAAAAAACCTAATACTAAACAATCAAACAAATTATCATATTCTTATAATAATATATATATATATATATCAACACAAACATATTTTTAAAAATATTATCTGAAACAAAACCCGCGCGTATGCACGGGTACAAGTCTAGTATATATGATTTTAGGTGAACTCTCTCCATCATGCTGCCACATCAGCATCTGAATGGAGAACATCTGTCATTTCATCTAATTAATAAATTATAAATTTTAAAATAAAAAATTAAAAACTAATTAATACCACTACTTCTAACTTAACTATGATATTTAATGTTTATTTCATATGTATTTATGTTCATAACTATTAAGTTACATTAATATTAAGGCTTTTCAAATTCTTAATAAAAATAAATAAACAACATTTCTAATTTTTTACATTTTTAACTTTTTGGTATTCGTCTAAAACTTTTAAATATTTTTTATACTAATTTGATACTTTTCTTCCGGTTTATCCTCATTATAAATACTTTTTTCGAAGCTTGTTATATGAAAAAATGTAAAGATATAGCGTTATCTTCATTCAAAGATTTGACGATTTTTATGGGTCAAATATAATATTATTATAGCTGCATTTTATTGTGAAATATAAAGTATGGGTAGTTCTTGCAGAATCAAGGCAATTGTACATGTCATAAATTTGAGAACATTAAAAATCAGAGGTAATTATCTGTTTTCAAGTAATTCAACCAGAAAATATGACTTTTATCTACGTCTTTTTTACTCATATCATGTTTATGATTTTTAGAATAGTAGAATAATTTTCCTAATTACCATACTTCCAATCCTTTAAAAGAAAGTTATTTGTTTTATAAAGAATTTATTTTTTAAAAACCTAATACTAAACAGTCAAACAAATTACCATATTCTTATAATTAATATATATATATATATCAACACATATATATTTTTAAAAATATTATGTGAAACAAAACCCGTGCGTATGCGCTGGTACAAGTCTAGTATATATAATTTTGGATAATTTTCATTAATCTTATATATACAACCGGGTAATCGGCATTAATGTTGGCTTAGAGGAAAAGCATAGGGTGCAATCGTCCAGCTATGTAGTTTAAGATCACTACAAGCAATGACAATCGACATGTAGTTGGTTTCAATCGATGATAGGTATACATTTAGTTGTTTTTTTTTCCACGATATGGATGTGTTGGGATATCAATCAAAGTCCCACATCGGAAGTTTTAGACCAATATGGTCTAGTATATAAGCAAGATGTCCAACAGTTTTAGTATGATACCTTTTGGGAAGGAGCCCAAAAACAAATATGGGCGGACTTTGCTACTTGGGCTTAAAACGGACAATATCATACTAACAAGGAGTTGGACATGAGCTTGAAAAACCCAACAATTGGTATCAGAGCAAAGTTCTGGAAAATGTGAACCTGGACAAGTGGGTGTGGGCGGTGTGTTCGGTGTGGGAGAGAGAGAGCCCTCAAAGTGATCTTGCGATCGGGGTGCTGGTACTTTGTGTCGAAAGTATTTCTAACGGTGCGCGAAGGATTAGGTTGGGCGATACAATATGGGTGCCAAGTTTTGCAAGAGGTTGGAAAGCCACAGGTTTATGTGGTTCTTGGTTTGAGAAAGGGATTGTTGGGATATCAATCCATCTCACATTGGAAGTTTAGACTAATATGGTTTAGTATATAAACAAGATGTCTAACAATTTAATATGAGATCTTTTGGGAAAGAACTCTAAAAACAAATCCGTACGGATTTTGCCACTTTAACTCAAAGCAAACAATATCAATAAATAGTTAGACATGGACTTGAAAAGCCCAACAGGATGAATCACCAAAAAATATTACATAACTGTTGTATTTGTGTAACGTGAGTCACTATATTTTGTACTATGCCAGGACAATAAATACGTTTTCCCTATATATCAATTTGAAAAAATTACATTCTTATTAACCTGAACTGAGTTCTCTTCAAAATCGCAAAAATTACGGGTTCTATGGAGTATTCAATTTTCAGAGTTTTATGGTTTAGAGCTTGCTAGTTAATTGTTAGGTTTGTTTCCCTTATGTTGGGGTTTCCTCTCCCTTTTTTTAGGGCTAGTTTCTGTGAATTTTTCATTTCCTGCTGGTTTTGTGTATTAAAATCATATTGTATGTTTATATATTTCCTTTGTGTTATATAATGAAAAAAATCAGACGAAAACAAAAAAAAACCTGAACTGGTTTTGAAAGTGTCTCATCCTTTGACAACTACATCACTAGACTCCATCCTTATCAAACTCTGTTTCCAAACCGAGTCTACACCACAAAAAGCCTCTTAACAGCTTATGTATTTGAGATCTTATTTTTAGGTAGATCCATTAGGCAAAACAGGTGTATTAATTAAAGAAAAAAAAACAAAGAGCGAGAGCTACAACGATCTTTGATGTTTTGCGAGCAAAATAGAATGTAAAATGAACAGAAATAACAGGAAAAAAAAAAGCAGAACAGGGATAATGACTATGAATCTTTAACCAAGTTTTTCTAGCATTTCTAGTGGTATTAGTCGATAAATTTAAATTTATAAAAACATTCAAAAAAATTCAAACCTTTTCAAAAGAATTGACTATAGACACCATAAAAACACATTTGGATCACCAAAATTTGAGTGTTATATACCGTCCTTGTGTGATCATGTAACACATGACCAAAAATAAACAAGAATAAAATGTAACCAATGCAAGTAAACTTTTTGCTTCTAAATTCCCCACTTGCAAAGTTTTGATGTAATTGGAAACGAAAACGATTGACCAAAATATATCACATGAACCGATGAACCGCAATGTGCTGGAGTCTCCATCCACACCCTAATAAGTCAAATTATACAATTTTTCTCAAAAGAGTGACAAATTTTTGGCTTTTTCTACTCTATCGCTAGAATTTAATTTCACACACCAGAATATTTCAAATCGTCTAAAATATAGCTCAGATGGGCAAATAGGTAAATCAATAGCTAAGCAGCGTGCGTTATCCACAGTTGGTGAGAGAGAGAATCAGACGCAAGTGCAACATGACAGCTCTTACGATTTAACATTGCAAATGCAACACGTGAACACGTACGTTTTGTAATGATTTAAGAATATGCATGATCACATGATTACTATAACTTTTTTTTGTCTTTTAAATAGACCATTAACCATAATATGACAGAAAAAACGCTTCCACAACTTGGGGCTTTAGTAAATGAATAATAAACCACGTTGAAGATAAAACCAAAGAAACGGCTCTCTACTAATAATTTATTCATCTATGATTAAACAGACACATAACCCTTTGTTTGATAGTGATTTACAGACAAATACAACAGCTTTTGTTTTTTTTCCTTCATCAAGACTTTCTTGAATCAGAGACCAATACAGATTCGGATTCAGGACTTTCCCTAAACTTATTGTAGATATCACCTTTGTAAAACTCTCTCGTCCTTATCGCTAGACCCAAAGATACAAGCGCTCCAAAGAACGTCACTGTAGCCAAAATCACAAACGGCAATTTATAACACTGCCTTCCTAAGCAAGTCAAGTCTTTTACATCTTTTCTGGTTAGCCCTCGAGCCGCTAACTGCTTCAAAGCCTCTCTATCGTAAAGCATTCCCGTGACGCGAACATTCAAGATGTAGGAACCGAGCGGGCTAGCTAGCTGTCCGCAATTGAACAATGTAGAGTAGTACTTGAGTCCAAAAAGTTCAGAGATGATAGCAAACAGCAAAGGAAGCTGCGCGCCAAAAGAGAATCCCATTAGAATCGAAGCTATGTATACCGAGCCTGGTATTGGGAACGCGATGAGAAGGTGGCCCGCGCAACTCAATAAGAGGACTAATGTCATCATGAGCGGTCTAGGCAGTTTATACTTGGCAAGCAAGTATTCGGAGACAAACCCAGAGAACACTCGACCGAAGTAGTTCCATATGCTAACTAGTGACACAAAAGAGCTAACCGTATGGTTCGGGTAGCCAAGTGATTCCCCTATTTGCCCTAGGTTATCTACTGCGGTCAAGCTTGATCCTAAACCGCAGAAAGTAGCTACAAATAAGATTATCATGTCAATGCTGAACAATGCTTGTAGTATTGTGTAGTCTTCCCCTCTTGAAGGGGGAGCAAATATCGTCAAGAAGCAAGATTTCCTCTCTTTCTCTTCTTGATCCAACTTGGTGGTTTTGTCCTGATCAAGATCAAGATCAAGATCGAGTGCCTTCTTTGGTTTCTCGACCTTGACCTCGCTAGGCTCTTCAACCGGCAACTTCTTCATTTCCCACACTTCAATCTCTTGCTTAACCGCAACAGTAAGAGGCACAAATAGCAAAACACAGCATATCGTAGCACTCGCCGTATAAGCGGCTTTCGTGAAATGAACTTGCTTCTCAGCAATGTTCATAGCCATGAGGAACAAAGCCAAGAAGATGGAAAGGTAAAGGAAATTGTAAAACACATTCAACTCATTCCTCTGCCTCACGACCTTCTTCTCTCTTATGGAATACACAAACACAAGCGAAACCACAGCAGGTAACCAAGCGATCAACAGAATCAGAGACATTGAATCGTTTCCATAAATCGCAAAGTAAAGCTGCGTCATGATAGCTCCACTTAAACCAACATAACCCTTGAGCAAACCAAGCATAACTCCTCTGCTTTCAGGGAAGTTCTTGACACAAGTAACCAAAGCTCCTGTGTTTGCGAAATTCTGAGAGTTGGCTCCAATACAAATATAGAGACACATTTGCCAAACCTTTGGTCTCGCTACTTTGCCTGTAACGGTGAGCCAGATCATGAAGTAGCCAACGAAGTTCATCGCCGAACCAATGGTTAAGACGAACCAAGTCGGTGTGACCTCGGCAATGAGACCGGACATGACTCCTACGTTTGCTCCGAGATCTTTGAAGAAACCTAACAGGTTTAACGTCGTCTGGTCGTAACCGAGTGTGGATTTGATGTCTTTGGAGTAAGTCCCAAAGAGATAAGTGGCTCCAGCACAAGCCATGATGAGGAACGAAGCAAACACCATGAACCATCTTCCATTGAAGAGGTGAATCAAGAACCGTACGGTCTCGCCTGATTGATGAATCTCGTTTCCCATCTTGGAAACAAGAGTGTGTTTATAGAACCTAGATCTCTGTTGGTTTGAATCTTGGAAAGATTGAGTCTTTAGAGATTATCTTGGTGGAGAAAATTGAGAAAACCCAAGATTGGTATTGGGTTAATCAAGAATGAGAGCTGAATGATTTAGAAGTACAGGGAGAGAGTCTTCAGGGCTATAAAGCTGAATACAAAGCATAGGATCAGTTTGTATTATATGTAATAGAAGTATTGAAGACAGAGCCGATTGTCGGAAAGTTTTTGAGGAAGATTAAACAATTTATCAAAGCCCAGGAAAATATAAAGATTGACCAATTTATCTGTCTTTACTAATTTTGTCGGTTAGATATTTACTGACCAAAGATAAGGATAAGAAGATGAACAAATGTTGAAAAAGCTAAAATCTCCCAATCTTTTGACAGTAATTTCTAAGAGACTAAATTAGTATAGACAGATAAATGTACGACAAAAAAAAATCTTCATATATTTAGGACTTAAAAGACAGATTAATGGTTAATATATTGGTATAAGTTGAAATTATCTGAAAATCAATCGGTTTAAGCTGACCGAATATCTCTTTTAAAACGCTTATCTAGTTGTACTACATGTGTGATGTGGTCCATGTGGAGGCTGACGAAACAGTATTACAGAAACGTTTGCTCCGCATTGTCTTAAAACATTTTTGGAACAAATATGTGAAATTACCTAAATAAACGAATTCCTTTGAAATGTTTTTCACCTATATACAATACATTTTCCTACGTTCGTTTTCCTAAACGAGTGCATGTATGTATATAGTTGTAAAAACAACTTTGTGCTTCTCTAAAATTATCCTAAATTTTTTTTTTTTATTTTAATTAAGAAAAGGTAATCCGAGCTTTTATCACTCTGACTAATTTTCAAAGGATACAATTAAATAGCCCACTCAAAAAGTTTTTCAAAGGGTTCTAAAATGTGACAGGTCAAATGGGAGTGATTAAATAATTTCATGTTTGCAGAGAATCCATTCCTAACCTATACCAACAAAACAACTCTTCTACAAGTGGGAACCACTAGTCCAACATTACTCAATGTTATAAAGTTCTCTAGCTAATCTTTTTGTACGATAATTTGCAATCTCAAAAAAAAAAAAAAATCATTTTAATTTCATAAACAAACATTGACTCCGCTTGAAAAATTTGAGCTCACCTCCTCTTTGCATGCTCCTTCTCTAAAGCATTTTTGTACAGAACTCATAGCAGCATTGCTTGGATATGTCTACTGCCGACTGGTCTTAAGTTTAGATGTTTAGATTTTTCCTCGGCTGTCTTCACCAAATCGAAGAATTTAATCTGTTGAGTAGATATTTATTCCAATCAACATTATACCATGTATAGTATGAGAGAGATGGTCAGCGGCATATCAAATCTTCTAAATGGTGTAAATTGAAAAGAATCAATGAATATCATTTCTGACTTCATTTCCTCCAAATAACCAATCGAAGCCTAAGATTATTGTTTTTATACATTACAGGTTGCAGAACCAAACTTGAATGTTGTTCTAGAAAGATTGTTAGAAATTTTGAAATGGCAAAACTCAAATTAAAAATAAAATTTTGCCAATCTTGGGATGTATTTAATTTGAATGGCTGGACCCATATAATTTGGTTTTATTTTATATCATTAGTCTGTTTAAGTCTGCGGGCTTCAGGCCCATAACAACTAACCTAGTCTTAACCATGAGTCCACTCAGGCTCTTCCACATGCAACTTCTTCATATTCTACACTTTTACACACTAGCTTGACCGCAAGCCAACCAGCAAATTAAATATCTATCAAAAGTTTGACAATATGTTTCATTCAATACCACAAACTTTGTGAAATTTAAGCGTTTTTTACTACACTTATACTGTTTTGCTATAACTACATATTTATATTAAGTAAGGATATGATATGATATATATATATATATATATACAGTAACCATGAAAAATTTGGTGCATATGACTGAGAATGGATCATACCTTATCCCATGAGATTGCCTGTACTAGCTCCTGAGAGTCGGTCTCACAGAAAATATTACGACTGTTTAGGCTTGACGTGAACAAGATGGTCCATCGCATTGCTTCCGCTTCAGCTTCTATCAAGAGTACTATGTTTTGGTATAGCTTTTGCTCCCATCCAAAGCACCCTTCCTTTATGATTCATAAGAACCCATCCAATGCCACATTTATCTCCATATTTCAGCCAAGATGCATCAGTATTGCACATGCTCTCTAACCAATTAGATCGAAGGGGAATCTATTTAAGACTTCTCGTATTCACTTAATATTTTTTTTAAGGAATGTAATTTTCTAGAATCTAGCTATAGAGTTTTTGAAGTTTTTTTTGTTTTGGTTAAATGAACGTATATATTGATTGATTTATTTATTTGTTTCTTTGTTGACCCAATTTGATTTCGAGTGAAACAGATCATTGATGTTCAGTTCTATGTTCGTGTTAATGTTTTAATATTAAAAAACACAATAGATAGAACAGTTTCAATTATGTATTACTGTATTAGACTAATCGCTACCCACTCATCAACATCTACAATTTTTATATTTGTATTTTATTTATTTTTTCCTTTAAAACATTATATTATGGGTTATAGATTATGTCATTCCAGCTTAACGAAGCAACCTCTTGAAAGTGACTTTATACCTTATAAATTAGTTTTGTAATATATCTAATGCGATGTAATGCGATTGAACACTAATGTTAAGATGAATATATAAACACATACATTCTTATTTAAATGTCGGTTTACAAAAATTGATAGTTTATGATAAGTTGATAACCGAACATGTATCTTATCCCTTCTTAACTTTTACTTAAATAAGTGGTGTAGAAAAGGCGTGGTTGGTAAACTTTTGCATTTCTTCTAAGCTCTAATACCTTATTAGTATTGAATAAAATGTTACTTTACCTTAAATTATCTATGTAACATATATAGGATTTCTAGCTCCAAATGCTTGTATCTATATGGGTTGAGAATATGTACAATAAGGCTAGGTAAGTGAATTCGTGGGATTCTAATATAGTGTTTTTCAAAAAAAAATTATGCTCAAAATCCATATTAAATATTTAAAAACCAATAACGTATGTTTTCACCAAAATAGAACCAAAACCCAGTAACTTACACTGTAGACCACTATTTCATACCGGCGTGGAGCATTTTACCGTTTTCTTATCTGTAGTTTTTTTTTTTTTTGGATTTCCGACCAAATATCGTAATTTGTTTTACTAATATAAGCATCAAATATTTCTATAGAAATATTACTGAAGAATTACAGAGTCGTGTATTGGAAATGCTTTTCACTATATTATTCACAAAGACAAGTACACGAATATATACTACCACAAGAGAATCAGACTTGCCTAAACTATTACAATGACAATAATATATTCTGCTAATGTTAAGAGAACAGAATACGTTGACTGCTAAACTTATGGGATATGATTTGATATCGGATATCCCATTACCCTACCTCAAACTGGAGCATGCAAGTCAAGAATGCCCAGTTTGTGTCTGAAACTTTGGTAAGCTTGTTTGCCAAGTGGTTTGGTAAATATGTCGGCCAATTGTTGTGTTGTGGAGACATGATGAGTGGAGATATTACCTGACTTTATTTCATCACGAACAGCATGACAGTCGTTTTCGATGTGCTTTGTACGCTCATGAAACACTGGATTGGTGTTTATATGTATTGCTGCTTTGCTGTCACAATAAACACGCATCGGTTGCGTATGCGACACACCAAGTGACGTGAGAACATTCTTGATCCAAAGAAGTTCATCACGGAGATATGATAAAGCTCGGTACTCAGCCTCAGTCGACGATTTGCTAACCGTATTCTGCTTCTTCGACTTCCAGGAAATAGGTGACTGACCAAGCTGAACAAAGTAACCAGTGACTGAACGACGAGTAAGTGGACAGCTTGACCAGTCAGAATCACACCATCCAGAAATCTGAAAATCTTTCTCTGAACTCAAAAGAATTCCTTGACCTGGTGACCCTTTAAAATATCGTACAATACGCAAAGCAGCTTGCCAATGATCATCCCTAGGTTTCTGCATAAACTGAGCAAGGATGTGTACAGAGAAAGTAAAATCTGGTCGAGTTGCAGCCAAATAGATAAATCGACCAATCAAACGCCTATAGGGAACTGGGTCTGTCAAAATTGCAGAGGTTGAGAGCGCCAATTTGTGATTCTGCTCTAATGGAAATGTCGCTGGTTTAGCTCCCAATAACCCAGTTTCTGAAATAATATCTAAAGCGTATTTTCTTTGGCTTAGATAAAATCCAGACTTGTTCTGAGACACTTCAATCCCCAAAAAATATTTCAATGCTCCTAAATCTTTCATCTTAAAACAAGAAGAAAGATAATCTTTGAATACCTTCAACGCTTGCTCAGAATTTCCAGTGAGTATCATATCATCAACGTAAATGAGTAAGTTGATGTTAACACTGTTTCTGTCAAACGTGAAAAGAGAATAGTCAGCAAGAGACTGTTGGAATCCATAATCACGTAAGGCCTTAGTGAGTTTCTCGAACCAACAACGCGGTGCCTGCTTTAACCCGTATATCGATTTCCTCAGTCGGCATACTTTTGTTTCATCTTTTGAATAAAACCCAGGTGGTGGTTTCATGTAGAGCTCTTCCTCCAGATCTCCATGGAGAAATGCGTTATGCACGTCCATTTGATATACAGGCCAGTCGTTTCCCGCAGCAACTCTGAGAAACATACGAACTGTTCCCATCTTTGCTACCAGAGCAAAAGTTTCCCCATAATCCTCTCCCTCAACTTGTTTGTTACCTAGAGCAACTAGACGTGCTTTATGTCGTTCAATTGTCCTGTCTGAGTAATACTTGATCTTATATACCCATTTGCTGCCAATTGCCCGCTTTCCTGGAGGTAAATCTTCTAGTGTCCATGTTTCATTCTCTTCTAAAGCAGTAATTTCTTTACTCATGGCTTCCCTCCATTGTTTCAACTTTACGGCAAGATTGAAAGATTTCGATTCCACATTGATGGCAACAGCAACTTGGAAGGCTCGATGTGTTGCTGAAAATCGACTGAAATTGACATAATTTGATATCGGATATGAAGAGGATACCTCAGGTTTGGTCAAAAGTTTTCTCTGTGCTGAGTTCACGACAAAATCACGGAGAACAACAGAAGCAGTTCGACGTCGCTGTCCACGTCCTAGAAGCTCTGGTTCAGGCTGGGCTTCGATCGGATCTGATGACGAAGGCTGCTCCAAGTCAACAGGCGGAGCAGGAGATGGAGCAGAGGGTGAAGTCACAGAAATTTCAGACGTCGACGAGGTCACGTTATTTTCACGAGAAGAAGATGAATTTTCGGGCCAAACCTGTGATGTTGTGACTATTGGGCTTGGTACTGGGCCTGAATTAATTACTGAAATTTTAGCAGGTCCAAACTCTTCTTCTTCAACTAATAAATTAGAAGAAATTGGAGCCCATAATTCTTCTTCGTCCCCAACGCTCTTTTTCGATTCATCGGAGCCAAGCTTAACAAACGGGAACTGATTTTCATAGAAAATCACATCACGAGAAACGAAAAACTCCCGCTTCTCCAGATCATATAATTTCCAACCCTTTTTACCATAGGGGTAGCCAACAAAAACGCACTTTCGACTTCTTGATGCAAATTTATCTCCTTTTTGAGCTTGATTATGTGCATAACACAAACTCCCAAACACTCGCAAATGTTCATAGTCAGGCGCTTTCTGATACAACTTTTCAAACGGAGTTAATCCTTGAATTGTAGAATTTGGTGTTCGGTTGATCAAATAACCAGCTGTGAGAATACACTCTCCCCAAAATTCAATTGGCAAATTCGCTTGAAATTTTAAAGCTCGAGCAACATTTAAAATATGCCGATGCTTCCGTTCGGCTCTACCATTTTATTGGGGTGTACCCACACATGAAGTCTCATGAATAATGCCTTGTTGTTAAAAATAACCAGTTAAGCTCGTAAATTCGGCTCCGTTGTCACTTCGTAAACTCATAACCTTCGTCTGAAACTGCCTATCAACCATGGAGATGAAAATTTTCAAACATTTGGGTGCTTCTGTTTTGTCAAGCAGAAGATGAATCCATACACTTCGAGAGATGTCGTCGACAATCGTTAAAAAATAACGTGCTCCACAATGTGAAGTCGTCCGATACGGACCCCATAAATCAGAATGGATTAACTCAAAAGCTTTTGTAGTTTGATTGAGACTTGATGGAAAAGAAGATCTTGTTTGTTTAGCTCGGAGACATACATCGCACGCCATTTTGGAGACTTCTGACGAAACGTGAACATCTGGGAGCAAACCAACAATTCCAGGAGACGGGTGACCCATTCGATTATGCCACAATTCATAAGCTTTCGCATTTTGCGTAGCAACAGAATTCACCATTTCTGTGCTATGAAAATCGAAGGTTCCACCCACTTCTCGCTTACCCACTCCAATTACCGTCCTCGAAGCTCGGTCTTGAACAACCAGAAAACGATCAGCCAATTGTACCACACAGTGATTTTCATCCATTAACTGTCCTAGAGATATCAGATCAGACTTCATTTCTTCAACAAAAAAGACAGATTTCAATATCAGATTTGATCCCAATATAACCGAGCCCTCTTTAACCGAGATTCGTTCGCGCCCATCAGCCAAAATGATTAAGACAGGAGCAATATCTCTGACATCAGATATAATGTCATATCTCCCAGTGAGATGATGTGTAGCACCTGTATCCATAATCCATGAAGGAATAGAGCGCTTACAAGAGTGTATTTCGGTGTTGACGGTAGGCTTCTTAGCGTTCAATAGGTTGAGGATCGTACACCATTGTGTCGCTTAAGCCGCTCACACCGTCTCTATCTTTGTTAGTGATGACATAATTAACATGTTCATGATTCATGATGCTGGGCACATGAACAGTATTCGCATAAACTCCAAATCTTCTTCCTCCAATTGTTTTTATTTTCGATCTTATATCCGTGCGCCGCAATGATCTGTTGTTGTCAGATCATCAGAAGAATTTATTCTTCTCACCTCTGTCATCGTTGATATTGGATTCACAGTTTTCGGAGTCAGATTCGTTCCATCAATCAGGGTCGCATTCAGGTTCAGATTCATTGAGTCATCCATCGTCGTTGCTATTGTGTTCGTGTTCGTCGGTTTTGAAGTCACGTGTGAAATCATGATCATCGTGTTTGTGTTTCAAAAGAAGATTATCAAAGAAATAGGAAATCAAAATTGTTCAGGCTCTGATACCATGAAGAATTACAGAGTCGTGTATTGGAAATGCTTTTCACTATATTATTCACAAAGACAAGTACACGAATATATACTACCACAAGAGAATCAGACTTGCCTAAACTATTACAATGACAATAATATATTCTGCTAATGTTAAGAGAACAGAATACGTTGATTGCTAAACTTATGAGATATGATTTGATATCGGATATCCCATTAATTACACCGATCACCGATGTTCCAAGACTACCAAGTGTATGCTGATTTTTACGTTAGTACGTACGTGAGTGTACCTAATTTGATTATACAAGCACACACACATATCAAAATAGTCATGTCACATTTTCTAAGTGTATACAATTTTTTCTTTCAAATCCCTTATATCATATCTTCAGATAGGTCGTAAGGATGTATTCCGATAATAATAAGAATCTTATAAAATTATTACATACATATGTATATATATATATATTTATGTTTCTTTATTTTCTGTAAACTATTCTGTATTATATACGTTTTATTCAAATTAGCTAGCAAACATTTTTAACAGTTACATGTTTTGACTAACAACTTAATAAGTATTGCGAATCTAAAACATTCGCATAACAATTTTCATACAAGCTAATAATTTCTTAATATGTTCGTTGGTTGAATGATTTTTATATATATATATATATATATATATAAGTGATATTTCATTTCTTTTACAAAAAATCATAAGTTTATAACCCAATTTAATATTATGTATTCTAGAGCAAAGCGCTAAATATATCTTAGATCTTATAAATTCAATAATCATTGAATTTAAAGAAGGTGGTCTTCGAACACCAACATATAAACGTGGAATGAAAAATGTGTTTTTGTTTTGAGAAAGATGGAAAATGTGTTTGCTTTAACTAGGATTAAATATGTAAATATGTTGAATGCTAAAAGTAAACAATTTTCTACATGAAATATAATATCTTATCTGTGAAAGTGGTTTCACTAAATTTAGTTTAATGAAATATATATAGTTTGGTGGCTACCTGGTTCCCGTTGGTTATCTATTAGAATTGGGTCCATTATCCCTTGCCGTGTACGCAAATACTATCATAACATAATCTGATGAAGGATAATTTTTAGTATTTAATGTATACAATACCAACCAAAAAATTGCAGTACTTAAATCAATCTACTGCTAATGAATTCGAAAGCTTAGGGAAGTCTTTTCAATGTTGCTAGTCATTTTCTGCCCATTCTCTATTTACAGTTTTTGATCTGAAGTACGACTTGTAGTTGTAAATATTATATCCATAACTCTAATAATTTCCTATTAATTCGATAACCTTGTAAGTCTGTAACATTTTTGGTATAGGAATTTATTAATAAAAGATCCATTTCGCTTACAAAGAAAAAATTGAAAACAAAAAGAAAAAGAATAAAAAAATGAGAAACCAAGAAATCATTAAAAAAATTTGAATGTTTTATATCTCTCAAGAGTCGGAACAAAAAAAAAAGATTAATTGGATAGTATAGTCTTCATCAAACTTTCTCCAACTTCTATTGCTCCACCTTTCACCATTCCTTAATCTCTACTTTATCTCTCAAACCCAAATCCGAAAACCCCTCTTTACCAACTTAAAAATCCTATTAACTAATTCCAACAATCAGATGATTCGAATCAAACAAGAAGAGGCCGTAAGATTTATCCCGGCAAATCAAGAACGATGATAACACAGAAACAGAGAAGAGCAGAGAAAAGTCTCTGCTTAAAAAACTACTACAAATGGATCCTCTGCTTTTCACTCACTCTCTATTTTCTTGCTTCCTTCTTTGTCGATCATGACCAAGAAGACCATCCTTTATCTTCTTCTTCCCGATCAAACCCTCTTCTAACTAACCCTAAACCAAAGCTTCTCGCTTCTCGTGCCGTGTTTGAATCAAAAATCCATGATAACACCCTTGGGTTTGCCCCTCAACGTCCCAACATCAGAACTGGTATACATACGTACATGATCATTTTAGGTCATGGTTTTAAAGGGCTTAATGTTCTTTTCTAGAAATAAAAATTTCCGTTTGTGTGTCATCTTTGTGCAGTGGCCAAACTAATATTGTCTATATCGTTTCAATTTTATTGGATGTTTCCAAAGGGACTAAAAGTTTCATTTTTTATAACCGTTGTTTTAATATATTTTTTTCAGATGTATTCAACAATTTGAAAATCTACGTCTATGACTTGCCTTCCAAGTTCAACACAGATTGGTTAGCCAACGACAGATGTAGCAACCACCTCTTCGCCGCGGAAGTGGCTCTTCACAAGGCGTTGCTCAGCCTTGACGGGGACGTAAGGACGGAAGATCCGTACGAAGCTGATTTCTTCTTCGTCCCGGTCTATGTCTCATGCAATTTCAGCACCATCAATGGCTTTCCAGCGATAGGTCACGCGAGATCGCTCATCAAAGAAGCGATCGGGCTCGTCTCGACTCAATACCCGTTTTGGAATCGAACTAGTGGCTCTGACCACGTCTTCATCGCCACACACGACTTTGGCTCTTGCTTCCACACCATGGTTAGTAATAAAAATAATATTTTTTTATTTCTTTGGTTTTTTTTTTGTTGCCAATTTTAGATATTTGTTTAAATTGTAAATGAATTTTGTTTTTGATTTTTTTGTTATTTGTGTTTTGAAGGAGGATAGAGCAATTGCTGATGGGGTACCAAAGATTTTGAGAAATTCTATAGTTTTGCAAACTTTTGGTGTTACTTTTAAGCATCCATGCCAAGAGGTAGAGAACATTGTGATACCACCGTACATCTCGCCGGAAAGTTTGCACAAGACTCAAAAGAATATTCCGGTAGCTAAGGAACGAGACATTTGGGTTTTTTTCCGAGGCAAGATGGAGATTCATCCCAAAAACATCAGTGGCCGTTTTTATAGCAAGTAAACATTCTTTTTTGTTTCTCTCTCTCTTCATTTTGGGTCAAATTCATCCATATTTGACATGTTCATTTCGAGTAAAATTTTGGGTAATTGTAAAAAAAAAAGAAAAACGGTATTTAAGGTAACTAATTACCCGAAATGCAGCTTTTAAAAAACGGGTCGGATAACGTAAGTAGTGGACAGAGTACAAATAATTTGGCTAATTAATTATCACTAATATGGCGGCGTCTTATTTTTAAAAATTTTGGATGATTTCAAGAATTTGTTTATAGTAATTTTGAAAACTTATAAGGGTGACTCGGATAATAACTCGATTTTTTTCGTTTATCCTAGGTTCAAGAATTTGTTTATAGTAATTTTGAAAACTTATAAGGGTGACTCGGATAATAACTCGATTTTTTTCGTTTATCCTAGGTTCAAGAAGTAATTTTTTTTTTTTCATCTTTGGCTAAAAAGTCAAATATTTTGGATTGGACGCGTAATACACATTAGTATCTAGATAATGACATAGCAATAGTACTATACAAATACAGAAAGCTATTAGTTAATTAATATGGTTGGGGCATAGCTCATAATGACTCTGTACCTAAAAATTAGTTAATTAACTTCGTCTTATTACCTTTTGTTTTCAGGCGAATAAGGACGAAAATATGGAGGAGTTATGGTGGTGACCGGCGGTTTTATCTCCAGCGACAAAGATTTGCCGGTTACCAGTCAGAAATCGCTCGTTCTGTTTTCTGTTTGTGTCCTCTCGGGTGGGCCCCATGGAGCCCGAGACTTGTTGAATCGGTTGCTCTTGGCTGTGTGCCCGTTATAATTGCCGACGGGATCCGTTTGCCGTTCCCTTCTGCCATGCGGTGGCCGGAAATATCTCTCACGGTGGCGGAGAAAGATGTTGGAAAGTTGGGGGAGATTTTGGAACACGTGGCGGCTACTAATTTATCTATTATACAGAAAAACCTGGAGGATCCATCTATTAGGCGAGCCCTTATGTTTAATGTTCCTCCGAGGGAGGGAGATGCCACGTGGCAAGTTTTGGAGGCTTTATCAAAGAAGTTGAGTAGGTCTACTAGAAGGTCAAACGCTTTCATGTAATGCAGTTCACTATATTTTTGACAGGTGTATATTATTGAAATTTTTTAAAAATCTTTATATTTTTTTTTACATTTCACACCCAAATTAATAAAGAAAAAGATTATATAATTCTAGAGACTAACAAAATAGTCACAATTTTAAACTCTACATTTTAAGTTTGTAATTCTTAAACAAAACGCTGAACCCAAATCGTTCACTCTAACCATTTCTTTTTTCTGCTAAAGATTTCATTGAAATTCCAATTCACAATCGTTGTTTACAAAGACTAGAAGAAAACTTGGACAAACATGAAATAAACACTATTGAAACAACGTATATGTTTTTTATTAAAAATAAAAAATCTAAAACTAAACCTTAAATCCAAAACAATGTATATCCTTTATGCTTTTTTTTTTTAAAAAAATGTGTCTATTAAACAAAAAAGTCTAATTTACCGGATTCCAACTAATGACCTATTACAGTCCTCTGTCAACTGAGTTAAGATCGGATATGATACTCCATGTTGTTTTAAGAAAAAAAAAAAACTGTTTCTTGATATATTTAATTTTCAATGTAAACTTTAGAGCAGAGGGACAACTTAACAACGAATTAGAGTATTCACCGAGACAATCAAGTGTTAAACAAACAACAAATAGAAAGATACAAACAACTTGCGATTATAGCATTTATATGTGTAGCTAATCCAACATTAGAAACTCTCATTTCTTGGTGGAACAATTCCCCAAAGAAGCATTACTTGTGCAAAGCCGTCTCAGTGTAACTATTGCTGGTTGAAATCCTGATCTTAGAGGAACAACTGAAGCCACTCTCATGTGTTGCGCGTTTAAGTTGTGTGGCCGAGTCAATGTCATCCTAAGCATTTCTCCATCAAACACCTGATTAACCATTGATGCTGCAAATCGTGTACACACCAACAAACATTCAAAGTGAAATCATCTCAAAAAAACTCTTAAAGGTTTTACTAAAAGTTGATTGATGATTTTTCTTTTACCGGTTGTAGGATTGAGCTTAGTGAAGTGGAAGAACTCATCGGCTGAGCAACCGAAGAGAACAGTCGCAGCTCTGTCAAAACATATCACAGTTTTAACTGATGTATCTGTTGCTATAGACATCTGCCAGATTAACAGACACATATTCAGAACAGTGTATGAACAAAACAAAAAAACACAAACTTTGATGTTTCAGTTTCTCAATTCCACAAGCTCACAGATTCAAAGCAGATCAGAGTGTTAATTGATTTATCAGTTACTATAGACATTAACAGACACAGATTATGAAATGTGGAGGAAAAAAGACTTTGATTCTTTGAAGTTTCAATTTTTGATTAATAGATACACCAAAAACTTAGTTCTTTGACAATTGATAGACTCCTTAGGACACTACACATTGGGGCAAATCCCTAAAAGTGACAAAACTGATAACTATCTATAATTCCAACAGAAAACGAAAATTCAGAAAGAAGAAGAAGATCAAGGGTTCGGGGTTTGTACGAGAATCCGATAAAGAAGTTTGGGTACTTTGGATTTGCAGAATTTGCAAACTGACGATGTAACACCATTGTTGTTATCTACGGGAAGAACTCTCTCGCAGCGAGAACATACTCTGTAGCAATAATCTGTGAGGTCGACGGCAAGCAACTGGCAAAGAACCGTTTGATCGGCGGCTTCCATTTTCTTTTAGGGCTTTTTGTCGAATTTTCAAAGTTTCCTCCTTTCCATTAAATATATCTGAAATATAATCGAGCCTATTCACAAAAGATATGACCCAAATCCCCAAACTTATGACAAAGAAATGAAAAAGAGAGAAAGTTAAGAGCCTTTTTTGTCAAAAAAAGTTAAGAGCCTTTAAAACTGGAAAATGGAGAAAGTGGAAGAAGAAGAAGTAGAAATGAGGAAGATCAGAAGAAGAAGAAGAAAGAGAGAAAGGAGACGAAGCTAATTCAAGAAGCTATTCTCAAATTTGACTGATTCAAATTTGTGATGATTCGTTTACGGAGGAGAAGGCAAATGATAAATACAAGAAACTAATGGTCTTAAATTGATAGCTGAATCAAAACTAATCATTTTATTTGCTTTAGAATTCACAAGGATAGTGTCAAATACATAACTTTGATTGATTGATGTGCAACGCACAATACAAGAAAACCCAACACTTTATGTGGTGAGTCTCTCAGAGATGAGTTGTTGCTCCTCCTGAAGTGTCCTTGTGATTGTTATCTTTGATGAGTTTCTACTCGAAACCGAAAACTTATCCATGTAGATTCCAACGTACGATATAAGCGGATCGGTCCTGGCTTTGTCCACTACGAGCTTCAGAGACCGAGACTCGACTCTCGGAAACCGTAAAAGCCTCTTCAACCCAACCGTCGTGCCATTCACGACTCTCGTCCACTTTCCACTTCCAATGTTCCTCGTCTCGAGATGAAAAGACGCAACTCTCTGACCCATTTGGATCGGTTCTTGAACTTCCAACACATTGAAACTAACCGAGTCTTGAAACTCAAAATACAACTCCCATTCCTTCTGCTTCTCCTCTGGAGCCCAATACTTATCTAACCCTTCTTCCAAAACGTTCTTAGGACCAAACTTTGAGCTCTGGCCGCCACGGACGCTGCTGGAGTTAACCGCGGCTTTGCGAGCGAGATTGTTCGAGAAAACCGATGTTTTAATCTCACGGAACTCCTCAAGTACCTTGATGTCTTGTTCAGATATCAGTCCTGAAGAGTTAGGAGGTACATTGAGCAAGAAGAGACAGTTTCTTCCCACCGTGTTATAGTATATATCCAGGAGCTGAACCGCCGGTTTGGGTGACTCCAACGCGTGCCAAAACCAACCCGGTCTGATCGATATATCGCATTCCGCAGGTACCCAATCTTGCCCAAAGCCATCACCTTCAAGAGAATACCTGCAAGATCAAACAAATTCAGCATCTTGAGATCTATAAAAGGTTTTGAACATTTTGAGAGAGTGTGTTACTAACAGAGGGTCAGTGCCTCCGATTTTGGCATTGGTTCGGTTAAAGAGAGACCAGCAAGTTGAACCGGCGACTCCATTTTCGTTACCGATATACCGGACATCTGGACCGGCGTCGGAGAAGATGACGGCGCCGGGCTGAAGCTGGTGGATCAAACTAAACCAAGTATCGAAGAAATATTCCATGTATTTTTCTCCTTTTCCTTTTGCTCCATCTAACCAAACTTCTTTGATCTCTCCATACCTAAAACGAAAGATCCAATGTTGAAAAATTTGGGAAATGGAAATGGAATCGGAATCGAAAACCCATAACGAAAGATCCCATCTTTCACAATTTGGGAACTGGAATCGGAATCAGAATCAAAAACCCATGAGAAAAGGAGCTTACTTGGTAAGTAACTCGGTCATTTGACTCAGATAATACTCGTTATACCCCAATGTCTCCCCGTAAGATCCCTCGTGCCGATCCCACGGAGAAAGGTAGAGACCGAGTCCGATACCGGCGGCCGCCGCCGCGGAAGCTAGTTCGGCCACGACGTCGCCGGTTCCGGCTCTCCAGGGACTCGATTTGACGGAGTAATCGGTGTATTCGCTGGGCCAGAGGCAGAAACCGTCGTGGTGCTTTGCTGTGAGGATGACGCGAGAGAAGCCTGAGTCTTTAGCGATTTGGACCCATTGGGTCGCGTTGAGATGGGTCGGGTTGAAAACGGACGGGTCGGCTTTTCCGGAGCCCCATTCTGAGTCGGTGAAAGTGTTGGGTCCGAAATGGAGGAACATGGCCATGGATCCGAGCTGCCATTGGAGCTGTTGTGATGAAGGGAGGGGTAAAATTGGAAGTGGGTGTGGTTTTAAGGGTGTGGAATTTGAAATTTTGAATAAAGAGACGATTGAGAAGACGAAGAAGAAGAAGAAGAAATGAGTGATTAGAGACATGGGTCTTGAAGATTGTAGTGGATTTTTCTCTTCTACGATTTCTTCGTCTTCTTCAGTTCTTGAGTGGAGTCTTGTTGTATCTTTTGTGGAGAATCTTTTAAGTTTGGGTGTAATTAATCAGTTTGGCTTGGAAACTGTAAGGGCAAACCTCAAATATAAATAAATATAAGATTTGATGGTGTTTGTTCCAAGCAAAACCTCAAATCTATTACCACAATTTTTAAAATATTACAGTATAGTATTTAATTTTAATCATTATTAATATATAACTTTATAAATAACAAAACACATATATTAAAAATATCATTAACTAAAATAATATAATTAGCTTTATAATAAAATAAATATTATATTATAAGATAAAATTATATAAACATAATAATAAAATACACAAACTAAATAATAAATTATTACATTACATCAAATTATTCAATAAAACTATTTTCATAATATTCCCAAATATGATCAATCAATGCATTTCGTAGTGATAAACAAGCTCTGTTGAAATCGGTATTATCATTTATTGCCATTTCAACTGTTGTCTCTGGAGTTGGCCTTACATCTCTAATTGGTGCTTTGATGTCACGTTCATCTTCAATTATCATGTTATGCATTATAATGCACGAATGAGCTTGAAAAGGAAGGCGAATTATTGAAAGATGTTGGATCTCCAAAATTATAATTCATTTCTACTAATTTTTTAAAGTGAATTAAGTTGTGATATTGTGATGTATTTCTAACATCTATGTGTGTGTTTTTATAGATAATTTTTTTTTATTATTTAAGAAGATAAGAAAATCTTGACAAATTAATCTACACCATTCATTAGATTTCATTTATCAACAACCGTGAGATTAAAATCATATCCTTTATATCCAACATATCCACTTTGTCCACCATATAAGATAAGAAAATCTTGAGAATTAATCTATACCATTCATTGAATCTCATTCATTATCAACCATTAGATTAAAATTCTATCCACCTTATTCACAAAATGAGATAAGAATATCCTTATAAACTAATCTACACCTTTCATTGGATATCACTCATTATCAACCCTTAGATTAAAATCATATCCATCCTTGTAAAATATCTACAAAATTGATTTGTGGCCATTCATTTGAAATCTTATCCATCCATCATTTTGTATAAATAAAACATTTGAACCAATGAAAAATCACAACTCCACTAACTCTTTCTTCTCTTAAAAAATATGGATAAAAGTAGAGGTTCATCATTCAATCAACATGAAGATGAGTTATTATGTCGTGTCTATCTAGAAATATCACAAGACCAATTTCTAGCAATAACCAGTCTTTGGAGAAATTATGGGTAAAAATACAAAATAGTTACAATGAAAAAAAAATATGGGTTGGGAAATTAGAAGTAATAGATCTCTTCAAGGTAAAATGAATACTATTATTTATGCAGTCAGGAATTTGAAGAGCTGCATCACCCAAGTGAAGAACATGCATCCAAGTGGTGCATCTGAATATGACATTGTAAGTATATTTTTTTTTTTACTCCATTTTTTATATGGTATTTGTTTATATATTTTAATAAAATTATGTTTCAAACACTCTACAGATGGAAAAAGCCAAAACATTGTTGATTCAAGATCTAAAGCTGAAAAAAAGTTTTAAATTTGACCATGTGTGGACTTTGATGAAGGATATCCCAAAGTTTACCGACAATGTCACCGTCGGTATTCCAAATACTCAAAATCTTGAAAGCGATATTGTTGGCTCTCCGACATCACAATCTCCTGGTGTGTCTTCTTTTTCGATCAATTTAAGTAGCGATGACGGTGGGTCAAATTCATCACAACGTCCGATAGGATCAAAGAAAGCAAAACTCAAAAGGAAGATTACCAAAGGTAATAACTCATCTATTGATACTTTGATTTCATCAAACGATCAACTCTTTGTTTTCTTAAAAGAAAATGCATCAAGTATGGGCAAAAGTGTTGAGAGTGCTCAATTACGTATGCAAAATCAAGCAAAATAATTAGCCCTAAAAGAAATGTATGGGGAAAATAAAATATTGTTAACAAATTTAGACTCTATCGTTGATAATAATACCCGTGAGTTTATTCGGTTTGAACAAGTAAGAATCATACAAAAAAGAACTCAAGAACAACCACCACCTCCGGTTGCACCAAATTTTGGACAATATTTTGAAGATATTGGAGGTTTGGGATCAAACTTAGCGGAATATTAGTATGTTGTACTATTTTTATTTGGGTAATATTGAAGTTTTTATGCTGTTTTATTTATATTTTTGTTACTTTATTTTGTATTAAATTTTCTAAATGTAATATTGTTGTTGTGTAAAATTTGGGTTTTATGTTATGTAATATTTCTTTTCTAATGATATTTTTAATTTCAGTTTTTTAATGTAATTTTATATGCAAACATAAAATTTATAAAGATAAATGTAAAATATTTATGACATATATTGGATTAAAATGATAAACATAAAAAATAAAGTGATTATTTATAAAATATATAATTGAAAGGACTAAAATGCAAATAAAAAACTGCAAACTTCAAATTTGAGGTTTTGAACAGTGAATCCTCAGATATAAGGTTTCACTAGCTCAAAACCTCAAAATTTGAGGTTTTAAGGTTGCTTTTGGAGTGAACAAAACCTCATATTTGAAGATTTAAGGTTGCTTTTGGAAATGCCCTAAACGCAAATAGTAAATGATATTATACTATTATTGTCTCCACAACGAAAGTACTATGTGGCATTAAAAAAAATTACATGTTGTTTTTAATCGTTTTATCATTAATTCTATGTGTCTACACCGATAACATAGATTTTTCTACAAAATTGGGTCATGGGCCAGCAAAATAAAACTTGGTAAACCATAATGTATTAAACGACCAATAATTAGCTTTAGAGATCGGTCAAATTAATTATGGTTTAGTAAAAGAAAATAAAACCCTAGGTTAGTTTTCCACTTATAAATATAACTTCACTCCGCTACATTTAAATTCTCATCAGTGGCGGATCTACTTGCATTAAGGTGGCACTACAAGAAAACACTACGATTCCTGACGGAATTTCCGAAGGAATATATTCCGCCGGGAAATACCGACGGAATCTCGATGAAATACTGAAAAATACCAATGAGAACAAGTTGGACGGAAATCGGTCAAAATTTCCAACTGATTTCCGACGGATAATTGAAATGGTCGCTTTTTAAAGGTTTTGTCGGAAATTTGTCAGAAATTTTTCGATGGATTTCCGACGGATGTCAAAAAAAAGTTGGAAATTCAAAAAGAAAACAATTCCGTCGGAAATTCGTCGGAAACTTTCCCGATGGATTTCCAATGGAATTATTAGATATAACCGTTGTTGTATCCGTTGAACTAGCCGTTTCTACCCGTTTCAAAGTGTCGTCGAAATCGGTCGGAATACGCTCGGAAATGAAGCCAGCTTTTTCTACAAATATCTCCTCATTCTCATTCACAACATACAAATCAAGGGTGAAAGAACATGTCTTCTTCAAACCCAAACCCATATAATTATTTTTGATCATGGATGGATAAACCCCGTCTTGATCCAACATCGGGAAAACTAACCGATGAGTATGCGAGCGGTGTTGAAGAATTTATAACCCTTGCGACCAAGAATAGTGAGAACTCTGAAAATAGTAAATTCTGTTGTCTTTGTCTTACATGTCGTAATAACAGAGTAAACTCTGTTAGAGGACTATGGAATCACTTGTATAGAAATGAATTTATGCCAGGATACAAGATTTGATATATGCACGGAGAAACTGAATCAATGGTAAATTATTATAACAGTGCTTCTGGTGTGATAGAAGAACCAACTCCAGAAATTGAGGTGGTGAATGATGTAAACGTCGATAGTACTGTTCAGATGGTGAATGACGAATTTCAGGAAAACGTAACATCGTATATTCAGGATGGTAATAGAACAAAAGAACCTAATTTAGAAGCCCAGAAGTTTTTTGATATGCTAGATGCAGCTAAACAACCTTTATATGGAGGATGTAGAGAGGGTATATCGCCTTTATACTCTGCAAGCAGGTTGATGACTATCAAGACGGATTTTAATCCGGCTGAAGATTGTGTGGATGCAATAGCTGATTTTGTTAAAGATATTTTACCTGAAGATAATATCTCACCGGCTTCATATTATGAGATTCAGAAACTTGTAAGTGGCCTTGGATTACCGTATGAAATGATAGATATCTGCACCGACAATTGTATGATATTCTGGAGGAACAGCGAGCATCGTTTAAAGTGCAAAATTTTATCATAAACCGTGATATCAGGAAACAAGTAGCAGAGTACCTGTTCCACATAAAAGGATGTGGTATTTGCCAATAAAAGAGAGACTGAAAAGGTTATATAAATCAGAGCGAACAACAGCTCCTATGAGATGGCATGCACAACACAACTCAGATGGAGAGATTGCACATCCTTTAGATGCAGAAGCGTGGAAACATTTTCAAGAGCTCTATCCTAGTTTTGCGTCTGAGCCAAGGAATGTCTACTTTGGGTTATCTACGGATGGATTCAACCCTTTTGGCAAGCATGGGCGGCAATTTTCTTTATGGCCAGTAATGGTCACACCTTATAATTTGCCACCTAGTTTGTACATGAAACGAGAGTTTTTGTTCCTTACAATACTCGTTCCTGGACCAGAGCACCCCAAGAGATCTCTTGATATTTTCTTACAGCCACTAATTTATGAGTTGAAGCTGTTTTTGAAATATGGCATTGAAGCGTATGATGTTTCTCTAAAACAAAAATTTGTAATGCGAGCGGTTCTTATGTGGACGATAAGTGATTTTCCGGCATATGGTATGCTTTCTGGATGGTATACTCACAGAAGATTAGCATATCCGTATTGTCAAGATAACACTGATGCATTCTAATTACGACACGGTCAAAAAACTTCATGGTTTGATTGCCATCGACGGTTTCTACCCCCTGATCATCCATATCGAAGGCGCACGACACTGTTTAGGAAGAAGACAAAATTTATGATGCTCCACCTCCAGAGCCTACAGGTGATTTATAAACAAAAAATTTAAAAAAGTTTATAAAAAAATTTTATCAATAAAAGATAATGTGTTCTCCTATTATTGTAGATAAGAAATAAAAATTGTTATAAATTTTATTTAAAATGATTTTTGATACATAATGTGTTTTTTTTAAAACACATTAATTCTTGTTATAAGAAATTTTGTTATTACTTTATTTTGTATAATTTTTGAAAATGTTTCTTAAAACATTAAAGTTTTCTTTAAAAAATTTGTTCTTAATGTCTATTTTTTTTACAATTTATAAGTTTTTAACTTTAGATAATTTTTTTTAAAAGAAATTACGGAGAATACCAAGGTCATATATCTAGTACGTCGTCTTAATCCCGACGACGACGTACCAATGAGAGCTTTTCGTCGAGGACTCATACGGATACGGGGATCCCGGAGTCTAATGATAATTTGGAGATTCCGGAGTTGGATGATATCCCAGAGATTTCCGCGGTTCCGGAGAGTTTTTCTCGTACTCCTCCGTCGTCTGATGCATTCTACACGAGTATTAACAATTTACTCGGTGAGCCCGGACGAGAGTTATGCACACCGCTTGATCCACTTCGGCAAGGAGATGCGACTTGGTAATAAATTATTTTTTTATCGTTTTATTCTTTTGATAATATATTTATAAAAAATAACAAGATTTTTTTAAAGGTTTGGATATTCGAACAACAGGATTAGCAAATGCATTTTGAGAATACTGCATTCACTTCTTAAGAAAACGTCTCTTAAGAAACCGTACAAGACGTTTTCTGACATCTATATCGAAGAGAAAAACATATGGTTCAAACAGTTTGCGGTAAGTTTCAAACAATTTATTCAATACTCAAATTTTTTCTTAAATTAGTATTATTTCAGACATTTCATTTTTTTTTTGCAGCTAGAGTTTACATGGCATCCGAACCGCACAAGGCAGGTGCAGGGCTTGTTTCTTGCTGAGTGTGCTACACAATTCTCAAGAAACATGTACGAGTGGAAGCAATTTTGGAGGAAGGGGAAAGGCAAACCGAAAGAGTTGAATGCCACTATCTGGAAACACTACTTCCCATATTGGGAAAACCCCGAGACGGAGAAAAGATCGAAGACTAATTCCACAAACAAAAGGAGTGACCGAAAAGGTAAAGGGCAATATGTTCACAACTCCAGATCGACGAGCTTCTTGAGTCAAGAAGACCAAATGGTAAAATTTTTTATCTTTTTTTGGGATTTTACAATACTTGTTCACTTTTATTATAACATTTAAGTGTTTTTTTTAAATAGACTAGAGAGGCTGGAGGAGTGCATCCAGATCATCCTCAGGTGATGAAGAAGGTGCACACAAAGAAGGGGAGCAATGTGATTCAGGATCCTCTAATGAATGAATTTATGAGAAGGTGACGCAGACCATCGAGAGCAGTCAACAGTCACAAGGTGACTCCTCATCCCCTGTCTTTTTGTCGCGCGAGGAAATCAACCGTTTGGTTCGCGAAGTAAGTTTTCTTGGTTTGTCTACCTTTATTTTTTTTTATTTACATTTGTTGTTGGTATTAACAACTTATTGTTTTAATTTTGCAGGAACTTCCATTGAAGAAAGGATGCTGACGTGGTTTGGGTAAAGTTGTCTCAAGTCAAGAATCTTTCGGTTCTTCTTCTTATCCCGAAGATATCGTCGAGCAAAACGAAGAGCTCAAGGAAAAAACAGCGGATTTGGAGCACAAGTTAGATGCAACACAACAAGAGCTCACTATGACCAAATCGGAGCTCACTACGACCAGATCGGAAGTCGCAACCATGGCAAATTGGATGAATGCGAGGTTCTCTGACTTTCCAAGATTCGGAAGTTCGGGAACAGAAAATCCAGAAACCTAGATTTAATTTTTTATTTTTTATTTGAATATTTGAATTTTAAAAAATTTTAAAAAATTTTAATTATATTTATAAATTTCAGTTTTATTTATATTGAATTTACAATTTTATTTCTCTGAATTAATGTTTTTAAATTATTTTTTAAAATTTTTTTTTTACAGTCGGAAAATCGTCGGTAATAAAAAAAGGACCGTTGAAAAACTGTGGGAAATGATTATCCGTCGGCAATCCGTCAGAAATGAAAACCGTCAAGTTCGTCGGTTTTCCGACAGAAAATAAATTCCGACGAAACCAAAATCATCGGAAACTCTTCGGTTTATAAAACAATTGGTAATCGGTCGGAAAAATGTGTCCTCGGGAATCTGCCGGAAAAGTTGCGTCTTCGGGAATTCGTCGAGTAATTGAAGTCCTCGGTATACCATCGGAAATTTTCGAAAATGATCGTCTAAAAACGGGTGTTTTCTTGTAGTGTGGTGGCAAGTGCACCCACTCAAAATCTTATAACTAATGTTATTTTTTTAAGATCCAAATTATTGACTCCATGCTAAAAAAAGTTTTTTGCCCCCATCAATTTTTTTTCCAGTTTCAAACTATTGCCCAAAATAAAATTCTAACAGGTCTACTTCTATGAAATGCATTAATATTAATTTACTTTCACTAAGCATTTAAAGACATGTAAGCTTAATAACTTGATTTCATTTTCTAATGTAATAGTCTCAATTTCCTTATTAGTTTCCTCTAAATCTTCGGTCTTACTCATCTTTTTTTTTTTGTGATAAAGATTATAATTTTTAGATATCTATACATAGTTTGATAGCATTTTTAGACAGGAATTTTATATAGTATCTAGTATTTTTATTTATTAAATGTTTAATACTGAAATTTTGGCCCCCAGTCCCAAAATTTTCTACATCCTCCCCTGGTTCTCATCGTCTATAAGTTTATTAATCTTTGGTAATTCTCATTGTCTGGTAGCCTTTTTATTTTCTTTAGTTATCTTTTAGCTAGGCTTTTGTATGTGTTGTTGTCAAAATTAGGTGTTGCTTTCACGAAGTATAGCTTCCTTGTGTATCACGTTTACGTGTTTGGGTCATCATAATTTGGTCACTTTTTACTCGTAGCTTATTGATCAAAGATTTTTGTTTTCGTAGATTGATCTAAGCTTTGATTTATGTTTTCTTTTTATACGTTGCTTTATCTCTTTCCGAATTTTGTTTGGTTTAAAAATTGGTGTTGCTTTCTCGAAGTATAACTTAGTGTGTATGATCACGTTTACATGTTTGCATCTTCATAATTTGGTGACTTTTTACTACTGCTTCTATGTGTTTGCTTTTATATCTTTGTTTACGTGTTTGGTATGACTTCCGTGTGTATATATTACGTTCTTCTAATGCAATATGTTTTAATTATACAGGCTCTTTTTTGGTGATTACTTCCAACATTTAAATGGAAACACACGGTAATTTTGTCTATATCATTATTTTGTATAACTCGGTTAACTTGTATTCGTTTAATATTATTTATTCGATGGTCCATTGTAAACTTTCTAGTTATTTGTTTTGATGTTTTTCAAAGGTCTTCATGTTTTACCTTACCATCTCTCGTCCAATAATGGTGACTAAAAAAAAGAAGGAAAAACATAATAAGTTTTTTGGCTTCGATGGAATGCAATTCTAGAAGCACAAATGTTACTTTATTCCGAGTTTCCAGCAAAATGGGTTTGGCATTCTGCATTCTTACAATGAAAACCCTGTATGAGAGGTACCTCAGAAGAATGTGTCTTAGATCCATGTCCCGAACAATCTGAAGAGCTTTACTACTTGAGTTTGATGCTGCTTCATGTCAGAGGTCCGTGTTCTTATTCCGATCTTAGAACTGTCAATGGTTTTGTTCATCTTACTTTCAAGGCTGCATGTAACATAATGGGACTGGTTTCTGATAGCGACAATGAATATGTCGATGCATTTTTGGAAGCAAGTAAATGGGGCAGTACTACAAATGCTTTGCGAGTTATGTTCGTCACACTTTTGCAAACTGGTTCTCTAAAAGATCCCAAAGCAGTGTGGAACTCTATTCGCCACCTCTTAATTCCATAGATCACTATGTCATTGATCTTACATCTTTCTATTTTCTTCATAAAGAGCCTAAAGGGGAGGAGAGGACCGGAAAATAATGAGTCAAGCCTGGAAAAAAAGTTGATTTTAAATTGCAGCTTAGTGTTTTAACCGCATTTTTAATTTTAGACAAAACTCATGAAATAAGTTTAAAATCAAATAGATGCATCTGTCTAAAAAGAGATAAAAGATATGCATCTGTTGTAGTCTTCGAGTTACATATAATATTTGAGATAAAAACTCAGGAAATAAGATTTCACACAAAACTAATGAAAAATCAGAAAATCTAAACAATATCTAAAAATAAATACCAATTAAAAAAAAAACTATTCAAATGCTAGATTCTCTAAATTGTTCTTAGCATATTGCTCTTAGAATAATGCGTCCACATAATCTATTATATTAAAACAGAAGCACGTTCAATATTTGGTTCCAAACACTCCTAATTTTTTTTAAGTGTTTAAAAATAATTTTAATAATTATTTATATTTAATTTCGAAAATTAGTTATTAATTTAAATATTTTTAGAGTTCCTAAAATATAGGTAATTTAGATTTAATTTGATTTGATTAAAAATAATAAATCAGATATTAATTTTTGATTTAAAGATTCTAATTTAAATAATTTCTATACTATTAAACATTTTTATCAAAAATATCTAGAATTTTTGAAAAAAAAAAATTCACATATGAAAAATAATGGTCATATTAGAAATATAAAATATTTATAATGATGTAAATGATATGATATTTATGTTGCTTATATAATATATTTACGATTATGATTTATTTACAAATTAATAATAAAAAAATAGGTAAAATGAAAATGTATAATTTAAATATTAAAAATATATTTTTTAAAATTTATAGAACTAAAAATATATATAAAAATCGGGTTAAAAATTTTTTGGCAACTAAAATCACTAATTTTGAATTATACACGTATATCGAAAATATATTTTTCATACAAAATAAAAACATAAAAAATTAAAAATTATTGCTTACACTATAATGTGGTTTGAAAAAATAGTTGTACACTCCCTTCGTTGATTAAATTTTAGAAAACTATAATGTTAAATAATACTGTTAATTCATCTCAAACTTTTAACAAATATTTATATTATACGGTAATATGAACGGAAAAGTTAAAATTATGTTTTTATAATAGTTCATTTTAAATTAATATTAGCGGACGGGTTAAAATTATATTTTTATAATCATAATTAATTTTAATACTATAAAAATATATCTAAACACAAAAATCAATATTTTCACTTATTAAAAAATATATTTATAAAAATAATTATATCTAAACTCAAAAACACAAATTATATTACAAAATTCGTTAAACAATAAAAAATATTCCCGTGTGGATGCACGGGGTTAGAATCTAGTTGATATTAAAAGGAAATATGTTCAACTAAATGTTAAGTTAAGTTTTAACCAAAAAAAAAACTAAATGTTAAGTTATTAACAAAAAAAAGAAAACGGGCGGGTATTAATTCGTTCGTATATTCAGTTAGTTAATATTTCCAAAATAAAACCTTAACTTATATCATCCTTATATACTTGTCTTTTTAAAAGGTTTTACCCTACCTGTAAAGCTCCACCTTATCGATATGGTTCTCTCTCCCCCGAGTAGTTTACCTCAAATCTATAATATTATTTGCAAGGTAAAAAATTTTAGGTGTCGTCTTCACAATGATCGTTCTACTTGTCATTAATAAAATAATATTATGTGGTGTTTTAATTAGTTTTTATTGGTACATCATTAATCTTATGTATTAATACTTGTGATATAGATTTATTCGCTCTAAATAGGCCACATAAACGGCCAGCGATTTCGAACTTTTCCCAAGTCGGTATTAACTAAAACCTAACGTGTTCATCCGATTATATACATACTAGATTAAGACCCACATATATATGGGTTTATAGTTCATTATTTTATAGCCGGTGAAAAAAATAAAAACTAAAAAACTCTAAATGTAAAAAATAAAATAAAATTATTTTCATTTTCTTATTAACTAATAAAATTTAATTTTTCTTCTTTTATATATATTTTTATTTAGTAACATTACCTTTTATAATTAAGATTAGGAATATGTGTTTTTTCTTATAGAGATTAGGACACGTTAGGTTTTTAGTTTAAAAATCTACTAGATTCTAACCCCGTGCATCCGCACGGAAATATTTTTTATTGTTTAACGAATTTTGTAATATAATTTGTGTTTTTGAATTTAGATATAACTATTTTTATAAATATATTTTTTAATAAGCGAAAATATTAATTTTTGTGTTTAGATATATTTTTATAGTATTAAAATTAATTATGATTATAAAAATATAATTTTGACCCGTCCGCTAATATTAATTCAAAATAAACTATTATAAAAATATAATTTTAATTTTTCCGTTCATATTACTGTATAATATACATATTTGTTAAAAGTTTGAGATGTATTAACAGTATTATTTAGCATTATAGTTTTCTAAAATTTAATCAACGAAGGGAGTGTACAACTGATTTTTTAAACCACATTATAGTGTATGCAATAATTTTTAATTTTTTATGTTTTGATTTTGTATGAAAAATATATTTTCGATATACATGTATAATTCAAAATTAGTGATATTAGTTACCAAAATATTTTTAATCCGGTTTTTATATATATTTTTCGTTCTATGAATTTTAAAAAATATATTTTTAATATTTAAACTATACATTTGAATTTTACCTATTATTTTATTATTAATTTGTAAATAAATCATAATCGTAAATATATTATATAAACAACATAAATATCATATCATTTACATCATTATAAATATTTTCTATTTCAAATATGACCATTATTTTTCATATGTGAATTTTTTTTTTCAAAAATTCTAGATATTTTTGATAAAAATGTTTAATAGTATAAAAATTATTTAAATTAGAATCTTTAAATCAAATCTAAATTAATATCTGATTTATTATTTTTAATCAAATCAAATCAAATCTAAATTACCTATATTTAAGGAACTCTAAAAATATTTAAATTAATAACTAATTTTTGAAATTAAATATAAATAATTATTAAAATTATTTTTAAACACTTTAAAAAAAATTAGGAGTGTTTGGAAGCAATTACTAAATGTGCATCTGTTTTAATATAATAGATGTGTCATCACTACAACGATTGTCCTACGTGACATTAATGAAAAATATTATGTGTTGTTTTAATTTGTCTTGATAGGTCTATTATTAATCATGCATGTACAAAATCGTGATATGGATTTTCTTTCGATAATTGATAACACCGTATTTTGACCACTTTTATAGACCGTTTTGAAATATTTTTTCTATGTTTTTTATTGCTTTCAAGTACCTTTATTACGTTTTTCTAGTATTTGTAGTTCCAAGGCTCTTTTTAGGAAACTTAGGGAAAAGTTTAACAAAATGGATAGAAAACCAGATTTTCAGCTCAGAGTCAAACCGTCAGATGTTCACCCCCGATTGAAGGCCTTCTCACAGTCTGATCCAGCTCAAATTTGGAGATCTCAAAAATGGAAGTATCAGCTTTACAGTACACTTCACAGCTTGGCAATCCAACAGTTCAATCAAAAAATACGCGAAGAGCAAGATGTCCCGTAAACCAGCCGGCAAGCATTTCCACCCACGGCCAACAGCCATTTCACCACGGTCAGAGGCTTGCCGACCGCGGCCAAGCATCCATTCCCCGCGGCCACGCACTTCTCGACCGCGGCCAGCCAACTCCGAACTTGAAGGCCCATTTCTGAAGCTTAAAATTTTTCTCTCATTTGGAGAAACCCTAAGTGACACCCAAAGATGTCTTGAGCACTATAAATACATGTTTTAGGAACCCTAATTTGTATCACCTCATATGCTCTTATTGTTTTAGAATACTTTTTAGGTTTTAGCTTTTAGGGAGAGAGAGATTTGTCTCTTGAACCCTCGTTCTTTCTTTTTCAATTTCGATTATTGCTACTTTTTAATAATGTGCTTTTGATTTCGTTCATCATGTCTGAGTAGTTTTATTGTTGGGTCAAGGGATATTCGATGGAGATATATATGTTTGATGAGGATTCCATGAGCTATTGAAGCCGAAACTTAAATTTTTTTCTTCTGAATTTACTTTCAATGCATGAGAGTAGCGTCATGAACTACAATCTGATACAGATGCTTGGTGACACGAAAGTGTTCATCCGGTGTCAGATCTAGTTTGGGAGAGCAAAACAAACATAGGAGTGGAAACCTACCTATGGGCGATTTGTGAATGCTGACGAGTCTTAAACATAATGCATCTTTTCTCTTCCAGGGCCAGAGTGGAAACCTACTGGTCAGGGTTGAGAGAGATAGTTGTCTATGATCACGACAGGGGCGTATTCATACGTCCGTGACTCTAGTTCGAAAAGTTCAAGCTAAGATTTTATCAAAATTTACTATTTAGCAATGTTTTGAATCGTTCATACCCCAGAGAAAACTTCCTTGAAACCCAGCGCCCTCTTTTCTATAGATTTACATCGATTTTATTTCTAGTTCATCATTTTCATTCTCTTAATCGATTTTCATTTAAGCAATTAGGTTTAGCCGTTTTTCTCGTATTTAGTATATTTCATTAAGTTTAGTTGTTATGTCATTTTAGTTCTTGTATTTTCTCGTTAAGATTAGTTTTTTACGTTTTAAAGACACCACCAAAACCCTTACAAAAATCGCCTGGTTCTAGACTTCCTTACTTTATATTTCTTTCGAAGACTTTTGCGGGAAAGATCCTCATTCCCTGTGGATTCGATCCCTAAGTACTACAATCGATCAGATGTGCACTTGCGGTTATTGATTTCATTTAGGGTAAAACTTGACAACCCTCACGCAGCAGACACATCAATAATGGGTCATGGACCAACGATTTTAATAACCGTCATAGCCACAGAAACCTAAACCCTGGCATATTCTTCCTCTTATATATACCCGTTTTCTGTTAATGCTTATGTCGATATAAATTGATTTTGTAATTTTGGTTTTAATTCTTTTTGTTGTTTTATCACTTTAATTAATTGTTTCGTTCGACTATACACATTATGATCATGCTTTTTATTCTATCATATTTATTGTAATTATTAACATATGCTTTTTGTTTCTCTTCTCTTAAAATTCATCCCCCAAATTTTTTTAAGATCTTACATGTAATAATAAACGTTTGTTTCCTACACGTCACTGATACCAGCTTTTGCAATCATATCTTTAAATGAATCCAACATGTAATTGTAAATAATCCTTAAAATTTCCTTTTCATTTTACATGGTTTTTTGGCTTTTCTATTTAACAAATTTCTTTTTCCTTTGCCTTTTTTTAACACTCGTAATTAAATCAGTTTTAGTTCTTATATCTAAAAAGTAAATTGTTTTGGCTGATTAACTCTTTTAACTACCTTTTCCTTTTACATGTTTTTTTTTTCTTTTTTCTTTTTTTTACAAATTTCCTTTTTCCTTACTTTTTTTAACACTCAAAATAGTAGATTTCATAGGATTTTGAGACTTACTTAAGCCTTGATTCCAGGGAGGGAACTCCATCTTTCTGAAACCTCCGGAAGGTACCTTCGGAGGGAAAGGGGAGCGGATCGCGTAAGCCATATGGGTTCGGGGTCCCCCAACATAGGATTTTGAGACTTTGTAAAGTTATAGCAGTAATTGTTATTTCTGTTGGTCATTAAGAAGAAAATGGTAATATTTCTATCTTTTTAGGTTACTTTTGCTTAATATTGAATAAATTATCTACTTTTGTATTTAAAATCAAATTTTAAGTTATATTTTGCAATTCTTCTAACAATAATAATAATTATAATTGTAATTTTATAATATCTTGGTTATGATATCTCGTGGAATGATGAATTTGGGTTTGGATTATTATATTGGTTATGGCTAGATAAATTCATTGTCATTTGTATTCATCATGATGAATACCGATATTGACTTTAAATTTATTCATATCTTCATAAATGTGACTTCCACAATTTAGAATTACATATATTTATAAAAAATTTAAAAATAACTAGATCAGAAAATTAAGAAATTAAAACAAACAAATGACAACAAATATAAAAATTGTAAATGATTTTGTTTTTTAAAATTATAGATGCTATCATTAAAAAAAGAACAATTCTCAAAAATGGCCTAAAAATAAATCTTCTTAAAAAGAGTTTACTTTACAGGGACAAATATAGCATTCATTAAAACAAAAAACACGATTAGTTCTAATTCTATTTCTCTTCCATGAAAATCACAAATCTCACAAAAACCTTCATTGATCGCTGATAACACCGTATTTGTACTCATTTTCACCATTGATTTCAAATGCTTTTTCAAAGGTTTTAATCAGTTTTAGGAACTTTTATTATGATTTCTCTATATTTGTAGTTTCAAAACTCTTTTCAGTTAACTTAGGGAAAAAGATGGAAAAATTGAAGAAATCCATTTTTTTGCTCAGAGTCACCGTCAGAAGTTCAGCCTCAAATGAAGACTTTCTCACCGTCCGATCCAGCTCAAATTTGGATAAACTCAAGACGAGACAACCAGCTTTCCATAGCACTTTACATTAGGAAGATCCACGGTGAAATCAAAAGATACATGGAGAACAAGTTAACCAAATTCACAAGTCCCGGAAGACTCTCACCCGCGGCAAACATGCATTTTACCTGCCCCAGAAGACTTTCACCCCCGGTGGACCATTTCCGAGCCACAAGGCCCAACATCAAAGCCCATTTCGCCATTCCTCCTCAGAGAAGCCCTAAATGAGGCTTGGAAGATCTTAGGACCCATAAATACATATCTTAGCAGTCCTAAAAGGATGTGTGCTCATGTAATGAGATTTTGAGCCACCAAACTTTGTTTTTCTAGGGTTAGACGATGGAAAAGGGGATTTTCCCTGGATCCATTGTTCTTTCTCCTTTTTATCTAATCAACCTTTCCATTTCATCTTTTGCTTTCTTTCATTTCTTTTTATCATTCCTTGCATCATGTAGATCTGTCCTAGAGAGTCAAGTTGTTTAAGAGTTTTCGATAGACATATATATCCGATTAGGATTTCTAAGTTTCTACACCATATTCTGGATCTCTTCTCTCTTAAGTTGTTCATATTGCATGAGAGTAGATTCATGACCTATTCTCTGAGCCTAGGATCGATCAGAGGCTCGAGAGTGCTGTATCAGATCATCCATACCTAGCTTCAGAAGAACATAGTCGCTACAGGAGTTGAGAGCTACCTGTAGAGAAGATGTGAGCAGACGAATTCAATAGTTAATGCATGATCTTATTTCTGGCATGAGAGCGAGAGTTAATTGTCAGATTTAAGTGATTAGTTGATTAAGATGGCGAGAGTTGGTTAATCATACACATGTCTATTCTAGTTCCATGCAGATCCCAGAAATAGATGAAGATAAATCGCTCAAAGGCTAATTGGAAATGCTTTAACATCGATTAGAGTAAACCGGAGAAGTCTAAATCACCACCTATGAGTGTAGAGTCTATAGTTTGAGTCGACATCCTTGAGATATTCTTTTAACAATTCATTTACATTGTATTTTATTTCCTGTAAATATTAGATTAGGTTTAGTTTAAGATTCTTAACCAAAAATCCCAAACCCCCATGATTTTATGACTTTGCTTACTCTCCCAGTTTGGTGTTTATTGCAGATTAGACATCTTTCCTGTGAATCGACATCCTTAGTCCTACAACGTACATCTGTGCACTTGCAGATACTAGGGTTTTATAAATTTAAAACTTTTTAGGACCAATGGACTTGTAAAAAAAAACACAACCCTAGGCCCGCATCCATCAAGTTTATGGCGCCGTTGCCGGGGAAGATTTTAGTCGCTGGAGGTCTAAACCCAAGAGGCTGAAGCCGCAGATGACTATATATATGTCGAGTTTCTGCCAAAACACCATATGAAGTATATCAAGCTCATAAACACCCTAACTTTTTCTTTTTCTGCTTATTCTTTCTTATGCTTGCCATAGTATCAGAATCTTTGAAGCATGGATCATCCGAGAAAAAACCCTAATCCCGAGCGAAGGTTTTGCAACCTGTGTGAAGCTCCATGTGCATGTGAATCACCATCCAGGCGTGATTCCGATCATCTTGTTTGGCCGAATCATCCGAACTACTACCATGGAGACTCGTGAAATCCACACCACCGAGATGAGTCCTATTCGCCACACCTGGTGAACCGTCGACCATCTCATCCCTTGCATCATCAGATTCTGCACCAGAACAATAAGAATGATCTATTTAGGCTCCAACTGGATCGATTAGACACCAAGCTGAATGAGTTTCTTGATTTACAAGTTATTGCTGAATCTAACATTTGTTTGAAATTGGAGTACATGTCCATTGATTTAAACAGGAAGCTCGAATGTCTCTCTGATCATATGAAGATTCTAAAGGAACAAAAGCTCAAGGATGATGTAATTCTAGGGCAGAGGCTTAAAGACGTTGAAAAAGGAGAGGCAAAGAACACAATCACCCTCCGTCATGCACTTAAAGAAAGACGAGACTGTAGTGTCCTGATCAAAGATTTGGAGAGAGACTTCAAAGATAGCAAGTAGTACTCTGACGAAGACAAGTTAGAGATGAATGAAGAGATGGCAAAGATCACAAACAAGACAGAAGAGCTTGATGCTACTTTAGATAAAGTTGTATATGTTTTAGATGAAGTAGAAGAGAAAGTTGAAAAACTTTATAAAGATCATAAGGAGTATGATCTGAATACTGGAACCAATGATTTGGATGCCCAAGATATGCCTGACAACCACTGAAAGCAAGAGAACAACGGCTGCGAGCACTTCACCCGCGGCCACTGAAAGCAAGAGAAGAAGAGATTGAAGAAGCAAGCATGGTGAGCCGGGAGAAGCTGACTGCCGCTGCGAGCACTTCACCCGCGGCCAGGACCACTTTCACCACGGCCCAGAGCATTCCACCCGCAGCCGAGCCTGATTTTTCAGACTAGGAGTCCTTTCAACCTCTTTTTGAAACTTGTTCAACTGAAGACCGACCCTTTGTGACCAGATCTAAGTTGTTTGATCAAGCTGTCTTCTCAATCACTGCACAAGCATCAAAAGAAAAAGAGAAATCCAACACTTATGCATCTTGCAGTATGGTTTACACTTGTGACTATGAGCTTCAAGAGCAATTCTCAGTAGATGAAGAATATAGTTTGTTTGTTAAAGATCCAAATCTAGGGACAATTCATCTGATGACAACTCAAAACCAATAACCAATAGCATATCTAGAGAGAGACTGATCAAATTCAACAAATTTGTGAAGTCCATTCCTCTCTATCTCGGATTCGATGACATCTGGAAGCAAGGCTGCCTTCAAGTTTTCTTCGGATACAGCAAGGATCGGAGACTGAGAAGAACATTTCTACCTTTTCCTAGATCATCACCCGATGCAGCTGTTTACAGGATCCATCTCAAAGATCCCAAAAAAGCCAGTGATTACATAAATAAGATCAGCAAAGAAGCACTTGAAGAGTTCAATCAGTAGTTCAGACTCTGCCCAAAGGAATTTCATTTACCAAAGCATGTAGAGACTACATGATCGGCCACTTCTTCTGTGATAGCAAAAGCCTATCCAAGAGATGAAAGACTTGTTCACACACGCCCAAGAAGGTAGACCAGTTCGAACTCTGCACAAAGTTCAAGACAAAGGTCAATTTCTTATCTCTTGTGACGTTAGAGGTGAAAGATTCCTCAATATTCTTTGTGATTCTGGAGCTTGCATTAACATGATGTCCAAAGCCACTACTTTGAGACTTGGCATTAAGCACATTTCAAGTACCAGGACAAAGATTAGCTTAGCAGCTGATTCAAGTGCAACACCAAGAGGGACAGCCCAAAATATTCCTCTAAGGTTTGCAGATTGCATAGCACCTGTCGATCTATACATAGTGAAGATCAAAGATGACTCATATCCAGTTATCCTTGGATGGCCTTTCTTAGCAACTGCTGGAGCCATCATGGATTGGCCCAACCGGAGAGCTTCTTTTGCAAATATCGACATGGACATCTTCTATGAAGCTACACCACTTAAGAACAAAGGAGGAAAGCATAAAGCCCACGCATTTGAACTAGAAGAACTCTGGAGTCATGAAGAACAGGAGGATTTCAAAAAAAGGCTTATCTTAGGACAAAATCTTATTTGAACTAAGTTTTTTTCTTTGCAAAGGTGATAGACACGACTTTTTAGGTCTCAGGGCTATCAATCCCCTTGTCAAAGTAGCACAAAGAGGTATCAATCCAGACAAGTCAACGAGACACTAGACTATGATGTTTGTTCATTTAAGTCAAGACAAAAGGTGAAGGTTTTGAACTAAGCTAAGTAACAAACGACTAAGCATGAAAGGTAAAGCAAATGATTAGATCTAAACAGAGACAGGATGCAAATAATAACTAAACGATTCAGATGATGATAATATGTAATAAAGCACGGGGCTTTAGACGAGATACTTGACTCGGGTGCTTCCAAATTCAACTAGTGGGTTAATGAATCAAAACATCAAGCGGTTTCATTTAACTTTGAACTCAAGGCATGTTAATATTCTCATGAAAGTATTAAGCATCTAAACTGATCCTCCTTCATACCAAAAATGTCTTTTGAGAAGCATCGAATCAATCAGCAATAAGAATCAGTTCAAAAATGTCATTTAAGAGAACAAACTATCACTCTCGCGATGAAAGACTCTTAAACCCTTAACCGAGTGGTTCAGACATTTCTACAAACACTTTTGATGCGAGATATGTCTCAGATCTGAACCTCAAGTGATGTGCTTGGATCCAGCCTAGAGATCTCGTCGGTTAAGGAATGAAACATGCAAGACTAGACACCTAAACCCACTAATCTACCTTGAAAGCACCCTAATCTACTCATCTAAAGCCGCTTAAACGACTACTCACTAATCATAACGAGCTCACTAAGTCCTTTGCAAGACGTGTAGCTGGTCATGATGAGGAGTTTAATGATAGATGATAAAAGAAATAAAGAAAGAACAAGATTTCTCATGCAAAAACGAGATATCGGATTAGATTCATCAAGTTTCACCAAAGAGGCAAGTTCTTAAAGCTAAAAACAGATAAGAGATAAGATGATTAGGTTTTTAGTCTCGAAATGTATATATAGCAAAGGTAAAGTGTCGCGGGTCAGCCCGGAACAAACCGGGTACTGAACCGCGTTCTTGGGCTGATGGGTGAGTGCCACGGTGTGTCGGAGAGTGAAGCCGAGGTCTTCATGTCGAGGAGTGCACGTGAGTCCAGATCCAAATGAAGATCTCGTGAAGAATACGTCAAGAATATGCATGAACCCTAGTCTTTGATCCATCTTCACGTGTGTGTTCTTGAGCAGCTTTGTTCTTGATTCTGGGTTTGTGACAATGGACCTCGGCATAAAATGCCGAGGCGCTTAGACGTCGAGGGGTTCGGGAGAACAGGGTCCGGCATGCACGCCGAGGTTGCTACACCGAGGTGCACGTTCAACACTTAGTCGTTTCCAGCTTCATTTCTTACGTGTGCATGCCTTGATTCCAACGTGCCGAGGCGTCAGCACGAGGCCTAGTTCAGAATACTCCCAAAATATTAGCCTTGACTTGGCCGATGTCGAGGTAATGATGCCGAGCCCTGAGAAAACACTTAGCACGTATCGCGACATATTTGGGCTCGTATCGACCATGTCGCCTTCCGGAAGCAGTAACTTTCGACCCACGACTCCAGATGCTCTGAGACCAGTTCCATAGTCAAGGTGACTCAATAAGCTCGAATTTTGGTGAAGAAACCGTCGGAGCTTGGGAAGTGGAAGTCTTCCTGGATTTCACATCTTTGAACCGCATTGAAATCACCGGAAAATAAGCTGTTTGGACCGATGTGAACTCCGGAGACTTTATCTTTCAAACCACTCGTCCGAATTGAGCGATCCCTACTGTTCTGAAAAGGTCTTTCACAGATCTCAAACTTTGATGAAGACCGGGCAAGCTGATTCGGTCCGGAAAGGCTCCGTCCGCCGTGACCTTTGTACTTCGCCGTTTGGTTCTCGGATGCGCGTAATGTTGGTGCATCTTCCGGAAGCTGTATCTTTCTCCCCACTGGTCCGAATTGGATGATTCCAACTGTTCTGGGATCTTTGTTTGATTATCTCCAACTTTGCTGAAGACCCCGCCAACTGGTTCGGACCGGAAGGTTCCCCGGATTGCAGATCTTTGAATTGCGTGGACAAGGACAGATTTTGGTCGAGAAAAGCTTCCCGCGGTAAGAAAATGACCGAGGGCTGTGTTCCGCGGTA
Organism: Eutrema salsugineum; assembly: GCF_000478725.1. NCBI lineage: Eukaryota > Viridiplantae > Streptophyta > Magnoliopsida > Brassicales > Brassicaceae > Eutrema > Eutrema salsugineum. Next base: position 3,337,187 of record NW_006256908.1, on the reverse strand, counting down.
AGCTTTTTGGTCGTAAAAATTCCTTCGCCTCGGCCAAAAACTCAACCCGTGGTATTTGCACCCGATCTTCGACCCAGGCTGACTTTGGTCGATCGGTACGGACTTTGGTCGGTGCTGAACAATCGGTAAGCTTTTTGGTCGAGGTTGGACGATCGGTAAGGATTTTGGCCGGTAATGAGCGATCGGTAAGGATTTTGACCGAGGTTTCTGTCCGTCCGGTACGCGATTTGGCCGAGAAATTCCTCCAAGCGGTTTTCACCATTTTTGACCCTTTTCTTCACCGTCTTCTTCTCTGCTCCTCTTCTTAAGCTCCAAATGACTCCCAAAGCACCTGATAAAGACTTCAAAACATGCAAAACTCTTTGGGACCTAATGCAAGCCCTAAATCCTATTTTCATGCCTAAAGACTCAATTTACATGGGAAAACACATGATGAGGACTCTAAAATGCACTCTAAATGATGTAAAATATAGACATATCAACTCCCCCACACTTGTCCTTTGCTTGTCCTCAAGCGAAGAGAACAAATGAGAGAAAGAGGTTGTAATGCAGATGGAGCTCATATTTCCTTTTTAGAGAGAAGTGATCACAAAGAGAACTCGGATTCATGCTCAAATATGCAATGCAAAGCCATACTCAGATATTTCACAACTAAAGCACAGAATCTCCACAAGTCATTATCACATCCAACTCTTTCACATTCATTAAGCTTGTAACCGGTGAATCAAATGATGCAATGTTCAAATAGGCTGGCTTGGCTAGGGTAAAGTCATGAGATAAAAATGATCTCATCAATATTCAAGCGGGTGCAATGCAACAATGGGATCACTCAATGAACGACCAAACTTTGGCAGAATGCTAAAGGTAAAAAGCAACCGATGCATACAAGGGCACGACTCATCACACCCCACACTCCACTCAAAGCTTTCCTCACTTGCTCACCCTCTCAAGATCCTCACTCTCTCAATTGCTTTCTTTTCACTAGGGGACTCACTTTTGTTTTGATTTTCAAGTCTTGGTGTTTACTTATTCACACAGCTCTTTTTTTTCTTTTTCAGCGATAAGCCTCTTTTTTTTTTTTTTAGAACACTTGAGCCTTTTTGGCTTCTTTTCATTTTAGAGACTATACTTTCCTTTTTAGAACAACAGAGCTCATCTTTTCCAATTCAAGACTCGATTCTTTTTCTTTCATTCCCCTAGCTATTTCCACACTCTCTTTTCCACTCAGCTCACCTTTTTTTTTCACTCACCAATAGATCTTTTCCCCCTCACTTATTTCTCGCCAATACTCTCGGTTCCTTGATGTTGGAACATAGACTCAATGAGACATGCCCTTGTCGCTCTAAACCTAACACTTTCTGCTAAGTTCAGTCCAAGGTGGCCTTACTATTCACACACAAACATTGGCTCGAAAAGAAGGTTGGGTTCAAGGTGAGGGAACTGATCCATGATGCGGATTCAGCTACTTGAGCTAAGGAAAGAGGGTGGTAAAAACAATGATTCTAGCTCAAGTATGTATATCGGTATCCACAAGCCAATTCAAGCAATGCATCAAAAGATATTTACAATTCAAGTTCAGGGTTATCACTTAGCTAGAGTTGAGTGTAATTCAGACTTGCTTCTCAGATTCAAATCGTTTCAGGCTTTACAAGCATAGAATGAGTTTCACAAGCATATTTAGTTCAAGTTCTCAAGTGATTTACTCTCTAGGAAAAAATCTATCATTGCTCCTTGCACTGATGCAATCCTACATGATGCAACCTAGACTCGATCTTAGAATGCGAGATGCAACTAGAATGATGCGGTTTTACATATGTACAAAGCTAAATGAGACTCAAGAATGCAAAAGTTAAATAAGAACAAAGAAAACGAGATCAGAAAACACAAAGCTCCTCCCCCACACTTAAATAACACAGTCCCGTGTGTTATAGAAGCGTGTGAGAGAAGTAAAAAGACAAACTAAACGAATGCAGAATGATATACACAAGATGCATATGTACAGGGTTTGAAGTCGATACCTTAGTCGGAGAGTTCTGATCCCAAGTAGTACGAGGGATTTGATGTTGAGCAGGAGGGTGTGGACTAACGTGGTGGGCTGCTCTCCGAGGGTTCAGGTAAGAATGCCGAGGCAGGGTCGATCCAATCTTCTTTGCCTGGTGGAAACTCCGGGTTCCTTGCGTTTGAGCTTTCCCCAACCTCCTCTTGTGTAACCGGTGCGGTTGAGGTCGCCGAGTGCTTGTCCGGAGAAGATGGCCGTGTGAGCTGCTTTACCTTCTTCTTCAGGTGCCTTACACAGTCCACCAGAGCATGAATGGTCTTGTCCTGCCACTTACACCACTTTTGGAGAGTGTTCACTCGCAAATACAGCTTCTTGGTGTGGTATTAGGGCTCACCCCACACGTATGGATCAAAATGATATCGGCCTGCTCCCATCCTTCTCTCAGCGTGCCGTTCTTCTTCATTCTCACATCCGGCCGGGCCGTTCTCGTTCTAAGGCTTGTTGGGAACGGCTTTGGTGCACTTGCGCATATGTGGGTCGAGAGATGGGTTGTACAGCTGATCTTTGAGGACGTAGAAGGAGACGTTGCACTGCTTATCAAGCATGGTGAGGCCTCGGTTAGGCAAAAGAACCTGTGTGCCGTCTCTGTGCATCAGTGTGAAGTTGTAAACCCATCTATCTCCTGACTTGCCTCCAAAGAAACCACTTTTACCTAGGTATTGCTCATCAATGAAACTCGGCCTCGATGGTGAATCAGGGAAAATGAACCCTTGAGCTCTCAAGATCTTAGTGACAATCCAACCGTTCTGAAGCCTCCTTGCTCCCTTCTTCTTTCGGTCACACCACACATTGTGTCTATAGGTGAGCATTTAGATCGCAAAGAACGCTCCTAAAGATGGTACATGCATTGGCCCTTGGAACTCCTTCTTGTTCTTCATTTGAGTGATGAGCGGCTTAAGTCCAAGTCCCAACAGTTCAAGCTCGGCCGTGTGAATGACACCAGGGTTGTATGTAGAGAAGAACGTAGAGGCCAGGACCCGGTTGGTGTATCTGATCGCAGGGTTCCTGATGCAGCTCGTCTTGCTCTTGCCTCCCAAGTAAGGCCCAAAAGATATCGTTTCCCACAAGGCGGCCAACTCATCACGAGGGTACACAAACTTGTCAAGCGAGCTTCCATTCCTTTCAAACCCAAATATCTCATCAAGCTCTTTGAAACTGACCTTGTAGTGCACGCCTTCCATGTCAAACTCAATGTGACCGAATCCTTTGCCATGTAAACGCTTGGGATCTCTCTTGGGGTAGATGACAACCTCCAAAGTGGCAAGAAACTGTTGTGTGATCCCCTCATAAGCAACATCGCTCATCATGAAGAACTCGGCCAAGCCCATGTTTTGAAAGATGAGGGTAACATCATCGAGTATCTCAAGCTTCCTCAACAGCTCCATATCAGGGAACCGACCTTGAGCCACTCTTATAGAGTTAAAGTGGTCCAAGTACTCCTCAGTGGTCGGGAAATGTTCTTCCTCGGGCTCGGGCTTTGGTTCCTTCTTGGCTCTCTTGGCACAATCGGGTTCATGAGGAACTATGGCTCTCAGCTCATCTCCATCGTTCTCAGTGGCTGCCTGCTTCCCATTTCTTCTTGATTCAAAGGCTGGAACCGGAGGGAGCTCGGCGTTCCTTGCTCGCTTAGCGGCTGGCTCACCATCGGATCTCGCGGAGGGTTTCTTGCTTGTTCCACCATTGCGTGCCACGGCCACGGCTTTCCCTTTCGTACTCCTCCTCTGGACCTCATTTTTGTTTGTCTCATGAGTGGGAACAGCTCTGTCGCCGGTCATCTGCAAGGCAGATCCTCAAAGAAACCGTTAGAATCAAGTACAACGACAAGCACAAGTTTCTGAAGATAGCAAGTACAGAGCTTTTTCTCTAACAAGATCATAGTTATAGCTTTGTCATTCATCAAAGAGAGAAGTAAGAACAAGCCAGAACAACCGATTAGAGACAAGTTATCAAGACATTTCAGCTCAAGCACACAAATCATCATTAAGACCGATTCCAAGCGCATTTTCTCAAGAATTTTAAAAACTCAAGAACAAGTGATTTTCAGAGCAAAGACCGGTTTTTCTTGTGTTGTCTATCCTGATGGAATTTTTAAAATTGTTCCCAAAGGCCGATGTGTTCTAAAAGAATCGATTTCACATTTTACAAACAATTAAGCTCGCAAAGAATGAAGGAAAAAGATGAGTTCTTTAGGATGCAGATACCTTTGGGAATACAGGATTCAAGCTCAACGAGATGCTTATGCTGAATAGACAACACCCTAACGAGTCTAGAGCGCTTGGAATCACAAGAAATGGATGAGAAATGAGAGAGTTGTGTTCGTGAAATGCAGAGAAAAGAGAGGAGAAAGCAAACTCTGCGGTTTATGGCTCGGGATGGAGGTCGGTATGGGCGGTGTCGCGCTTTCCAGCTGGCGTTTGGACTGTAGTGGGACTGGTCCCCCCTTCTCCTTCAGCTGCGACCGTTGACCCGCGCCAAAACCAGCTTTGACCAGTCGTTTAAATTCAAATTACCGCGCAAAGCTTCCAAATGGCGCGACAAGAGGAATGACGTGGGCCGTACGGACTAGAACGATTTTTCTCGTGTTTTCTTGAGTGGCCTTGACTTGTTCCACCCCGAGGGCACCAAGCCGAGTGGTTCTAGCTCAAGTCCACAAAAATTTCCCCCGCGGCCTTCAAGTCTTTTCCTTGGGTCGCGCAAACCCTCTTCTTTGACTCAAGTGTCTCAAGTGTTCTTGTTTTTGATCGTTCATGAAACCGGGCACCTCGGCATGCTCCACCATGAGGGTATCATGCCGAGGTCACTTGTTTTAACGATGAACACTTGGTGATGGGGGTTTAAATGGTCCGGCCTTGGTGTAAACTGGTCGCGGCCTCGATCGAGGTTTTAGACCGTTTGAAGTGAACTTTGCCCCTCGGTATAATCATACCGAGGTGTTTACACCGTGGGCCTCCCCCACATTTAGTCATTTCACCACATAACTTTTTAGGCACGGTCATGATGAAATTAAGTCGAGGAGTTTAGCTGAGGTTCTCAAGCTATCACTCGGTAAAAGGTGACCGCGGTATGTATATACTGAGGGTCGATACCGAGGCTAGGTACGCTCTAGGACTTAATCCATCAGGCCATGTCTTTTTCAAGCTTTTTCTTACTCTCATCATCAAGATTCACCACTTAACTCCTGAAACACTTAACAAACCCTTCAAAAAGTTTCAAGTAAAAAGAAAAAGAAGATGAAAAAGGAAATATGTACAAGGATAAGCTTGGGGTGTCTCCCAAGAGCACTTTGTTTAACGTCACTAAGTTTGACTTTCCATACCTTTTCAGGCTGATTCTGGTTCAAGAAGAGGAACTGAGGTAGCTCCCTCTCTTGTTTCTGATGCCAAGCAGTGCTTTACCCTCTGACCGTTTACCACAAAACCTTGTCCATCTTTTCCTTTTAGAACGACCGCTCCATACGGCCTCACCTCAAGAATTCTGAACGGACCGGACCTTCTAGACCTCAGCTTCCCAGGGAATAGCTTAAGCCTCGAGTTAAACAACAGAACTTGGTCCCCTTCTTTGAACTCTCTCTTGTGTATCTTCTTGTCATGAAGCGCCTTGGTTCTTTCTTTGTAGATCTTAGAGCTCTCAAAAGCATCTAACCGGATTTCCTCAAGCTCATGAAGCTGTAAAACCCTCTTCTCTTGTGCGGTCTTGATGTCAAAGTTCAGAAGTTTCACTGCCCACAAGGCTTTGTATTCCAACTCAACCGGTAGATGACAGCTTTTCCCATAGAGCAAGTTAAACGGTGAGGTTCCAATGGGGGTCTTGTACGCGGTTCTGTAAGCCCACAAAGCATCATCAAGTTTCTTGCTCCAATCCTTCCTAGATGAGCTCACGGTTCTCTCCAAAATGGCCTTTATCTGTCGGTTAGAAACCTCGACTTGGCCACTAGTCTGCGGATGATAAGGTGTGGCCACCTTGTGCTTTACCCCATGCTTCTTCAAAAGACTCTCAAGAGTCTTATTGATAAAGTGGCTTCCCCCATCACTGATTACTACTCTTGGAACTCCAAACCGTGGGAAAATGATACTTTTGAAAAGCTTTACCACCACTTTTGAATCGTTGGTTGGGGAAGCAACGGCCTCGACCCATTTACTCACATAGTCCACCGCGACTAGGATATACTGATTTCCGTATGAGCTCACAAAGGGACCCATGAAGTCAATGCCCCAACAGTCGAAGACCTCGACCTCAAAGATTGGGTTTTGGGGGATCTCATTCCTCTTGGATATGTTACCGTGCCTTTGACAAGCCTCGCACCTTGATACCACATCTTGAGCGTCCTTGAACATAGTCGGCCACCAGAAGCCGCTTTGCAAAACCCTGGCAACCGTCTTGAATGCGCCTAAATGACCACCATAAGCTGAACCTTGGCATTCTTGTAGCACCGGATGGGTCTCGTCTTCGGCCAAGCATCGTCTATAGAGATGGTCCTTGTTAAGCACGTAAAGATACGGCTCATCCCAATGATATCTCATCACATCTCTAAGGAACTTTTTCCTCTGATAGGCATCAAGATCCGGTGGCTCTAAACCGCAAGACAGGTAGTTCACAAGATCCGCGAACCATGGGAGGCTTCTTTCTTTGATCGTGTTGGCCTCTTCCACCTCTAAGTAAGACCGGACCAGCATGAGATGTTCCTCTGGTAAAGCATCATCTATAGGGACCTTTTCTTCAATCCTCAGCCTTGAGAGATGATCTGCGGCCCCATTTTCTATGCCTTTCTTGTCAAGTATCTCCATGTCGAACTCTTGGAGCAATAGGACCCATCTCAAAAGCCTCGGCTTAGCATCCTTTTTAGACATCAAGTACCTCAAGGCCGCGTGATCAGTGTAAACCGTGACCTTTGATCCAACTAAGTAACTCCTGAATTTGTCAAATGCAAACACAATGGCAAGCATTTCTTTCTCGGTGGTGGCATACTTTTCTTGAGCTGAGTCTAAGGTGCGGCTTGCATAGTAGATCACATGGAGCTTCTTATCTTTCTTCTGCCCCAAGACAGCTCCCACAGCGTAGTCAGATGCATCAGTCATCACTTCGAATGGTAAAGACCAATCAGGAGCTTGTACAATAGGTGCACTGATCAAAGCCTCCTTGATCCTCTTAAACGCTTCCTCACACTCTTCATCAAAGATAAACTCCACCTCTTTGCACAATAGCCTAGTTAAAGGCCTAGCTATCTTGGAGAAATCCTTGATGAACCTCCTATAGAACCCTGCGTGCCCAAGAAAGCTTCTTATCCCTTTTACAGAATTCGGAGCTTGTAGGTTCACCATCACCTCGATCTTGGCCTTGTCTACCTCAATACCCTTCTCTGATACCGTGTGCCCCAAGACAATTCCTTCTTGTACCATGAAATGACACTTCTCCCAGTTCAAGACAAGCCTATGCTCCTCACATCTCTTTAGAACCTGAGAAATATTAGCAAGACATTCGGAGAAAGAGGAGCCGTATACGGAGAAATCATCCATAAACACCTCAAATTTCTCTTCAATTAGATCAGAGAAAATGTGCATCATGCATCTTTGAAAAGTGGCCGGTGCATTACCCAAACCGAAAGGCATTCTCCTATAAGCATAAGTGCCGTAAGGGCAAGTGAATGTCGTTTTCTCTTGGTCTCTTGGATCTATTGGTATTTGGAAGAATCCAGAGTATCCGTCGAGAAAACAAAAATAAGGATGATTGGCTAACCGTTCAAGCATTTGATCAATGAATGGTAAAGGGAAATGATCTTTTCTTGATGCAGAATTCAATTTCCTATAGTCAATGCACATGCGATGGCCGGTTATAGTTCTTTGGGCTATGAGTTCATCCTTATCATTTTTTACCACCGTGATACCACCTTTCTTGGGCACAACGTGCACAGGAGATACCCACCGAGAGTCAGAGATTGGATATATGATCCCTGCCTCAAGGAGCTTTAGTATCTCCTTCTTAACCACCTCTTTGAGGTTCGGGTTAAGGCGACGTTGGTGCTCAATAGAGGACATGGCTTGGTCCTCCAGGTGGATCCTGTGAGTGCATATATCAGGAGAGATTCCTCTTATGTCGGCCAAGGAATACCCTATTGCTCTCCTGAATTTCTTGATTTCATTAAGCAATGCACGTTCTTCATGTTCAAGCAAGCTATCGTTTATGATCACAGGGAAAGTAGAGTTCAAGCCTAAAAACGCATACCTGAGCCCTGTTGGTAGAGGTTTTAGTGCAACAGGGGGCGCGTCCGCCTCGTTCCAATCGGCATCGAAGCTGCATTGGCCCGGAACAGCTTCCTCGGCCTTTTCCTTGTTCTTGCGCGGTTCACCATCGGCCTCGGTATGAGTTGCCACGGCCATGATATCCCGAGGTGTCTCCTCTGTTCCCATGGACCCCTCGCTGTCTAAGATGTCGAGGCCACTCTTCCTGAGCTCCAAAAACCTCGCCTCAGCTCCAAGTCCCCTCGGTTGGTCCAAAAGTTGCTTGTACACCTCGCTTTCCTCGTTCAAGTACCCGTGCTCGCTTTGTTCATGTGTCAAGACCACTTGTAATGGGTCTTCTGCGTTTAACTCTTCTAGGAGCTCATCAGCTAGCTCCTCCATCACTTCCACATAGAAAACCTGACCTCCAATAGTCGGTTTCTTCATCATCTCTTTCACGTTGAACTTCATAGTCTCGGAACCGATGTGTAGTTCAATCATTCCTCCTCTCACATCTATAATGGCTCCTGCGGTTGCTAGGAATGGTCGGCCCAAGATGATAGGGTCTAATGGTTCCTCGTCCATCTCAAGAACTATGAAGTCCGTGGGGATTTCTATCTCACCGATCCTCAAAGGCAAATCCTCAAGCAAACCCACCGGTAAGCGAACCGATCTATCAGCTAGTATAAGAGAGATCTTGGCCGGCTTGTAACTCTTGTATCCCAATCTCTTGGCCACCGTGTATGGCATCAGGCTCACAGAAGCTCCTAGATTGCACAAGCAGTTTGAGAACTTCAAGTGACCTAAAGCACATGGTAGGGTAAAGCTGCCCGGATCGGATAACTTCCTTGGTATAGATCTCCTTTGTATTATGGCGCTGCATTCATGGCTCAGTATTACCATACCCTGGAGTTCCTTTGTCTTGTTGAGGATCGCATCCTTTAGAAACTTCCCAAGCTGAGGTATAGCTAAGAAAGCATCTATAATGGGTAAGGTGAGTTGCGTGTTCTCCAAGTGTTTCTCAAAGACCGCTTTGGCTTTGTCTAAGATTTTCTTTTTGAAACGCCCTGGGAACGGTATCTTGGGTTGGTAAGGTGGTGGTGGAACGTATGGCTTTTCAAGCTCAGTCGTCTTTTCCACCTCTTTTCCTTTGTCCTTGATCGGTTCTTTCTCAAAATCTTCTTCTTTACACGCATCACCTGAGGCTGCCTCCCCCTCTGATTGCTCATTGGCCTCAATGAGCTTAGTCTTAGGCGTTTGAGCTTGTAGTTCTTTACCATTCCTCAATGTAATGGCGTTCACATACTCCTTGGGTTTTGGCTCCGGTTTACCTGGTAAAGCCGGGCCTCGGGATGATGTAGAGGCTTGGTTCTGCTTAAGCTCTCTAATGTCTTGCTGCATTGTCGCGTGCTGGCTCTCAACTCTCTGCTGACCCTGTAACAGTTGCTGTAAGATCCCACAGACATCGTTCCCCATCTGATTCTGACCCGTTCCCTGATTCTGTTGCTGATTACCCATCGGCTGCGGATTGAACCCTGGTGGAAACTTGTGATGCTGCGGTTGGCTGGTGAAGTTGTTACCCTGAGCCGCTTGATTCTGCTGAGTGTAGCCGTGCTGTTGCCCACTAAACTGTTTCTTGGGCTGGAAGGTATTCTGATAAGGAGCCTTTTGAGCATAGCTTTGTTGTTGTTGCGGAGCAGGGTACACTTGATCTTGAGGGTTAGCTACATTCGGGTTTCTGTATAAGAGGTTTGGGTTACTGTTGTAGTTGTTGAACCGCTGATACCTCTGCTGATTCCCTATGTAGTTCAGCTCCTCTTGAGTTAGACCATCTTTGTTTACATTATCAAAACTTGGCCCTTGCTCATAAACTCGCCTACAAAGTGTATTGGCTTTTGAGTCGCCATCAGAACCTTGTCAAGCTTGCTCTGAAGCTCTCTTATATCCTTTTTCATACGCTGTTCTTCACCAGAGCCCTCTGTACGGTTCGCTCTATCAAAGTCCTCGCCATAAGTATCATTAGACATGGCTAGGTTCTCGACTAGTTCCATTGCCGCATTGATCTCTTTCCCAAGAAAATTTCCATTTGAGGCTGTATCTAGTTGGTTTCTGATCTTGGGGAGGGCACCTCGGTATAAAGTACTTAAGAGGGATGCCTCTGAGAAGCCGTGGTGTGGGCATTGGTTAGTGTAGCTTCTAAACCGTTCCCAAGCCTCGCTAAAGCTCTCGTTGTTGTGCTGCGTGAAGCTTGATATCTGGTTTCTGAGCTCAGCCGTGCGTGATGTGGAAAAGAATTTTGATAGGAACGCCAGTTTACACTGCTCCCAGGTTTGTATAGAACCCCTCGGGAGGTTCTTTTCCCACTGGTGAGCTTTATCACCGAGGCTGAATGGGAACAAGCGTAGCTTGAAGCTATCTTCCGAGACACCATTGATCTTGGTTAAGTCGCAAACTCGGTCAAACTGATCCAGATGCTCAAGAGGGTCTTCTCCGGCTAGACCGTGGAACTTTGAGTTCTGCACCATATTGAGGAGGGAAGCTTTAACCTCAAAGTTGTTATTTTGAACCGGTGGAGCTTGAATCCCAGCTCGGTATTGGTGCGCATTAGCTCGGTCGTTCTCTCCAACAAAGACCAGAGGAGGTTGTCTCTGAGCTTGTGGCGGTGGCGGATGAACATGGTGAGCTTGTTGCTCGTTCCTATTAGCTTGTTGTTGGTTTTGCTGAGCAAGCCTCTCGTTCCTTTGAGCCTGTTGTTGGTTAACATAGGCTTGTTGTTCATTCCTGCCTGCCTGCGCCTGATTAGCCTGAGCCTGGTGCTCGGCTTCTTGAGCCTGTTGCTCGATCCTTTGCTGTTCTGCCATTCCAAGTCGTTCAAAATGCCGTTCCCTCTCGCGAGCTCGCCTCTTAATCCGGTTGATGTTGTTGTCGTACGGTAAAGGCGGTTCTGAGCTCCGAGACCTGGTTTTCATGCACCTGAAATCAACACAAGAACTTGCAAAGAAGTTAGTAAAACAAAGAAAGGTAAAATCTTGAACTCAAAAACAAACAAGAGTCTAATGCTCCGACAAGTTGGCAACGGCGCCAATTGATAGACACGACTTTTTAGGTCTCAGGGCTATCAATCCCCTTGTCAAAGTAGCACAAAGAGGTATCAATCCAGACAAGTCAACGAGACACTAGACTATGATGTTTGTTCATTTAAGTCAAGACAAAAGGTGAAGGTTTTGAACTAAGCTAAGTAACAAACGACTAAGCATGAAAGGTAAAGCAAATGATTAGATCTAAACAGAGACAGGATGCAAATAATAACTAAACGATTCAGATGATGATAATATGTAATAAAGCAAGGGACTTTAGACGAGATACTTGACTCGGGTGCTTCCAAATTCAACTAGTGGGTTAATGAATCAAAACATCAAGCGGTTTCATTTAACTTTGAACTCAAGGCATGTTAATCTTCTCATGAAAGTATTAAGCATCTAAACTGATCCTCCTTCATACCAAAAATGTCTTTTGAGAAGCATCGAATCAATCAGCAATAAGAATCAGTTCAAAAATGTCATTTAAGAGAACAAACTATCACTCTCGCGATGAAAGACTCTTAAACCCTTAACCGAGTGGTTCAGACATTTCTACAAACACTTTTGATGCGAGATATGTCTCAGATCTGAACCTCAAGTGATGTGCTTGGATCCAGCCTAGAGATCTCGTCGGTTAAGGAATGAAACATGCAAGACTAGACACCTAAACCCACTAATCTACCTTGAAAGCACCCTAATCTACTCATCTAAAGCCGCTTAAACGACTACTCACTAATCATAACGAGCTCACTAAGTCCTTTGCAAGACGTGTAGCTGGTCATGATGAGGAGTTTAATGATAGATGATAAAAGAAATAAAGAAAGAACAAGATTTCTCATGCAAAAACGAGATATCGGATTAGATTCATCAAGTTTCACCAAAGAGGCAAGTTCTTAAAGCTAAAAACAGATAAGAGATAAGATGATTAGGTTTTTAGTCTCGAAATGTATATATAGCAAAGGTAAAGTGTCGCGGGTCAGCCCGGAACAAACCGGGTACTGAACCGCGTTCTTGGGCTGATGGGTGAGTGCCACGGTGTGTCGGAGAGTGAAGCCGAGGTCTTCATGTCGAGGAGTGCACGTGAGTCCAGATCCAAATGAAGATCTCGTGAAGAATACGTCAAGAATATGCATGAACCCTAGTCTTTGATCCATCTTCACGTGTGTGTTCTTGAGCAGCTTTGTTCTTGATTCTGGGTTTGTGACAATGGACCTCGGCATAAAATGCCGAGGCGCTTAGACGTCGAGGGGTTCGGGAGAACAGGGTCTGGCATGCACGCCGAGGTTGCTACACCGAGGTGCACGTTCAACACTTAGTCGTTTCCAGCTTCATTTCTTACGTGTGCATGCCTTGATTCCAACGTGCCGAGGCGTCAGCACGAGGCCTAGTTCAGAATACTCCCAAAATATTAGCCTTGACTTGGCCGATGTCGAGGTAATGATGCCGAGCCCTGAGAAAACACTTAGCGCGTATCGCGACATATTTGGGCTCGTATCGACCATGTCGCCTTCCGGAAGCAGTAACTTTCGACCCACGACTCCAGATGCTCTGAGACCAGTTCCATAGTCAAGGTGACTCAATAAGCTCGAACTTTGGTGAAGAA
>NW_006256908.1:3321656-3323447 GCF_000478725.1 Eutrema salsugineum | reverse complement strand
CTGATTCAATCAGTCCAAATTGATCAAGCACACTCACATCACACATCACATTCAACATCTACCACTCCACAACACTCACAATCCATCACCAACACCATGTAAGTTTTCTTTTCCTTCATCTTTTAAAATTTTCACATTCTCTATTTCTCATCCTTCCTTATTATTTCACACTGGGGGCAATGTGATTTAAGTCTGGGGGAGGATTTCATCCCTTTCTAACTACTTTTTTTTTGCATGAGCCCTTGCATTCTGCATTTTCGGGGGAAACGGTCTATTTCCCCCCCATAACTTTCATATAATACTATATCACCCTGAACTTTGAGCCTCGGTTTGTGTCTCACTAAAACAAAAGTTAAATAGATTATTCCCCCTAGTTGCAAAGTTCGAGATCTATTTCCCCCTCAACCAAAATTTCGAAATCCTTTTCCCCCCAACCCACGTTTTTAGTTGGTTACTGTATACCAAATAGTCGCTAAACCAAAATTAACCTAACCTAAACCGATTACAACCCGATTACAACCCGTAAAAACCAATTAAAACCCACCCGAGCTCTAAACTGCAACCTAAAACCCGATTACAGCAAAATCCCCAAATCAGTTAGAACCCTAACCTGAGAAACGAACCCAGAATTCAAATTCCCCCAAATTGAGAAACCTTCTATCGAAATTGGAAAGCGTTTTCGATCATGGAGGCATTGGAGTGGAGAGAAGTACCTGAATTTCGAGACGAAGATTCCATGACTCTTCCTCGATCTCGGCCACCATTTGATACTCCACTAGATGCGCCGGATATATTGCTCATCCTCCACTAGATTTGATTTTGAATTCGCGATTTTGATTTCGAATTCGCGATTTTGATTTTGATTTTGGAAAACTGAGTTTTAGGGTTTATATTCAATTTGGGGATTTTAATTGGGGAACGGGTCGGGGGAATGGGTCGGATCTAGGATCGGATTTGGTTTTTATTTCGGTTTTGTTTTCGGTCCAACACGTCTGGTTTACGGTTTACATGCGGAACCGATGTAAAACCATCGAAATTTTGGTTGAGGGGGAAATAGATCTCGAACTTTGCAACTAGGGGGAATAATCTATTTAACTTTTGTTTTAGTGAGACACAAACCGAGGCTCAAAGTTCAGGGTGATATAGTATTATATGAAAGTTATGGGGGGGAAATAGACCGTTTCCCCGCATTTTCGTTTAAAATTTTTCATTTTTTTTGGTTTTCTAAAAATTTTTAAAAAGTCTTTTGAGTTTCAAAAAGTGTTTTCAAAGGTCAAATACATTTTGAGGGAATAATGACAAAATCAATGATGATAACCAACATGTTCACTTCTACACCATCAGCTCATAAAAAGCTCTTTCAAGGTTTAGTACTAGACTAGGCAGTAGCTAAAGTACTTGCACTACGGAATCCCACCATAGGACTTCTATTCATGGAGATCTTTTCTGACAGTATATACTAGCTCATTTTACTTGGACTTAATCTTGACATCTAATTTTCTCATCAATGGTTTTAAGAAGACATCATGATATAGATCTAGGACATCTTTACCTTATTGTTACCACTCTTTGTTGTCCTATATGGCCAGTTCATATTTAGCTGGTACCTTACCCTTAACTCAAACCTTTATGTTCAAACCTCATGCACTCTCTTTTAAGTCTATGTCGACAGATATGTGCAAAAACGCCGGAAAGGGAGGAACAACATAGTTTTCAGTCACTCAGAGAAAGACTAAATGAAACCTGGAAAGAAGTCTACCATGCAACCTCAGCAAACCTCATGATGTCTCC
>NW_006256908.1:3199346-3321446 GCF_000478725.1 Eutrema salsugineum | reverse complement strand
AGTTTTCAGTCACTCAAGAGAAAGCTAAATGAAACCTGGAAGGAAGTCTACCATGCAACCTCAGCAAACCTCATGATGTCTCCAAAAGCTCATTCTTAAAGATAATTTTCGTGTTCCCTAAGACTCTAAGTCAAAAAGCGGTTTCCCCTTTCCCGAAGAAAAAAATGAAAAACAGAAAAAAAAAAAGAAAGAAAAGAAAGGAAACCAAGAGCCTAAAGAGTCTTAGAAGCCGAAATCATTTAAACAAATGCGATAGGTATTCACTTAAGGAGTTATGGATTCAAAACCTGGACAAAAATCCAAGTGTGGGGAAGGAGATCCTGAAGAAACGAGATCAGAAATCTTGAAGCAAGGAGAATGTGACTGGAAACTGTAGGTATCCACAGCTCTATCCTCTCTTGCTGTTTTGTATAATATTCTGTCTCTCCAGAAAAATGTAACCCTAAACACATCAAACCTCACCACTAAACAGCTTTTTGATACCTAACCTTGAATGCCTTGTTTAATATCCTTTTGATGAGAATCACTGAAACATTTAATGAATGTTAAGATCTAGTTTACTGGAAGTTAGTTCTAAGTGTGTGGATTTTTGCATGACGAATTAACGGATTAGTGATGTCTGTATTTTGGTGAGAATTTTCTAGACTTGATCTGATTGATGCATTGTCCATAACTAAGGTCTAGAAGTTTGGTTTCTGATATTTTTGAGTTCCCTCTCATTTATGTTGAATGATATTTTTCTAGATTGGATCTTGTTTTGTTTGAGGACAAACAAAGTCTAAGTCTGGGGGAGTTGATAACACCATATTTGTACCCATTTTCATCATTGATTTCAAATGCTTTTTCAAAGGTTTTAATCAGATTTAGGAACTTTTATTATGTTTTCTCTATATTTGTAGTTTTAAGGCTCTTTTCAGGAAACTTAGCAAAAAAAATGGCAAAATGGAAGAAATCCACATTTTTAGCTCAGAGTCAGACTGTCAGAAGCTCATCCTCAAATTAAGACTTTCTCACCGTCTGATCCAGCTTAAATTTGGAGACATTCAAGAGGAGACAACCAGCTTTCCATAGCACTTTACATTAGGAAGATCCAACGGTGCAATCAAAAGATACATGGAGAACAAGTTGACCAAATTCACTAGTCCCGGAAGACTCTCCCGCGGCAAACATGCAAGAGAGAACAGGAGAATTTCGAAAAAGTCTTGTCTTAGGACAAGATCTTATTTGAACTAAGTCTTTTTCTTTGCAAAGTCTAGCTAAGGACTATAAATCAAAGCGCTTGATGGGAGGCAACCCATTTAGGTACTTATTTGTTTCAGTTTAACTCTCTTTTTTTTATTGAAGTTTGTTTTTCTTATTTTAGATAGGCCTTAGTATGCATCTAAAAAACAAAAAGGAGAAGAAAAGGGAGCTGACCGATATTGGTTATGATACCTCGTGGTTATGGTATTTCGTGGAATGATGAATTTGGGTTTGGATTATTATATTGGTTATGGCTAGATAAATTCATTGTCATTTGTATTCATCATGATGAATACCAATATTGACTTTATATTCATCCATATATTCATAAATGTGACTTCCACAATTTGGAATTTCATATATTTATCAAAATTTTAAAATAACTATATCAGAAAAATAAGAAAATAAAACAAAAAAATGACAACAAATATAAAAATTGTAAATAGTTTTTTTTTAAAAAATTATAGATGCTATCATTAAAAAAAAAAGGACAATTCTCAAAAATGGCCTAAAAAAATCAATCTTCTAAAAGAGATCCCCTTTTTTTACAGGGACAAATATAGCATTCATTAAAACAAAAAAACACAATTAGTTCTAATTCTATTTCTCTTCCATGAAAATCACAAATCTCACAAAAACCTTCACTGATCGCTGATAACACCGTATTTGTACCCATTTTCACCATTGATTTCAAATGATTTTTCAAAAGTTTTAATCAGTTTTAGGAATTTTTATTATGATTTCTCTATATTTGTAGTTTCAAAGCTCTTTTCAGTAAATTTAGAGAAAAAGATGGCAAAGTGGAAGAAATCCATTTTTTGGCTCAGAGTCAGACCGTCAGAAGTTCAGCCTCAAATGAAGACTTTCTAACCGTCCGATCCCGCTCAAATTTGGAGAAATTCAAGAGGAGACAACCAGCTTTCCATAGCACTTTACATCAGGAAGATCCAACGGTGCAATCAAAAGATACATGGAAAATAAGTTGACCAAATTCACTAGTTCCAGAAGACTCTCACCCGCGGCAAACATGCGCATTTTACCTGTCCCGGAAGACTTTCACCCCCGGTGGACCATTTCCGAGCCACAAGGCTCAACATCAAAGCCCATTTCGCCATTCCTCTTCGGAGAAGTCCTAAATGAAACCTGGAAGACCTTAGGACTTATAAATACATTTTTCAGCAGTCCTAAAGGGTGTGTGCTCCTGTAATGAGATTTTGAGCCACCAAACTTTGTTTTTCTAGGGTTAGGCGATGGGGAAGGGTATTTTTCCGTGGATCCATTTTCCTTCTCCTTTTTTTATCTAATTAACTTTTCTGTTTCATCTTTTGCATTCTTTCATGTCTTTTATCATTACTTGCATCATGTAGATCTGTCACAGAGAGTTAAGTTGTTTAAGAGTTTTCGATTGGCATATATGTTCGATTAGGATTTCTAAGTTTCTAAACCATATTCTGTATCTCTTCTCTTCTAAGTTGTTCATATTGCATGAGAGTAGATTCATGACCTATTCTCTGAGCCTAGGATCGATCAGAGCAACGAGAGTGTTGTATCAGATCATCCATACCTAGCTTCAGAAGAACATAGTTGCCACAGGAGTCGAGAGCTACCTGTAGGGAAGATGTGGGCAGACGAATTCAATAGTTAATACATGATCTGATTTATGGCATGAGAGGGAGAGTTAATTGTCAGATTTAAGTGATTAGTTATTAAGATGGCGAGAGTTGGTTAATCATACACATGTCTATTTTAGTTCCATGCAGATCCCAGAAATAGATGAAGATAAATCGCCCGGAGGCTAATTGGAAATGCTTTGACATCGATTAGAGTAAACCGGAGAAGTCTAAATCACCACCTATGAGTTTAGAGTCTATAGGTTGAATCGACATCCTTGAGATATTCTTTTAACAATTCATTTGCATTGCATTTTATTTCTCATAAATATTAGATTAGGTTTAGTTTAGGATTCTTAACAAAAAATCTCCGAACCCCCATGAGTTTATGAGTTTGCTTGCTCTCCCAGTTTGGTGTTTCTTGCAGATTAGACAACTTCCCTGTGGATCGACACCATAAGTCCTACAACGTACATCTATGCACTTGCAGACACTATGGTTTTATAAATTGAAAACTTTTTAGGACCAATTGGCCTGTAAAAAACACAATCCTAGGCCCGCACCCATCAATCGCCTCTCGACTTCCATCTTTGTCAGAATGTCATCTGGAATTTGACGGAATCATCGTCGGAGTTAGCAAGTCTTCACTCTGAAATATGAGATAATCCCAATTTGATCTCCTTCAAACAATTTTTCAACTTCTTCGAAACTTTAATCGAAATCTCAAATTTTAAGGAAACTATAGTGGTTTAGGAAAAAAATTGGGGGGTTTTGAAAATTTTTATGCTCAAACTATAGGTCGGCAAAAAAATTTTCTTGAATCTTAAATCATTTTAGAACCATTACCAAACTGCAGATCATCAGAATTCGAAACCCAGGTCTGAATTTCAATTCGGAAGGCCTCCCTAATATTCAGGAATGATTCATAGTGGTTTAGGAATGTCTTCCTGAATCATTAGACCTTCAGGAATACCTTTAAGATGTTTATGTATTTGTTGTTTATATACCTACAAGTCTCAATAGTTTGTTTTAATCTTTGTATCATCCACTTTTTTTTTACAGTTTTAATTATATATGTTTACATGTACAAACATGGACAAGTCTTTCCGTGAGAAGTTTATTAGGATGATTTTGGAAGCCTTTCCTAAAATATTAAGATACCTTATTGAATTTTCAATTCAAGAAGACTTTCCTAAGTTTCAGGAAGGAATTCGTAATAGTTTAATAAGGTCTTCATAAATAATAAACCATCAATGATCACGTTTTAAATATCTCTTAAATATTTCGAGTGTATGAAATGTTTATGTATATGTTGTTTAACAAACCTTTTCTCTTGATTTGATTGGGTCTAAGACATTTTGTGATGAATGAAGATGATTGGATATCATTAAGAAGCAAGTAGGTTTGTAATACTTTTGAAGAGTATGTTGATTCAGACCAAAAATAAGTTGCTTACATTTTAATTTCAGACCAAACTACAGATTGTTAAACTTTTGGAATCCATGTTTGAATTTTCAATTAGGGAATGCCTCCCTAAATATTCTGGAAGGATTCATAATAATTTAGGAATGTCTTCATGAATCGTATATCTTTCAAAAAACAATAAAACAAAGAAAAATAAGCAAGTGATCTATGTATTTTGTGAAGACGATGAAGCCAAAATTGAAATCTTTGACGATTTACTGATAAAAGGATGTGTCGTTCCTGTTAAAGATATAGGAAGAGAAGTGTATGGTGATTCATACAGATTGGAGAGAGACCCAAAGTTTTTTCAAGATAGAGCAATTCTTAACCCGAGAAATGCAGACATGGGATTACTAAACGAATACATATTGTCGGAAATACAAAGTAAACATATTTAACTCTTTATAAATATATGATCTTACATTTGAGCTTCATATCTTTATTTTAAGTTATACCTTAGTGAACTTTGTTTAACATTGTTCTAGGTGAGGAACATACATATTTTAGCCTGGACAGTATTGATAATTCTGATAAGGGTAAGACTGACAAAAAAGTCTACACCCAGAAGTATCTTAATAGTATTAAGATCTCAAGATTACTAACCATAGATTGAAATTGAAAATTAGAACACTTATTATGTTGCTTCGGAATATTGACCCTAGAGGTGGTTTATGCAGTAGAACAAGACTCTTGGTAACATAATCGGCCAAACATGTTATTCAAGTTAGCCACATAACTGGTGAGTATATTGGTCAAAAGGTCTTGATCCCACATAACCGGGACAAGGTTTCCTTTTAGAATGAAGCGCATATAATTCCCATGTAGCCATCGCCTATGCAATGACCATCGATAAAATGGAATGACATGCTTTGCAAAAGGTTGGACTATATTTACCAAAACCTGTATTTTCCCATGGACAACTTTATGTGGCTATATTATGTATTACTTCGAGAGCTGGTTTGAAAATTCTGATAACGTATTCTATGGGTAAGCCACAAACCAATACTTTCAACGTTGTATACAAGGCCGTCTTTCAGAATGTAAGGAAACGATTGTTAATTTTATTTGTTTTGGTTTAGACTTTTACTAATAAAATAGTTTGTTTTAATGATACTTTAGTTTACTAATGCTTTAGAATTGATATTCTTTCTCTTTTTCCAATAATGATTATCTAGATTGTCGAGAATCGATATTTTTATTAAACATAAAAGAAATCGAGTACAAAACCATAATGGTGTTTGAAAAGTACACACTGAAACAAACTGCAACTTAAAGATTTGCAGTATTGGAATGTTGTACACATAACGATAATGGTCACGATTGATACAGTGATGAGTTTTTTCAAAAGTATTATTATCCAACTATCAAAATTTATGGGTTTATTAACGATATAGATCACAATACCATTATCCAACTATCGAATTTTTTATTATTATAAAAAATAAATAAATAAAAAATTAATAATAGTTAGAATTGTTAGAACAAGAGAATATTATAATATATAATTTCAAAAGATTATATATAACTTACAAACCTCTTGCTTATCAATGATCACTTCTACAAATTTTGTAATCAGCTTCGTATACATCGCAAACCCGCGTTTGGCGCGAATCCTCACCTAGTTAAATGGTAATTATGGGTATATTTATTTAAATGAATGATGATTGATGACTAATTTTTTAAAAATGAAATTAAGACCAAAATTTAATGATTAAAACCTTAGTTGTCATGAAAATCATCAAACATATATAGGCAATTTCTATGAAACGGAAGAAATAAAAATAGGACCTTTGTTTTGGGCAAAAAAGAAATTGGACCTTAAAATCATGATGTCTTGATCTGTTTGGTTTTGACAAATCCGAAATTTCATTATTCGGAAATGTGAAGATGATAACTTGATGTCCAAGCACACTTTAAAAAGCAAATAACAACTTTCAAGAATAACCATGGTTTATTGTAAATTAAACTAATGTTAAGTTACTTTTGGACCACACTCAAGAAGAAAAACGGTTAATTCAATAAACAACCAAGCAGATGCATCATTATAGTCCGAAGGACATTTTGTCTATTTATACTCAAAAGAGAAAGATTGTTTGGCCGGATCAATCGCTTTCCAAGATGGCACTTTGGCGTTTGAAGATGCAGCTTTAGCGGCTGGTTATGGAACATGATGCTCTAATTTCTGCAACTATAAATTGGCTGCTTCGGGTATTAGAGAAAGAGTAAGAGTCTTGATAAGATCATAGTGTAGTAAGTGTTGGTGGTACGCTCCGCTCCCCGGTCCGGATCGGCTAGAGACCGAGACCGGCCCAATTAACCCCGGTTTACGATGGTCTTAGCCGAAGTGGGCCAGACCTGACAGCGCGGCTCATTAGAGAGAAGCCCAGCGACGAGAGGCGGTGAGAGCTGAACGAAAAGCCCTAGAACGTCTCTTCGTTTGTATACTATAAATAGTAGAATTGTTACTGTAGAAAGGATATTTTTCGGACCCGGAGAATAGAGACCTGAACATTGTATTGAGTTCGCTGAGAATCCTCCGAACTGAACGAACTGTAACTGAGAACTTAATAAAATCTGATCAACTTAAGATCTTTCGAACTCAAATTACCGGACCGACCTCAAACAGTTGAATATAGTAATCAATAGTAAGAAGAAAAAAAACTTGTAAGCATAAAAACCTGTTCTTTGTTTTCTCTAGCACATGAAGTGGTTCAAAGTGAGTCTAAGTAATAGTGAAGGACTGAAGGGTATTAGATGTGTCACTTATACCTTCTTGTTGAAATCATTATCTGAATCTGGTGGATTATGAATAGAGTTTTGAGAGAACCTAACGACCCTAGCTAACAACAAGCGTAAACTGGTTAAATTTATGTGTGTGATCCTTTCTATCTCTCTCACAAGTCACATCTTCTTTTTCTCCTTTAGGGTGCAAAGAGTCCTTACACTTGACTTACTATTGTATAAAGATTTAAAATTTTCTAAATAACTTACAAACTCTTTGCCGTTTCAAAATTAATGATGGTTATATAAAACTTTGTATCGCCAAATCTCATGTTTTTAGCCGCCATAATGCTATATGCGAACGCATCACTGAATATGGTATAATGTCACCAAACACATGCTATAAGAAATCAAATTTTTTTTTTTTTTTGGCTTTGATTTCTCTGTCACTTAGTCTCAACTTGTTAATTTGTCGTTGATCACATATGAAATAAATACCCCATCATATATTTCTGTCATAATTAACTTTAGTAAAGGCCACTATAAACAATTTTATTTCAACACCAAAGTATCTCTTATTAGCACCCATATAATGAAATTTTGTGATTCTACATTCGAAAGACCAGCGGCAAAGATTTTTCCGCTAAAATAATTTAATTTGGTCATTTTCTTACCCATTAAGGTGAGCACATTTCTTTCTTTTTTTCAATCTTAAGAGAACAAAAAGGTCTTGATATCAAATCGCAAAAATGTTTTAGAAATTTCATCAAACATCCAAATACCATACCATACCATAGCACACAGCGACAATAAGGTTCGTGCAAGAGAGGAAAAAAAGGTAATAGTCAGAACTTTATTATCCTTCATTAAATGCTGAGTTTGTGATATTTCAATAAATAAATTTCTGATTGGTAAGGATTTTTTACTTAAAAATAAAAATTGAAATAAGAAAACAAAAAAAGCAACGTGAGGAAGTAGAGAGAGAGAGGAACAAAAAGTGTACGGACTCTGTGCATATTCCCCCATAACCTCCCACACTCTCTCGCCGCCTCTCCAGTTTTCGTCGTCTTCTACATTTTTTCCCAAATCTCTTTGAATCCGTTAGAAAAAAATCTCCAGGAAAACTCGAAAGCATTGATTCAGGTTTCGCACACTCCCAAACTCGTTCTCTCTCTCTCTCGCTCTCTCCAGCGATTCATCAAATGCGTCTCGGATTTTGATTTTTTTCTTCTGGTTCATGAGATTTTTTTTTTGAGTTTTTTCCGGTTTTTGATGTTTGCAGAAGAAGATGGAGACGAAAACGGTGCTTGAATGTGAGCAAGGACATGCGGAGAAGAAAAAGGGACATGATACGTCGCCGGTCACCGTCGTTCTCAGCGTGGATTTGCATTGCGATGGATGTATCGCGAGAATCGTCACTTTAGCTCGTCGCTTAGAAGGTCCGATTTCTCATTAAACCCTAGAAAATCAAAATCGAGTATCCCAAAAAGATCTTTAATATCGATCGTGTCATGTTTTTGTCTCGTTCTGTTTTCCTCTGCGCTTGAGTTTTTCCCATCTAGATCGAGCACTCCAAAACCTTCAATGGTTTATCAGTTTCTGTTTTGCTTTTTCCTGGATCTAAATTACAGAATCGTAACTCTGTTTTCCGCCATTTAAACGCAGCAACTGTGAGGAAGTTGATCTCTAGTGTTTTTGGATTTGTGCGTCTTCGTATCATGAGAAAACTCCTTAGGATTTTCCAGGAATCTAAGAAGATCTTTTGGTAGTGACTTAACACAACAAATTGCAATCGATTTGCTTCAACACTCTTTTTTTTTCTTGTAATTGTTTCAGGTGTTGAAACAGTGAGAGCAGATCCTGTTACGAACAAGCTTACTCTGATTGGATTTATGGATCCAGTGAAGGTTACAGAGCAATTGCAGAAGAAGAGCATGAAGAAGATTGAGTTGTTATCTCCAAAACCAAAGAAAGAAACAAAAGCAAACAGTGACACAAAGGCTGATAACAAGAACAAGACTATGGTTAGGCTCTAATTCACCTTGAAAACACATTCATTGCATGCGTTTATAAGACTCGATTAATTACAAAAACACGTCTCTCTCGAAAAACCAGATAATGATTAGTGACTATGTAAGACTTGTATCAAGAGTTTGATGTCTCTCAGACTTAACTTGCGTATCAAGTAAACATTCTTCTTCTGTGATTACTCATTTGTAGATAAGTATTGTAGCCATTATCATCTGTTTGCTCACATGGGTTAACTAGTTTAGCCTTTCTTTCTAAATAAACACCACAAAAGGGAATTTATGACAACTGCTCTTGGCTTTCTTGTCTTTAGGTTGCTGTGTCCACAGTGATACTGAAGCTAAATTGCGCATGTGATGGTTGCATCAAGAGGATTCACAAGACTGTCTCTAAGACCAAAGGTCAGACTTTTTTCACTCCCTAAAGTGTGATAATTGATGAAACTGTTCGGGTTTTGGTATTGACTCATACAGAGCTTAATTTTGCGATTTTTTTTTGTAACGGCGTTTGAGTGTATTTATCAACAGGAGTCTACCAAGTCAAAATCGACAAGGAGAAGGAAGTGGTAACAGTCATGGGAACGATGGAAGTTAAATCTGTGACGGATAATGTGAAAAGGAAGCTGAAGAAAACAGTCCAGGTCTTGCCTGAGAAGAAGAAGGACAAGAAGAAGGACAATGCAGAGGGAATCACCAAAGTCGACGGGTCTCCGGGTCTACCATGCTATGGTTTCAACCATGGGCTTGGGCCTTACGGTTTTATGGAAGGCCCACTTACGGAGTTTTTCAGAGAGGAGGATCAGAGCTTTTGCTACGTTATGTGATTTTGGAGGAGGTGACAAAAGATCTGAGTATATCACAGAATCTATATTGGAGGCGTATATATAACTAGTAGTGAACAGACAAAGAAAAAAGAAACTAAAGTTAGGAGAGATATATTTTGGTGATGGTCTATAAGACTGTATCACATTATATGAGTAAATTAAAGGATTCGCTTTTATATATTGTAATGGTAAATTTAGAGTCGTATACATTTAGTAAAAGATTACTCATTATATATTAAGATAGCAAAAAAAGGGATGTCATAAGAGTTCTTTCTCCTTTTTTTAATTCGTTTTTGAGTTCTATGAACTGGTTTACCAAGCACATTAGAGAAAGAACCACAGCTTTCCCAGTCACTCTCAACTTCACAGTATATACTACTTATAGCAACTGCTTTACCTTTACTTTTATATATACCAATCAAGCTCTCACTCACTTCACTTATAGGCAGCATGAACCATTTGTTTCTTTAAACTTATTTTGAATGTATTTCATTTACTAAATAGGGGTCTTCGGCTTTTTGGTTTTTCTTTTCTGAATATTTTCAATTTCATAGGTTTTTTCTTATAAATTAATGTAATCTAGAAAGGGTGTACAAATTAAAAAGAATAATAGAATGAACATTTCAAAAAAAAATGCAGTAATAAATGTAGTATATATGAATAACATAATGAGACAGATTTGTTTTTAAGAAATCACAGAAAAAAATGACACATCATCATGATAATAATTTGAGATTTTTTTTGTTTCTTTTCATGTTCGTACCCTCGCAACATTCAGCGTCTCATTTGTGGTTGCTCCTCACATGACTAAAACATATGATGCATGTTTGAGATGTTTCAGATTTTGACTGTTTTTAATAAATTTCTCCTTAGAAGTGCAAATAGAGATGTAATAAATAAAGATATTTGAAAAAAAAAAATCAAAGTGGTAACAAAGAAAGTTATAAATTATGGCAACATCAGGATTTAATTGAAGGAAGAGAGTATACAGAATAAGAAACTTTCAAAAAAAATATTACTAGGATTATCAAAAAAAAGAAATTTTTTTTCTTTTTCTAGGTGAGTTATATTGTATAAGTATAATATAATTACGTCGACGACATAAAAGGAAACAAATCTTATTTCTTATTGGAAAATATTTGTGTTTCTGTTAATATATGATCTTACTTTCTCCCTTGTCAAATATTTAAGGAAAACAGTTACAAATTACTCCGTAAAATCTTGTCATTTACAGTTTTAGAACTTTATATATAGAGATGTAGAAAAATATTAGTAGTCGAATTAAAGATTTAAAACTTTTTATCTCAATAATTTTATTTAGTGCACAAAAAATGTGCAGATTCTTGTAATATATAAAAGAAAAGCTTCACAAAACTTTTCCAACTTTTTTTACCTCTTAAAAATTGTTGGTGCCACCATATACCTGTGATATATTGTTAAAGATGAGTTCAAAAATTTTTTGTTCTTTTTGATATCCTATAGATCATACTCCAATGAATAATCTATTTTGCATGCATTCGTACCCTCAACATTTCTTGATTGTCATCATGCACATTCTCCTTGATGTTCCATATACATCATACTATACTGGTTATGAATACCATTGCTATAATATGACTAGCTGTATTGGCCAAAATAACTTTAAAATCTTTTAAATTAATTATATCTACATTCGAAAAAATCTCTTAAACCGGTGACATCCATCTTTGTGGTTTTTATTTGCAAAATGATAAAGCTAACATTTACATATTTCATTCTTTTTTTAACTAATCATTGTAATCACTGACCGTTTGATCCCTCCGAATCGTCATATAATAGTAAATATATTTGTGATCACATTTGTCATGCTAAAGACCTAATGTCATGTTCGACATTCTCCATGCTTAGCAACCGTCTAACAGTTGCAATTACCTCGTACATGACTAAACTATATTATGCATATTAATTATGGTTGTTTCAGATTTTGATTGTTCGTAATGGATTTGTCCTTGAGATTGCAAATGGAGACGAAATAAATGAATACATGTGAAAAGAAAAACTCAAAATAAAGATGTTTGACAAAAACAAAACCTCCCATTTCGATTTAACTGTATTCCATTTTGATTTAACGATACTACATATGGGTTAAATCATTCAGAAAACTTACTTGAAGCATTTCTACATTATAAATATAGTTTTTTTTTTTGAACATTTTCATTGCATTAAAATTAAATGAAGCAAAGGTGTTTGAATGTTACTATACAAGCCAACCTTAATTTGAAACTCATAATAGAAGAACCAAGATGAAATAAAATAGAACGATAGACCAAACCAGTGATAATACGAGAGCCCGGCGTCCAAGATAGCGATAGAAAAGCCGGCCCATAAAGCCCAAAATAGTCCCGATCCAAAAGAAGCCCACATTGCCTAACCGTGATGCCCTAACCAGAAGGAGGTAACGAGAACAGTCTTCAGAAAAAGAAACCAAATCGGATCTGATACCGACTAGATTCAAAGAAGAGAGAACCAAAGCTGCATGTAATCACTTGCCCAGGTTTGGTTTTGACAGCGAAAAGCTGAAATTCGATTCCTGATGGTTGAAGAGATAACTCGGGACACAACTTCAGGAGGACGGAGAATGTTGCGATGGAGTCTTCCATTTCTCTCATTCCAGATTTCGTAGATGGATGCTTGCCAAGATAATTTAGCGAGATAGATTAGATGCTTGTTACCAGAAATCGATGATAAATCATCAATAACACCAGACCAAGAGTAGTGAAGGCTTGCCATGCCGAACTTCGTGGCAAAAAAATGCCAAATGGAAGCCGAGTAGTCACATTCAAAAAGGAGGTGGTTCCTTGATTCATTTGCGCGGTTACAGAGCAGGCATAATGGATCAGTTTGGAGACCCCAGGATTGTAAACGATCGCGAGTAGGGCAGCGATTCAGCAAGAAAAGCCAGGCCGTGCATTTGTGCTTTGGGATACCTCTTTTGATCCAGATTAGTCGATGCCAAGGGACAATGGGATGAGGATCGCGAATACAGTGATAGATAGAAGACGAGCATAAGGAGGATCTAGCTCTTCCTTCAATAACCCATTGGAGAGTATCTTCATTTGAACTAAGTTCAACAGAGGTTAAATGGAGGTGGAGCTGCTCCATTTTCTCAGATCTAGCAGGGGAAAGAGACCATCCATTATGCCTCCAAACCGAGGAAACCGTCACCGTCAAAGGGATACCCGAAAAGCGGGGGCCTTGCTCCCCGATGAATTCGATGAGAAGGCCATAAGGAGTCCATGGATCGAACCAGAATCTGCACCTGGAGCCAATACCAGGAACCATCGTAACCCATTGGATAATCACACTTCTCAGACGCAGAAGCTGCTTAAATAGCCAGGTATGGCTCTGCTTTTCCTTAATTTCCCATATGCTGGAGTTTTTAATGACATTCTGGTGGATCCAGGCCACCCAAATTGATTCAGAGCGAAAGAGAAGGAGCCAGAAAAACTTGATGGAGCATGTCTTGTTCCAAAGCAGCAAGTTCCTAATGCCAAGCCCACCCTCTGTTTTTAGCGAGGTGACTGTTTCCCAAGAGACACGAGCCGAATACCGACCCTCCAAAGATCCTTTCCAAAGGTAGGCACCACAGAGAGAATCAATTCTTTTTATGCATTCCATAGGAAGAACATATGCACTGCACCAGAAATTTGGAATACCACCAATGACAGAGTTTATAAGAACTTGCCTCCCAGCGAATGATAGATATTTGGCAGACCACCCATTAATTTTTTTCTTGATGCTCAGCAAGAGCGGTTCACAATCCAGGAGCGAGAGCTTTTTAGGCGAGAGAGGGAGCCCAAGGTATCGGATGGGGAGAAACCCAAGAGGAATTCCCGAGCTGGAGGCAATGGCTTGAGTTTCTGAATCACTAAAGCGACAAGCAAAGAAACATGACTTCTCAGGACTCGAGGCAAGCCCAGAAAGCACCCTGAATCTGTCCAGGACTTCCAGAATGGTACGAATAGACGAAGGAGATCCATCAGAGAAGATTAGCAGATCATCCGCAAAGCAAAGGTGAGTCAACTTGGAGTCTTTACATTTAGGATGATACACAAAGGACCCATTAGCAGCTGCATCATTAAGCATTTGAGATAGGACATTCATAGCCAGGCCAAATAATAAGGGGATAAAGGGTCCCCTTGCCTTAACCCTCTTGTGCCTTTGAAAAAACCATGCATTCTGCCATTAATGCTGACAGAAAATGAAGGAGAGGTAACACACGCTGTAATCCATTTGATGTAGGTCTCAGGGAAATGAAGAGCATCTAGACAGTTGATTAGCAAATCCCACCGAATAGAGTCAAATGCTTTAGCAATATCAACTTTTAGGGTAACTCTTTTTGTACCTTTATTTTTATGGTACCCACTGACAATCTCCGATGCAAGTAAGCAGTTTTCAAGCAGCAGCCTACCTTTGATAAGCGCTGTTTGGTTAGGCAGGATCAGCTTAGGGAGGAGAGGTTTTAACCTGGCGACCAACAACTTAGAGATGAGCTTGTATAGGGTGTTGCAGCATGCAATTGGCTGAAAATCCTTAATGACCGAGGCACCAGGAAGTTTCGGGATAAGCGTGAGGATAGTAGAGTTGGCCGCAGCAGGCAAGCTGGAGGATTGAAAAAACTTGGCAATAGAGGTAATAACTTCATCTCCAATAATTCCCCAAGCAGCTTTATAGAATCCGGAGGTGAGGCCATCAGGCCCAGGGCTTTTGTTAGGATTAAGCCTGCAAAGAGTTCTTTTAATTTCGTCATCAGATGGCATCCTAGAGAGGGAGAGAGCATGAAAAGGGGAGCATTTAGCTTGATAAATATCCGAAAGAATTGGCTGGTAGAGAATACCATTAGAAAACATCGGTGGACCCAAGATACTTTGAAAGTGGCTAACCGCGAGTTAACCAATGGCTTCAGCAGTGGAGACAATCTGACCATCAAGCCCAGCCAAAGAGAGGACAGAGTTATAAGCATTCCTTGTTTTGCAGACCTTGTGAAAATAATCAGAGTTTTGGTCACCGGAGGCAAGCCAATTAATGCGGGACTTCTGCTTGAAATACTTTTCCTCGATTCCTTTAAGCATATTAAGCTTATCAATGACTTGTCTCTCTTGCAGGAAGTGGATCGAGCAGGGACACTGAAGCGAAATCAGCGGAGCGGAGGAGACAAGGGCAGAAGCTTCACTGACTCGTTTTTGAATATCCGAAAAATTGTCTTTGTCAAGAGATTCTAGGCCAACTCGCAGAGATTTCTGCTTGAACAGTATAGAGGAGAGGTTGTGATCAACAGAAGGAGTGACACTCCAAGCGTGGGCAACAGTTTCAAGGAAGTCCGGGTGAGAGACAAGGTAGTTGAAGAACTTGTACGGCTTAGAGCCAGCCACAGGCAGAGAAATCTCAAGGCTGATACAACACGGCGCATGATTAGAGAAATCCGGGGCCAGGAATTTCGCAAAGCTGCGGGGGAAGACGGAGAGCCAATCCTCATCAATGAGGGCTCTGTCTAGCTTTTTGGCAATAGGGTTAACCGGCTGCTTATTAGACCAGGTAAATTTTTCTTCTTGGTATCGCAGATTACGAGCCTCAATTTTGTCCAAACAGTCCTTAAAGTCAATCATGGTTGAACTGAACTGGTTAACAGATGGGCAGGAGTGCTCAGATGGATGGAGGATTTCATTGAAATCTCCCCCAATCAGCCAGGGGGAGGAACCAATCAGAGAGGAAGAATGGAGAGTAATCAGATCGATCCAGAGATCATTTCTCTCCTCACTTGTATTGGCAGCATAGACAGCAGTAAAGCAGAAGGCTCTGATACCCGGCCAGGAGACTTTAACAGTCATCGATTGGCGAGAAGAGTGCAAAACATCAACCAGAACGGGACCTTTCCAGATAAGAATAATCCGACCATCAGGGTCATCAGCATGGTTAGAAGCGAAAGACCAGCCAGGGCAAACAGTGTTCATCCAGTGATTCAAACTTGGTTCTTTAATATGAGTTTCAAGTAAGGCGCCAAAAATAATACGGTTAGACAGCAGCCAACATTTAAACAAAAGGTGAAAAAATATATTTTTGTCTAACATAAAAGGGATTAAATTGGGGACTCACCCTTTTAGGGGAGAGAACCCACTGTAGGGGTAGTAGCAGGCAGACAAATTTGAAAAGAGGTGCTACAAAGAGAAAGGGTTGGAATGAAAGGATTATCAGGAGGCAAGGGAGGGATAATTTCTGGGATAATAAGGTTTGATTTTGAGGTTGATAAGTGATGAAGAAGGGGAGAGAAGGGCATTGACGGAGGGGATAAGAGGGAACCACTGGATGAGGACCCATGGGGGTCAGTGGAGGCACAATCCATATGGGAGTCACTCACAACAGGATGAGAAATCTCCGAGACAAGGACTAGCCCCGCAAAAGGTTTTAGGTAAGGGGTAATCACTTGAGATTTTGGCAGGGAAATTGGACTTTCCGGAATGGGAGGAGGCTGCTTAGAAATACTTTTAGCAATCCTTTTAGTAACTGGTTTAAAGACCAAGCCAGAATCAGCAATATCAGAAGATTTAGGGTCACCCACGGAGTCTGCAACAAGAGGATCAGCTGGCTGGGGGGCAGCAATAGGGCCAGATTCATTACCAGTGGACTCACCCCGAAGGATATCAGTGTCCTTATTTCTCTCACTCCAAGAAGCAGAGGGGCAAAGAGCTTCAAGATGACCCAATTCCTTACAACACGGACAAGTAGGGGGAATCCAAGGATAGTCTATGAATAAGGGGATAATCTCTCCATTCTCCCTTTCAATTTCAGCAAATGTAGGAAGAGGTTTGGTACAGTCAGCTCTTATCTTGATGTGAGCGATATTGATGTTAACCATTCTTCTAGTAAAGTCATCGCATTCCATGGGGAAGCCCAATAAGTCAGCAACTCTGCCCAATCCCTCCTGAGTGTATAAGTCGAAAGGGATACCTCTGACGTGAGCCCAGAGGGGGATGGAGGTAAAAGAAGGAGGTTTTACCGCGAGAGACGAGGACCATTGGGCCACATAAAAGAGGGAGTTCCCTATGTGCCAGATCTCTTGCTCAACAATTTTCCTTCTGATGGAAGCATTAGGAATGCGAACAAGCATCGATCTGGAATCAGGCCGAAGGTGGATTTCAAGTTTCATGCCACGACCCCATATGTGAGTCAAGACACTTTGGATGTGACCAAACGAAGGGGTTTTTCCCATAAAAATCCCCAGCACAAAATCGTGATGCAAATCAGCTCCTTTCCTGAAGACCGAGTCAGGGATTTTGACTCTAGAAACTCCATCAGGGGAAAGACTAGGGTTAGAGAATTTTTTCAATTTCTTATCCACAGAGGATTGCATCCTCTGAGCCCAGCTAGAGACTGCGGCTTGGGAGGCTTGGATGACAGAGGCAGGGATAGTAATATCAGTTTTGGGGAGGGGAGACTCAGTCGACGGAAGAGGGGGAAGGGTGTCGACAAGGGAAAAAGCAGGGATTTCCAGTTCAGGCTGAGAGCCATGAAGAGAGGATCCTTCAACCGACGAAGGAACAGTAGCGATTACAGAAGCCGGAGGGGCTTCCTGCATAGTAACATCGATAGATCCAAGATGGGGCTGAGAAGAGCTCATAGGGGAAGAGCAAACAGGTCCATCAGTAGTCAAGAGAGGTTGAGAGACAAGATGTTCAGGGGGAACATTAGTAGGAGGAATACCAATAACCGGCAAACGAGGACAGCCCCATGGACTCGAAGAAGACGGAGAAGTACCAAATCTGATGGAGAGAGCAGCCGCGGATGGCGAGGAAGGAAGAGGGGGAAAACTCAAAAGAGAGCCGGCGTTAGGCGGCTCCAGGGGGGCCGGGCTGAGGGGGCACCGGCCATGAAGGAGGCTGAAAAAAGACCTAAAAATCGCCAACTTTATCGCGGGAGAGAGAAGAGAGAGTCTTTTTTTTTCCTTTTTTAATTTTTTTTTTATTATAAATATAGTTGATGTGTTTCTACCTGATCTATCTTTAGTTGTTGGATTTTTTTTATTGAATATTTTTTTTCTTATATAAAATTCCATTACCTGCCATTTAAGTTCTATGTGTGCCATTCTGTTTCGATTTAACGGCACTGTTAATGTTGAGGAATTAAGATATTATTGAAACCGCTAACAGAGAAAGTATACTTAGTTTTAAATAGCTCATGAGGAACCATGGCACTAAGATCTTAGCCTTAGTTGTTCTGAGAAATTAGGGATTTCAAATCTTTAAATTGGTTTATTACTAATTTAGTTGGCACATGGAAAATTTAATTTTTCAAACCGGGTTGGGTTGATATTTAGGATTAAAATCAACCATCTTCTCCATCCGAGTGAGCCGAGCCGCCTCTGTAACAAACAGAAGAACAGTGGCCATGGCACAAAGCTCAGGGTTAGGAGTGACATTGAGCGCGTGAACGAGTTTAAAAACCCAAACAAACAAAGAGTGGATACAGGAGATTCTTTGCCTTTTATTTTATAGATCTGGTTGATTTTTGGTTTTGATTCCTAAAATCTGGATGGATTTGTCCTAAAATTCTTAGATCCTTCTAGGTCTGTTCTTTGATGCTCATTTGGGTGTCTCTTCTTCAGTCCTTGTGTCAGATCTGGCCGATTCGTTTCCAGCAGAAGCGGTCCTTCAGTTTCTTTTCCGTCTCAGTTATGGAGGTTTTCACCATGGTTGGCTTCTTCTCCTTGCTTCTATCTCTCTTGATGAATATAATGCTTCTCAGGTTTTGTATGTTTGTTTCATCCTTGAATCGTCCATGGCTCCGCTTCATCCTTCGCCGGAGCAGAATAAAGAGGTTCTTTTGATGTCTCATCCGTTTCTCTCGTGTAGCAAGGAGTGTTTTGAATCTTAATCTGATTGGTGTTACTCTATACTCAGATTTGACTTCTGAGTTCTGGATCTTAGAGCATATGTGGTTCATCAGATTAAAATAATATATATTTTTTTCGTTTTTGTAATAAACTTAGGTTATGTTTGAGGTTCCAGTAATGAACCCGTTTATGGGGTTCATCCGGAATTTTATATTAATATTTTTTTTGGGAATTTTTTTTAAAATAAAATAAAACATCACTTATTAAAAAAAGAATACAATATATTGCAAACTATAGAATAATACAATTTATTAATTAAAAAAATACAAACACCCAATTTTTAAAATATAAAAATACTTAAACATTTGTTACACATTTAAGAAGTACCAAACTTATTCCAAAGATTTTTGATTAAATCTGCTTTCAATCGTTCATGTATTCGATAGTCACTGATTTCGTTTCGTTTCGCCATCATCAAATTTGAGACATTTGTCGGCCTATTTGTAGAATACGACATATCGACATACGAATTTCTGCTTCCCTCATCTTGTTGGAATTGTTCTATATTGGCGAGACTGTAGCTATCACATTCATTTTCTACTACCATATTGTGTAATATGATAGAAGCCCGCATAATCTTGCCAATTTTTTCTTTATCCCAAAAAAGAGCTGGATTTTTAATTATTGCAAATCGAGCTTGAAGAACGCCAAAAGCCCGTTCAACATCTTTGCGGACAGATTCTTGAGCTGTTGCAAATAACTTATTTTTTTCTCCTTGCGGAAGATGAATTGATTGTATAAAAGTAGCCCACTTCGGATAAATACCGTCTGTTAGATAGTATGGCAAACGGTACTCGTTACCGTTAACCCAATATCTCACTTTTGGGGCTTCACCATGCAATATGTCATCAAAAACGGGAGAACGATCAAGAACGTTAATATCATTTAATGTACCTGGAGATCCAAAAAATGTGTGCCATATCCAAAGATCTTGTGATGCTACAGCCTCTAAAACGATAGTCGGCTTTCCTGATCTGCGTGTATATTGTCCTTTCCAGGCTGTTGGGCAATTCTTCCATTCCCAATGCATGCAATCAATGCTTCCTATCATCCCGGGGAAGCCCCGTTCTTCGCCAAGGTCCAGTAAGCGTTGGAGATCATCAGGTAAGGGTCTTCTTAGATACTCATCTCCGAACAAGGATATTATTCCCTCAGTGAAATTTTCCAAACATAACAAGGCTGTACTAGCACCAAGTCGGAGATATTCGTCAACTGCATCAGCTGCTGTGCCATATGCCATCATAAGAATGGCTGCCGTACATTTTTGTAGAGCGGAGAGACCTAATCTGCCAGTAGCATTTCTTCTTTGTTGAAAATATGGAACTTCATTGGATAGGCGGTAAACAATAGGAACAAATCCAAGTTCATACGAAAACGGCGTCGGAATGTATGTGGAGGATAGGTTGCATCATCACTGAAGTAATCGTTCCATAAGCGGATGTGGCCTTGTTCCCGCTCTCTTTCAATGTATTTTTTTTTTTTTTTGCCTTTTTTGTGCAAGCTGATTTAACATAGAATCAAACTTGTCATCAAATTTCTGATCGAACATGTCATCAAATGCATCATCTTCAGCATCATCGACTGAATCTTCATACACATCCTCTAAACGATTGCTTGAAGATGCCATAGTGTTTAGGTGTTAAAATGTTGTAATAAAAGAGAGAGAGATGTGTAGAATTGATTTGTGGAGAAATTTGGGTAAAAAGTGCAAACGATGCCTTGAAAATTTTGATAATAAAAGAGAGAGAGGGAGATGTGTAGAATTTGATAATGAAGATTTTGTGCAAACGATTGCTTGAGAATTGTGATAATGAAAAAAGTGTTTAGTAGAGAGCATATAAGTCTTCGAGCGTGTTTGCAAATAGAAGTCTTTGAGAGCATATAAATACACGAGTGGCAATAATAAGATAGTGGGAAACATAAGGTCTAAATTACAACAGAAAATATGTGGATAGTAGAGAATACAACAAAAGCATATGGCCCCTCAAATTTTGTTGCATATAGTCACGGAAGTGTCAGCCATAACCTACCAAAAAAAAAAAAACGTGAAGGTCAGAACAATTATATGAGTAAATCAGACAAGTAAATGAAACATCAAAACAACACACATCCAATCAAAATAACAAGGTCATAAATAAAGCAATCAAAATAACCCAAAGCAAAACATGGTTCATAACCGATAACCAAACATAGTCATACCTAAAGCAAACAAACTTTAAACAAAACCGATAACCAAACATAGTCATACGTAAAGCAAACAAACTTCAAACAAATGGCCAATGACACAACCAAAACAAAACCAAATCACTATGACAAAAGCATATGGCCAATGACAAAAACAAAACAAAATGACAAAGTGCATACAAAAAATAACTTTATGTCATACCTAAAGATCATATATAGCTCTAATTAACTTGGTTTTAAGTGCCATATCTATCTCATTAAGTGGTTCAGTTTTAGCTAAAAGGCTCTCAAGTATCCTCTTGTCTCTAATCTTATCTTTGAGCTCTAGATCCCTTTGTTTCATTTCCCACATGGAAGAAAACTTCTTCATGTCCTTGTTGTCGGCTTTGGCACTTGCTGACTTTTTCACACTGGCCTTAGAAGCTTTCACTTCAGGCGGATGAGCCTCGAACTCTTGGTCATTCTCGCTTGCAGGCATGGAGGTTGTAGACTGAGCCGAGTCTGCCACCTTTCTTCTTTTTGATGACGCACCGTCCGGAGCTTTGCCACTCGTGCACCATTTTTGGTCGTGCCTCAACTCTCTCCATGCATGTTCCAGGCCAAACTTGATGCCGTAGTCATTGAAGAAGATCTCATGTGCGAGCTTCATCACGCCGTTGTCATTCTGACCCGATGATTTCTCCTTTAGTGCAGCTGCGTATGAGCCCACAAATTTGCAAACTTGATCATTTAACCTTCCCCACCGTTGCTTGCATTGAGTCTACTCTCTCCTTGGCAGTCCCTCTAAATCTTGGCTTGCATTGTAATACAACTGAATCCGCTTCCAGAACGAACCTAAACGCTGTTCTTTCCCGACTATCGGGTCCTTGCTGGTGTTGATCCAGGCACTTATGAGGACCAAGTCTTCTTTCGGCTACCATATTTTTCTCTTCAATGCATTCTTCGTTGGCTCTTCTGTGCCTTGCGTACTAAACGAAGGCATTTCCGATGATCCTTAAGTCTATGCACGGTGAGTATGAGTCAGTGTTGTACTGACTGGTTAAAAGGTTGACAAACCCTTCACACGGTGTAACAGAGTTCTGGGAATCCATAGAAAGAGTGAAAGAGTTGATGGTTGGGAGTTGAGATAGCGAATGAAGAAGATAGTGAAAGAGTTTTAAAAGTAGAGTGAATGAAGAAGATAGTGAAAGAGTTTAAAAGTAGAGTGAATGAAGAAGATAGTGAAAGAGTTTTTAAAAAAGACGACAAGGCAAGAAGATAGAGAAAGAGTTTGAAAAAAGAGAGTGAATGAAGTAGAAAGAAGAGAGTGAGTTCAGGAAGTGACTTAAATGACTGAAAAAGTTACACGAAAAAGAGAATGAATGAAGTAGAGAGAAGAGAGTGAGTTGAATGTCTTAAGTATAAGGTATTTAAGTTTTAAATATGGTTGAGTATCTTTTATTTTATGGTTGACTGTCTTATCATTGTGTCTTAATGCCTCAGTGTCTTTTACGTTTAAAGGGATAGTAGTTGAGAGTGTTCTTAAAGTTTTAAAGGTTAACGTTTTAAAGTTTTCTACCAAGTTCTCAACATTTTCGAGCAAATTTAGATATCATTTAACACACAACCTAACCCTAAAATGTCATATCAAGCATAGATAACCAGTCCTAAAGCTAACATCATAAAGCCATTTACCAACTACATTAAAGACGACCAGGCAAGTTACAAGGGAACTAACCTTTACTCGGTGAGCAATATGCCTTGAACTGAACCATGTTTCCGTGGAGTCCATTAAAGATTACCCTCAAACAAAATAAAAAAGACCCATTAGACAACTACATTGATTGAGCCGACCTAAACTTCACTTAAACACTAACCAACTACAGTACTTGAGACATTTCTAAACCCTAAACGTATAGGCAATAGCTGCGATCACAGAAAAGAAAAAAAGGATCAGGAAACTATCACCTTGAGTACTAAGCTGCTCCTTCAAATGCATGACTTCTCCCTTAAGCGTTGATATCTCTTCACGGACTTCTCCCTGAATCGTTGATAGCTCTTCACGGATTTCTCCTATGGCTGGATCGAGAACGTTGCTTCCACTCTGATCAACGCTGAGGATCAGGTCCTTCTGCTGCTCTATCCTACTCACGAGGATCTCAAACTGTTCGGTGACCCCGTCATCCCACCATTGGTGGATGTGATCAAACGTTGCCTACATTCATGACAAACCGTTAGCAAGAACTTAAACTACACATCACAAACCGATGAACTTTTAACAAACCAATACAAACTTAATGAAGACAGAATGCATACCTCGTTGACCCATTCCGGGCAGGCATAGTACTTGCGACCGGCTGCGTTTGCTTTCAACTTCACAACCCGCCCGCAGAAGCACTTCTCCGGTATGCCGTATATGGCATCCGCGTAAGCCCAGTACAAGATTTCCTCAGATGATTCGCTGATATAGCTTGGCATTATCTGTAACAAAAAAAAATACGACCACTTTACTCAAAGTATGAATACGTGAACACAAAAAACAATCGATATTATGGAATAACTAACTAAAAAAGGCAATGTCAAGTAAACCGATCATGTAAACACCAAGAACAATGCAGTTCATCAACGATAATCAGCACAAGTTACTATACTAAACCCGATCATGTAAACAACAACAACAATTCAGTTAATCATCGATAATGGCAAAGTCATTATTGTAATATCATTTATATCAACCAGAAAACGTTTTAAAAAACATTCATATGAACCCGATAAAAGAAAATCTGCTTCGACAATGCCATATGGACTCACACTAATCGTATACACATAATCAGCTTTGTTAATGCATTTTAACATACACACGAGTAATGCATATGGAAGAACTAAACTCCAATTTGAACCCCAAAGAAAAGCCCCAATTAATTCCCCCAAATTGAAAAAACCCTAATTGCTTCGGAAAAAAAATTAACCAAAAGACAGTATAACATGAATTCATATTCGAAAGCAAGTGAAAAACGGTTTAATTTCATTGTATTACACCCCAATTACAACCCCAAATGAAAGTCCCAAAATTTTTCCCCTTTTCATATGAACCCTAATTTCACCGATTTCAATTTCCTTTCAAATCTCCCAAAATATTTCAAATCGTTTTCGTGTTTCAATGAGGTGAAATGACTCGAAATCGACACTAATAACCCAACCTAAACCACCGATTACAGACTTGAAATTTTTCCCCATGAAATCCAAAACCCTAATTTCCCTTTATCGAATGAAATCGGGCAAAAGGAAGAGAAGAAACGCTTACCTCAGCAATAATCACGGAAGCCCGACCCTCGGTTGTCCACTACAC
This sequence comes from Eutrema salsugineum, assembly GCF_000478725.1. NCBI lineage: Eukaryota > Viridiplantae > Streptophyta > Magnoliopsida > Brassicales > Brassicaceae > Eutrema > Eutrema salsugineum. Next base: position 3,297,120 of record NW_006256908.1, on the reverse strand, counting down.
CGGCAAAAGTCGACGGTTTCAATGGATTTGACGGAGGTGACGAGAATCGCCATAGGAGAGGAAGAGAGAAAATAAAAAAAAAACTCGGGAAGGAGAAATGATTTTTTGGGAAAAAAAAATTTTCCTTCCCCAAAAATAACGCGAAAATTCCTCCTCTCACGCTTCGCCACGTGTCTGGGATGCAGGTTCATCAAGCTCTTCCGGATGGACCGATCCATCGATTTTGGGCCTTATTTTTTTTTTAAATCCATTTCGCCTTAGAACTCGAGCCAAATCCGTCCAACGGACCACTACTGGACATGGTCTTAGTTTTCGGTTTGTATCTCCTCAGATTTCTAGTTTCTTCAATAATTTAACTTTTTTTTTTAAGTTTAGTTTTTTTTTTATGTATCTTAGTTTCTCCGATCTTTGAGGCTTTGTTTCTGGAGGTTTGGAATCTGCCGGCTTAGTATTTCACCCCGTACGTATCCCACCAATGTATCCTACTTGTAATCGACTTTGATGTTTTAATGAAAAATAGATAAAAAAAAATCATAAAGTATTCTGGATTGCAGTGGTATTTAGATATTATATTTATTTGTTTACATGTCGATAACCCGTTTTGGTTAAGTGACAACCTTTTTTCATCAAAATATCCTACCAAATTTTAGTATACACGAGTTCATGTATCTATAGATTTGAACAAAAAGTGCAAAATCCATCAATATCGAAAACAAGAAAATGATAATCAAATAAAGACCGTGTCGGACCAGCCCTAAGTTAGCGGATGAATGAAGTATAGCTTTCAAATTAAATATGGACTGTTGACTACTAGCGACATTATATGCGTTTTTTTCCCAACTTTGTAATAAGATTTAATAAAAATGTGGAATTATTTATGCAATCATATGTCTAGTCACTAGGTCACATTATGTCAAGATGGTGTTGCAATACGAAGTTGTAAGATATTATCAACAAATTTCCTCCTTGGACTGACGTTCATGAGTACCTTTTTTGGACAATGACCTATCTATTGCAACATGTGTTTTGTGTTAAATGCCGACTACTATTACGACAAAAAACAAATGCAGACTGCTACTTTTATATATGGTAATTTTTATTTCTAGACACGATTATAGTTGGTACGAGGTGATTAGTACATATATGTGAATGTGTATATATTTCATTGTCGACTAGGTTCGTTCGACGAAGGATCCGGAATTTATCTTAAAAAGATATAAAATAATCATAATTGAATTTATAGTATTATACCTTTTTCCCCCACATATATCAATTTTAGTAGTCATCATTAGTGAAAAAGACAAAGTTTAAAATCTCTTGTGAAACGGTATCCACCATCTTAATTAACCAATTAGGTTTTATTTGTCTCAAGATAGTTGTTTCAGCATTTTCCAGATCGATATATGATATTTTGGAAAATGTTCCAAAATCTTGTAGAACACTTAACTAACTATTAAGATCGATTTTAGTAAAATTTGAAACATTCAGAAAAGTTTAGTTTCAGTAAATTAAGGATGTGTAAGTAGCTTAGTGTAAACATGTCTTGGATGTTGATAAGAATCCTATATCTGAACTGTTTAAAGGGAGTTATAGAATTTCGGTTAATCCACTCATTGTTAATTAATTTTAAGTTGAAAGTCTAGGAAACTTAATATGATCAGTGTCTCTTTTTTTATCTAAGCAGGGTGACATAAGAAAGAGTGTATTACCAGCCCTAAATTGGAATTCAGTTTGAAATAGACTGATAAAAGCCATCATTTCAAGGGAACGTTTTAGATTTCCATATCTAAAGTTTAATAGGATTAACACTAATATATAAGAGATTTGGGGTAATCCAGTCATTGTCAATTAGTTTTGAGTTGAAAATTCAAGAAATTTAATATGGAATCAGAACCTTGTTTGTTCATCCACGTAGAATAGCCAAAAATTTGTTATTGGTCCTAGAGTGAGCTTCGATTCAAGATAGACTGATAAAAGTTATTATCTTGAGAGAACGTGTTAGGATCACACATCAAAAAAAATTAAAGAGTATAAAGCATTTGGGTCAATCTATTCATTACAAATTAGTTTTGAGTTAAAAACTCAGAAAACTTAACATTGAAATATCTAAATTTAATTTATAAAAAACATAGATCCTTAGTTATTTACGAAATGTGATATGTTATTTTTAGATATCCATGTTTTTTTAGATCGATCTTTTCCATGTTTTTTTTTAAGTATCTTCAATACGTTTAAATGGGTCATTTAATTGTTTTTTTGTTAAAGGGTTTTCATATTAAAATTAAAATACGTTTAAATGGGTCATTTAATATTACACTATAATCTTAATATATATATATATATATATTATTTTCAGATGGTCAAATTGGCTTTGTAGTAATTCTACAATTTTTAGAATCTATGACAATATATATTTCGTTATTTTGAGTCGGAATCATTTTAATGGCATCACATGTACATCTATTCTAGCTATGATAATAGTACAAAACCGACCACGTAATTGCATGCAGAGACACACAAAGCACAGTACTACGACACAGTTCATAAGGACACAATACTGTTTATATTTAGAAATGACATTTCAAACCCTCAGTTAATGGTGAAAACCTACAATATCATGGATTGAACGTGAAAAATATGGGGGAAAGGTAAAGATGGTTATGGATATGTCATATGTGTTCAAGAAGAAGATATGATCATTTTGCTACGAGCTAAGTGTCAACGGAGAAGCCTTGCTCAAGTTCGTTCGGAGTTGGAAATCTTCGTTTGGGTTATGAAGAATATTGTTTTGAGTGGATAATTTTATTAGGTCTTTAACTGAGACAAGTTATTTTGAAGTGATAAAGATGATAGAACATGTTCAACCTTTCGGAGTGTTGCAAAATTTTTCCAATTTGTTGGCAAATTCTGCTCTCTCTAAGATCATATTATCGATAAGACTTAATACAATTCTTTTTTATGATTCGGTTATTGAAATTGAGACTAAACCTACAATTCTTATTCGATGTTAAAAAGACTAATTAAGTTTTGGATATTTGAGTATTTATCAACAGTAAAACTAGTATTATAGACGATCCCGCAGCATTAGGATTACCAACCATGGTAAATTCTTCGTCAATTTAAATGTGAGGTTAAAAACATTTTTTTCTTTTTGCAAATTCATCACAAACTTGCTGTAAGATAAGAGGATATTCTCCCGCGTTTGTGAATTATTCTTTTATGAATTTTGTTTCAAGCGTCCATTTATGAATATCAGATAACAACAACTGATTCTAAAATCAAATAGAAAATTGTATACCTTCTTTACTACAAGCTAAATTAAGCTAACATCGATACTTTAGTTGTTAATGCAAATTTTACGGCCATTTTATAAAAACATTTCAACACATCTGTCATTTGAGTTTTATATAAGGGCGGATCTATGTGGGTGCAGTAAGTCCCAACTAGAATCATTAATATTTTCGATTGTTGTGGACGTGGTAAAAGAATATTTTTTTGACATGACAAATATCTCACTCTCTTGCTGCCAAGTTACTTTGTCATGTCAAAAAAAAAATTCTCTGAACATGCATATTTTTTTTGCTTTTTTCTTCCTCTTTTTTTTGATAAAGGCTTTTTTCTTCCTCGTTTAATTTATATTTGGTTAAAAGAATATACTAGCAAACGTGCCTTTTTTTGGCGTCCACTGACGACTCAAAATATTTATTATTTTATATTGATTTCACAAATAAACTACAAAACTAATGCAAAATTACTTTGACATGTCAAGATTGTATGTTTTTCCTGATACATCTTATTATATTTCATTTTATGTAAACTAAATTACATGCGTAATGCGTCTGGTAGGAATTTGATCTGCTTCTGCTGGATTGACATGTAAGGTATAAGATAATTAATGTTGTAATTAGGCTTAACATTTAAAATATACATATAATAACGTGTACTTTGTAATATTAACTATATTTTTAATGTAGATTAAAATTAAAAACTTAGACAGAGTGTATATATATAATCCTCATCCTTTTGGAGTTGGAAATGGTTCAAAAGTTGTTCTGAAGAGTAAAGAGAGGAACTCATGATCTAATTAAGTGGGTTTTATGGGTCGTCATGGTTAAATTTTCCTCCATGGTTGAAGTATAAATATTGTTAAAATATAATTAAAAAAAAATCAAAACTGATAATGAAAACCGCTTTCGTGGAAAATTCAAAGGCAAACCAACTCAGCCACATGGTTTGGTCTCCTTTACTCACTTCTCCTTCTCACTTCTTCCTCTTCTTTCTTATCTTCTTTGTACAATTCCTTCTCTTATATATACTCCCTCTTACATGGCTACACTTGGATATATACTTCTCCAACCCCGAAAAACGGAGGAAAAAAAAAAAGGAAACCTAGCTAGTTTTGTTTATCATGGCCAGGCAAAGAATGATCAAAGTTGACTCGTCAAAGAAGAAAATGGGTGGAATTGAGAAGCTCAAGAATGTTGTAGAGAGGTTGGTTCAGATCAAAGGCTTCTCGCCCAAGAAACCTTGTTCCGACGAATACGGCCGTGCAAGTGTCCCAAAAGATGTGAAGGAAGGTCATTTTGCGGTTATAGCTGTTGATGGATACTATGAGCCAACACAAAAATTTGTTGTTCCAATAATGTTTCTAGAACATCCAATGTTCCGGAAGCTTCTAGAACGAGCGGAGGAGGAGTACGGGTTCGATCACGAGGGAGCCCTCATGGTACCTTGCCGGCCAAGCCACCTCCGGACGATATTGACCGAACAGTGGAGTTAGAGTTTATGCACGTAGTTATTATATACATGGTCTATTTGATATTAAATAATAAAACTGGATTCGTTTACTAGAGGGATTCTTAAGGATTCTAAAATTTCAAGCTCTAAAGTCTTAACTATGCTTTGGGTATATCTAACGAATAATCTATCTTCTCACACCTCAAGCGAGCAGTTAAGGTGCAAATCGTACGTCTGACGAATTTGACATGTTATTTATAGTCTTAATTTGTAGAAATACAATGAAAAATAGCTAAAACCCAACGATTTGAAATATCATATTTAATACAACTGGTTAAAAGTGTGTTGTTTTAGTGTTCGTAGACTCGACTTTGACTCTTGTATTACGCTTGAAACAGTAAAGTATTAGTTAAAACTTATTTTCATTTTTTTGGTGCCAAACCCTAGAATTAATAAAATACAGTATTACTCTATCAATACTATTATTTATGACACATGTATAAAAATGTAAATATTTATTAGAATAGCCCTGTAAGAATCTAATAATCCATACTTTTAATGCAAGATTAAGCAGTGTTGGTCTAGTGATAAACTGATAATACAAGATGGTAGGATTTTTTGTGTCCCGAATTCCATCCTTCTTTGAGAAAATATTATTTTTAAAATTGGAATATCTAAAATTTAATTTTAAATATGGAAAAAGATTATGAGCCGAAGGTCTTGAACTCCCACAGTTTTTTAAAAGAAACAATATTATGTTGTAAGTATATACGGACGATGCCTAGACACAAACAAGCCTCGTCTCGATGTTCTAACGAACCTCCTTAGTCCACTATTCAGCATGTTACCTTAAATACAAGGTGGGGCAGATATTTTTTATAGCTTGGTTCCAGTGTGGTAACTTTACATTGGTAGAGCAGGAAAAGTAAAAGTTGATGTGGAGAGGAGATATGAAACGTCACTCATATGTTTTAAATACTGTAGATATCTATGTTCCCTATTAAATATGTAGATATTAACAAAAATATATATATATATATGTTAATAGGAGGACAATGTACAAAAAACCAAAAGTGAAGGTAGGACAATGTACACCAATCCGTACTTGTAGTTTCTCAATCAGTGCTCCCCTCCACACATGACCTAGACGAGGGGGATTAGGACCAGTCTAAATGTGGGCAGTGTAAACCGTTTTTCTTTTTTTGAATATTACATTGTTAAAAGTTTGATCGCTTATATAATAAGATTCGATTGTTTTTCCTTTTGGTTTTAAAGTTTAAATGAGATAGTGGTGTGTTATGATTCAAATGAAATCACAATTATTTGTGAGGTGTTTTCTTCAAATGGAAATCATAATTCACCCTCCACATTCGTGGTGTACTTCAAATAAGAGTCAATTGTTTCTTTTCTTCCATGACATATAGACTATATAGTGGTGTTCTTTTTTTTTATTCACCTGAATCACAATTTTCTTCAAGTGGGTAGAAAATTCACCATGTGGATCAAAGTTAGGGTTCGAGTTTAAATTTATTCATTGACGGATGACCATCATTGAACATAATCGTATGTTCTTAAAATGAATTCTACAAGTCTTGAAAAAAAAACATATATTCTACAAGTCTTGAAGATTTATTTTGATTTCAATATGAGATCTACCCCGGTTATCAAAACGAAAAAAATCACAATCTTTAATACATATTCAGATTTTTTTTTGCACAGTAAAAAAAACTCAAAATTTCTCTGCAAATCGTAATTGAGAAAGGTGAAGGAAAAATTAAGTTTGCGCTAGTATTTTACAAAATTTTTTTTATGAAACTAAATAAGAAATATATCATAATTTCTACTAATGTCAGTAATATATTTTCTATACATATAAACACAAAAAGCAAAAAGTTAGGTTTGAACTAATACAAACTACATAGTCCAATATACAAGTTGATGATGGCTTCTTAATTAATTCAACATATATGGAAACATGTGTTAATTGAATGTGTAGTCACTTTTGTACAACTCACACTGTTATAGAAACATCATACGTTGCCTGTTGGCATTAATCTGTGAAAGTGATAATCGATTTTGGCAACGAAGTTTCTCTAAAATTCATCCTTCAGGTGATGTTATATTTTTGATAACTAAAAAGCTCCAAACCTTAATTTGACCCTTATCTTTTTTTTTTCGAGTGATAGCTAATTAAGAACTTCTGATTTTTTATTTCTTTTTGGCATCAAAAATCGACATTTGATAATACATGTTAGGACGTAAATAATGTCTTTCCTCAAAAGAATACTTGATTACCGAATGAGCTATCTATACTGAGTAACTCCTTGTGACTTTTTATTTATTCCTTACTTTTTTATTGTTGCATAATGTCAAATTTATATCTTAACTAGTAACGACACACATCCATCTATAAATGTTAAATTCATTTTTTCGTAGAGTCAAGGAAATTCAGGGAACTTGGATTTAAAGTCGTAATGAAGAAGAAGAAAAAACATAAAATTTGATGCTTTTTGGTCGTGCCCTACTGCTCCTCCATAATCACAACAGCCAATGAATATAAAATAATAAAAATTATTATGCATGCAAATTGGTACGTGTGACCCACATTTTAGAAAAACATGTCGGGCAAAAACATTGAGCGAAACCGGCTGCTGTATCTTACAAGCTTATGTTCAACTTGAGAGAGCGGTCATAAGAGCCAGAGAGAGAAAAAATAATCATTATGAGTTCAATATCTTATTGAGCTTCAGATGTGTAATTGTTTGGCCAATGTTTTTGAATCAGATAGACATTACTCTTTGCATCGTTGTTCAAGAAAATGGGGCTAGGTTCAAAGTCTCAAAGACCAAAATTTTAAAGTTGTATATAACCGGAAAATGTTTGGATTCGGTTCAAATCTGGTTCGGCCGATTCAGGTCATATTCAAACAGTCTACAGCAAATAAGTTGATATTAAATGTTGACAATCATGATATATAATATAGCATTTATAAGGAACTTTAGAAACCTTTTGCAATACCTTGTTTTTTGAACCTTGTTATGAGATTTTTGTTATGGTTGAGACTCATAAAATAATGATAAAATTGAATTTTAAGTTTGATCGATGCTGAAAGAGGAGAAACCATAACGTGAGACGAAAGTGTTAAAGTTCTGTGTTTTTCCTCCCCCTTGATGCACGGAGCAAGCAATTCTGCAAGAAGAAGGCAACCATAACTAAAGGGGTATAAAGGTTTACTCGTTGTTTTTAATAAAGTTTTGAGGTTTTTAGATAAAGTTTATAATAAAAAATTGGTTAAAAGGTTTTTCTATTGAGGATGATTTTTAAATTCTTATTGAAGAACCGGTTCTTATCTATTTAGTTGATTTTGATTTATTTTAAATATAAAAAAACTAAAAATCCTCTTTAAAAACCCTGTTGAACATGCTTTTAGACAAATAAATATTAATAATTTAATATAATATAATTATTTTATTAAATTTTAATTCTAAAATTAAATATAGGTTAATGAAAAAGTGATAAGTGTAGAATCCTAAATAATAGGGTTCTTAAACAAGAGCTTTAAAAATTAGTTCTTAGTTTTCAATTAGTTTTTATTTATTTTTAATCCCTTAAAATCTAAAAACCTTTCTAAGAACCTCCCATTAGTGGTTGGTTTGAAAAATCAAATCAATACCTAGTTAAATCGTGTGTCATCTTGTGTTTGTGTTTTTAACCATATGTTTGTGGAATCTAGCCTCTAAGAAATTTCAGAGAGATTTGATCTTGAGACAATGAAGTTAAGTGAGCAAAGATACCCAAGAGCTTTGATATGATGGTTTCCATAGGTACCTAATTCTCGTGTTCGTTATAATATGTTATTTTCTATCAATGTATGATATATTGGTACACATTTAAACCAAGTTACGTTTAGCAAAGTTATTAAACAAAAAATTGCAAATTATATGAAATTTTGAAAGAATATAGATGGTTGATAACACCGTATTTTGACTACTTTTGTGGATCAATTTTAAATGCTTTTCAAATGCTTTTTATTTCTTTTAAGTGTTTTTACTATTATTTTCTAGTATTTGTAGTTCCAAGACTCTTTTCAGGTTATTAAGGCAAAAGGTGTGCATTTTTGAAGCAAAACACCATTTTGGATAAATTCGGACCATCAGAAGTTTTACATCCGATGAAGACCTTCCCACCGTCAGATCATCCCCAAAATCGGACATATTATAGCAGAGACAACTAGCTTTCAAATTCAATTGGTTTTAAGACAATCCAATGGTTAGATCTCTAGATATCCTTGATGCACTGAAAGCATGTTCTGCAGTCTTGCGAAGGAAGCAAGCGCACAATGAAGATTCAACCTCAAAGACCAATCCCTGCTGGTCCAGGAGCCACGACACACGGAGAACACACTCTCGACCGCGGTTACGACTCTCTGGCCGCGGCTAAACCCCAATTCACCGCGGTCATAAGCCTCGCGACCAGTGCCGACTAAAAAGCTGGCCCATGACCCTGTTTCAATCCCAATTCGTCTTCTCTTCATAGAAAACCCTAAGGACGACTGGAAATAGTTGGAGACCTATAAATATGTATCTTTGGAGACCTATTTTCGTGTGCCTCAGAAGAATCCCTTTTGGGAGCCACCAAATTTAGTTTTCTAGGGTTTTTATGCTTTTATGTTCTTAGTTCTTAGTTTAGGGAGATAGAGATTTCTCTTGAACCCTTTTTATATGCTATCTTTATTTTAATTCGGTTTTTACTCTTATGCATCTTTCAATTTCGTTTTTTATCTTCTTCATATTAGATCAGTTGTTTAAAGGATTTGAAGAGAAGTTCTTCTCCGAGCCCAGCTCTTAAAATCGAGATGCTTCTTCTTCTTCTCCTTGTCTGTTTTTCTCTACTTCTTTCTTCTTATTAATCTATTTTCTATTTACTTTATGCACGTTTTGGAATGATGAGGTATGAGTTTAAAGGCTCGATCGAAGGGAATCGACTATGTTCGATAAGGATCTTCGCGAGATAAACCAAAGTCGAATTCTAGAAATCTTTCTTCTAAACTTATACTTAAAGCATGGATCTAGCCTCGCGAACTAGATACTGATCTAGGTCCTTCGTGTTGCGAAAGTATTCATCCGGGGCTGGATCTAGTTTGAGAAGAGCAGATCAACCATAGGTGTGGAAACCTACCTATGGGCGAGCTGTGAATGTTGACGAGTCTTAAACATAATGCATCTTTTCCCTTTCAGGGCCAGAGTGGAAACCTACTGGTCAGGGTTGCGAGAGATAGTTGTCTATGATCACGACAGTGGCGTATTCATACGTCCGTGACTCGAGTTCTAAGAATTTACTAGGATCAATATTAAGAGCTTTGTTCATCCTTTAGATTTATTATCGATTTATTCACTTCTAGTTTTTAAAACTCTTTTTAAACCCTTTTTTAAAACTCTTTTCAAAACCTTTTCAAATCCCTTTTTAAAATACATATATAGAAATCGCACAACCTATCCAAAACCAGTTTTTCGTCTTAGACTTCGTTTACTAATTCTGGTTCTAAGGTTCTGCAGGTAAAGCGTGAATTATCTGTGGATCGACACCCTAAGTACTACAACGCACTGCTGTGCACTTGCAGATATCTAGGGTTATAAATTTAAAACATGAAGTCGCGAAGTCAACCCTAGCAGCATCAAGTTTTTGGCGCCGTTGCCGGGGAATCCAATCGTCTTCACCTGCACAATCTCAGAAGTTAGTAAATTGACTCTAAGACAACCTTCTCTTACTAATTTTCGGTTTTGTTTTTCTTAGTTTCAAGTCGTTGAAAAAAAAAAAAAAAAAACCGTGTACCAACCCGCGGTCGTGCCTGGTCGACCCGCGGTCGTGAATTCTTGACCCCCCGGCCGTACCAGCTCGACCCGCGGTCATACCAGCTCGACCCCCGGTCGTTCCCGCGTGACCCAAAACAAATTTTTCCTGTCCCGAATCAATGGTATGACGATTTCAATCCATTCTCATTCACACTTTCAACCATCTACCACATCACCACACCACCATACCATAATCCTGAGACATCCAGGTAAGTTTTCTCTTTTTTTATCTTTTCAATTCATTATATACTCTATTTCTCATCCTTACTCTGAATTATTTCACATCCTAAAGTGTGATTTAAGTCTGGGGGAGGATTTCATCTCTTTCTAACCACCTTTCTTTCATGAGTCTTTGCATTCTGCATTTTTATTTTATAATAACTAAAAAAAGAACATCGGTTTTACAAAGTGTTTTCAAAGCAAAATACGTTTTGAGGGAATTATGACAAAAATCTATGATGATAACCAACCTGTATGCTTCTATACTATGCATGATTGCTCTTTTGTGGTTTAATACTAGACTAGGCGGTAGCTAGAGTACTTGCAATACGAACTCCCACCAGAGGACTTCTATTCATGGAGATTCTTTCTGACAGGATATACTAGCTCATTTTATTTGGACTTAATATTGATATCTAATTTTCTCATCATTGATTTTAGGCAGGCATCATGTTATACATCTAGGACATCTTTTTCCTTATTTTTTTTTTTTTAATACCACTCTTTGTTGTCCTAGATGGCCAGTTCATATTTAGCTGGTACCATACCTTTAACCCAAAACTTTTATTTTCGAACCTCTTGCATCCTCTCTTTAGTTTATATCAGCAGATATGGGCAAAAACGCCGGAGAGGGAGGAACGACACAGTTTTCAGTCACTCAAGACAATGACTGAATGGAGTTAAGAAGGAAGAGTATCAACAATCTTTAGCAGCCTCAGAAATCTCATTCTTAATGGTAATTTTCGTGCATCTCTAGGACTCTATCTAAAGGTGTTTCCTTTTCTTTAAAAAAAAAATCGAAAAAAGGAGAGAAAAAAATAAAGAAGAAAAAAAGAAGAGATAGAGAAAAGAATGAAAAGGAAAGGAAACAAAAGCCTAAAGAGTCTTAGATTGTCGAAATTATTTAGAGCAAAGGCAACAAGTATTCATTTATGGGAGATGTAATAACCTAGACAAAAATCTAAGTCTGGGGGAATTATAAGGAGAACCTGAAGAAGAAAATCAGAGATCTTATGGCAAGAAGAACATGACTGAAAACTGTGGATATCAACTGCTCCATCCTCTCTTGTTGTTTTGCATAATATCCTGCTTCTTAAGAAATTAAGGTAACCCAAAACACTTTACACCTCACCCCTAAAAAGCCCTTTGAATACTTAGCCTTGATAGCCTTGTTTATTTTTCTTTTGATGAGAACCACTGAAACTTTTAATGAATGTAAAGAGTTAGTTGACTGGAAGTTATATCTAAGTGTGTAGAGTTTTGCATGACGGATCAACGGACTAGTTATGCTTGTATTTTGTTGAGAATTTTCTAGGCTATACCCAATAGATGCATTATAATTGGTTATGATATAGAAGTATGGTTTCTGAGAATTTTGAGTTCCCTATGATTTCAGTTAAAGGCTTCTTCTAAGCTTAGATCTTGCTTTGTTTGAGGACAAACAAAGGTTTAAGTCTGGGGGAGTTGATAACACCGTATTTTGACCACTTTTGTGGATCAATTTTAAATGCTTTTCAAATGCTTTTTATTTCTTGTAAGCGTTTTTACTATTATTTTCTAGTATTTGTAGTTCCAAGACTCTTTTCAGGTAATTAAGGCAAAAGGTGTGCATTTTGAAGCAAAATACCATTTTGGATAAATTCGGACCATCAGAAATTTCACATCCGATGAAGACCTTCCCACCGTCAGATCATCCCTAGAAACGGACATATTATATAAGATACAACTAGCTTTCAAATGCAATTGGTTTGAAGACAATCCAATGGTTAGATCTCTAGATATCCTTGATTCACTGAAAGCATGTTCTGCAGTCTCGCAAAGGAAGCAAGCGCACAATGAAGATTCAACCTCCAAGACCAATCCCCGCGGGTCCAGGAGCCACGACCGCAGAGAACACACTCTCGACCGCGGTTATGACTCTCTGGCCGCGGCCAAACCCCAATTCACCGCGGTCAGAAGCCTCGCGACCAGTGCCGACTAAAAAGATGGCCCATGACCTTGTTTCAAGCCCAATTCGGCTTCTCTTCATAGAAAATCCTAAGGACGACTGGAAATAGTTGGAGACCTATAAATATGTATCTTTGGAGACCTATTTTCGTGTGCCTCAGAAGAATCCCTTTTGGGAGCCACCAAATTTAGTTTTCTAGGGTTTTTATGCTTTTATGTTCTTAGTTCTTAGTTTAGGGAGATAGAGATTTCTCTTGAACCCTTTTTATATGCTATCTTTATTTTAATTCGGTTTTTACTCTTATGCATCTTTCAATTTCGTTTTTTATCTTCTTCATATTAGATCAGTTGTTTAAAGGATTTGAAGAGAATTTTTTCTCCGAGCCCAGCTCTTAAAATCGAGATGTTTCTTCTTCTTCTCCTTGTCTGTTTTTCTCTACTTTTTTCTTCTTATTAATCTATGCACGTGTTTTCTATTTACTTTATGCACGTTTTGGAATGATGAGGTATGAGTTTAAAGGCTCGATCAAAGGGAATCGACTATGTTCGATAAGGATCTTCGCGAGATAAACCAAAGCCGAATTCCAGAAATCTTTCTTCTAAACTTATACTTAAAGCATGGATCTAGCGTCGTGAACTAGAGACTGATCTAGGTCCTTGGTGTTGCGAAAGTATTCATCCGGGGCTGGATCTAGTTTGAGAAGAGTTGATCAACCATAGGAGTGGAAACCTACCTATGGGCGAGCTGTGAATGTTGACGAGTCTTAAACATAATGCATCTTTTCCCTTCCAGAGCCAGAGTGGAAACCTACTGGTCAGGGTTGCGAGAGATAGTTGTCTATGATCACGACAGTGGCGTATTCATACGTACGTGACTCGAGTTCTAAGAATTTACTAGTATCAATATTAAGAGCTTTGTTCATCCTTTAGATTTATTATCGATTTATTCACTTCTAGTTTTTAAAACTCTTTTTAAAACCCTTTTTTAAAACTCTTTTCAAAACCTTTTCAAATCCCTTTTTAAAATACATATATAAAGTTCGCACAACCTATCCAAAACCCGTTTTTCATCTTAGACTTCGTTTACTAATTCTAGTTCTAAGGTTCTGCAGGTAAAACGTGGATTCTCTGTGGATCGACACCCTAAATACTACAACGCACTGTTGTACACTTGCAGATGTCTAGGGTTATAAATTTAAAACATGAAGTCGCGAAGTCAACCCTAGCAGCATCAAGTTTTTGGCGCCGTTTCCGGGGAATCCAATCGTCTTCACCTGCACAATCTCAGAAGTTAGTAAATTGACTCTAAGACAACCTTCTCTTACTAATTTTCGGTTTTGTTTTTCTTAGTTTCAAGACGTTGAAAAAAAAAAAAAAAAACCGTGTACCAACCCGCGGTCGTGCCTGGTCGACCCGCGGTCGTGAATTCTTGACCCCCCGGCCGTACCAGCTCGACCCGCGGTCATACCAGCTCGACCCCCGGTCGTTCCCGCGTGACCCAAAACAAATTTTTCCTGTCCCGAATCAATGGTATGACGATTTCAATCCATTCTCATTCACACTTTCAACCATCTACCACATCACCACACCACCATACCATAATCCTGAGACATCCAGGTAAGTTTTCTCTTTCTTTATCTTTTCAATTCATTATATACTCTATTTCTCATCCTTACTCTGAATTATTTCACATCCTAAAGTGTGATTTAAGTCTGGGGGAGGATTTCATCTCTTTCTAACCACCTTTCTTTCATGAGTCTTTGCATTCTGCATTTTTATTTTATAATAACTAAAAAAAGAACATCGGTTTTACAAAGTGTTTTCAAAGCAAAATACGTTTTGAGGGAATTATGACAAAAATCTATGATGATAACCAACCTGTATGCTTCTATACTATGCATGATTGCTCTTTTGTGGTTTAATACTAGACTAGGCGGTAGCTAGAGTACTTGCAATACGAACTCCCACCAGAGGACTTCTATTCATGGAGATTCTTTCTGACAGGATATACTAGCTTATTTTATTTGGACTTAATATTGATATCTAATTTTCTCATCATTGATTTTAGGCAGGCATCATGTTATACATCTAGGACATCTTTTTCCTTATTTTTTTTTTTTTAATACCACTCGTTGTTGTCCTAGATGGCCAGTTCATATTTAGCTGGTACCATACCTTTAACCCAAAACTTTTATTTTCGAACCTCTTGCATCCTCTCTTTAGTTTATATCAGCAGATATGGGCAAAAACGCCGGAGAGGGAGGAACGACACAGTTTTCAGTCACTCAAGACAATGACTGAATGGAGTTAAGAAGGAAGAGTATCAACAATCTTTAGCAGCCTCAGAAATCTCATTCTTAATGGTAATTTTCGTGCATCTCTAGGACTCTATCTAAAGGTGTTTCCTTTTCTTTAAAAAAAAATCGAAAAAAGGAGAGAAAAAAATAAAGAAGAAAAAAAGAAGAGAAAGAAAAGAATGAAAAGGAAAGGAAACAAAAGCCTAAAGAGTCTTAGATTGTCGAAATTATTTAGAGCAAAGGCAACAAGTATTCATTTATGGGAGATGTAATAACCTAGACAAAAATCTAAGTCTGGGGGAATTATAAGGAGAACTTGAAGAAGAAAATCAGAGATCTTATGGCAAGAAGAACATGACTGAAAACTGTGGATATCAACTGCTCCATCCTCTCTTGCTGTTTTGCATAATATCCTGCTTCTTAAAAAATTAAGGTAACCCAAAACACTTTACACCTCACCCCTAAAAAGCCCTTTGAATACTTAGCCTTGATAGCCTTGTTTATTTTTCTTTTGATGAGAACCACTGAAACTTTTAATGAATGTAAAGAGTTAGTTGACTGGAAGTTATATCTAAGTGTGTAGAGTTTTGCATGACGGATCAACGGACTAGTTATGCTTGTATTTTGTTGAGAATTTTCTAGGCTATACCCAATAGATGCATTATAATTGGTTATGATATAGAAGTATGGTTTCTGAGAATTTTGAGTTCCCTATGATTTCAGTTAAAGGCTTCTTCTAAGCTTAGATCTTGCTTTGTTTGAGGACAAACAAAGGTTTAAGTCTGGGGGAGTTGATAACACCGTATTTTGACCACTTTTGTGGATCAATTTTAAATGCTTTTCAAATGCTTTTTATTTCTTGTAAGCGTTTTTACTATTATTTTCTAGTATTTGTAGTTCCAAGACTCTTTTCAGGTAATTAAGGCAAAAGGTGTGCATTTTGAAGCAAAAGACCATTTTGGATAAATTCGGACCATCAGAAATTTCACATCCGATGAAGACCTTCCCACCGTCAGATCATCCCTAGAATCGGACATATTATAGAAGATACAACTAGATTTCAAATGCAATTGGTTTGAAGACAATCCAATGGTTAGATCTCTAGATATCCTTGATTCACTGAAAGCATGTTCTGCAGTCTCGCGAAGGAAGCAAGCGCACAATGAAGATTCAACCTCCAAGACCAATCCCCGCGGGTCCAGGAGCCACGACCGCAGAGAACACACTCTCGACCGCGGTTATGACTCTCTGGCCGCGGCCAAACCCCAATTCACCACGGTCAGAAGCCTCGCGACCAGTGCCGACTAAAAAGATGGCCCATGACCTTGTTTCAAGCCCAATTCGGCTTCTCTTCATAGAAAATCCTAAGGACGACTGGAGATAGTTGGAGACCTATAAATATGTATCTTTGGAGACCTATTTTCGTGTGCCTCAGAAGAATCCCTTTTGGGAGCCACCAAATTTAGTTTTCTAGGGTTTTTATGCTTTTATGTTCTTAGTTCTTAGTTTAGGGAGATAGAGATTTCTCTTGAACCCTTTTTATATGCTATCTTTATTTTAATTCGGTTTTTACTCTTATGCATCTTTCAATTTCGTTTTTTATCTTCTTCATATTAGATCAGTTGTTTAAAGGATTTGAAGAGAAGTTTTTCTCCGAGCCCAGCTCTTAAAATCGAGATGTTTCTTCTTCTTCTCCTTGTCTGTTTTTCTCTACTTCTTTCTTCTTATTAATCTATGCACGTGTTTTCTATTTACTTTATGCACGTTTTGGAATGATGAGGTATGAGTTTAAAGGCTCGATCAAAGGGAATCGACTATGTTCGATAAGGATCTTCGCGAGATAAACCAAAGCCGAATTCCAGAAATCTTTCTTCTAAACTTATACTTAAAGCATGGATCTAGCGTCGCGAACTAGAGACTGATCTAGGTCCTTGGTGTTGCGAAAGTATTCATCCGGGGCTGGATCTAGTTTGAGAAGAGTTGATCAACCATAGGAGTGGAAACCTACCTATGGGCGAGCTGTGAATGTTGACGAGTCTTAAACATAATGCATCTTTTCCCTTCCAGGGCCAGAGTGGAAACCTACTGGTCAGGGTTGCGAGAGATAGTTGTCTATGATCACGACAGTGGCGTATTCATACGTACGTGACTCGAGTTCTAAGAATTTACTAGTATCAATATTAAGAGCTTTGTTCATCCTTTAGATTTATTATCGATTTATTCACTTCTAGTTTTTAAAACTCTTTTTAAAACCCTTTTTTAAAACTCTTTTCAAAACCTTTTCAAATCCCTTTTTAAAATACATATATAAAGTTCGCACAACCTATCCAAAACCCGTTTTTCGTCTTAGACTTCGTTTACTAATTCTGGTTCTAAGGTTCTGCAGGTAAAACGTGGATTCTCTGTGGATCGACACCCTAAATACTACAACGCACTGCTGTACACTTGCAGATATCTAGGGTTATAAATTTAAAACATGAAGCCGCGAAGTCAACCCTAGCAGCATCAACCGTTAATTAGGACATCTCTAATCCAACTCTATTTTTGACTCTAAATGCTATTCTAGAGGAAAATCCTTTCTAACCCACATTTATTTCTACCTCTAAGAGCATGATTATTGCAAGAGACGTTAATGTGTTTCTTTGTTATTTTTTTATTATTAAATTTAAAGAAAGGAAAAGAAGAAAGAAGAAAGAAGAAGAGAAAAAGTAACAAAATTTTCTCTCAAATCTTTTCTCCACTCACCAAAAGACATGTGACATTAATATATGTTTTTTAAAGTACTCAAATAAGAAATATTTTTTATGAAAAGTTTGTCTTTTAATTAAATTTAATGTAAAATAAATATAGGAAACTGTCTTAAAAAACCCCAATAATCATGGTCTAAAATAATATTTTTCTATTTTTTCCTCTATGGAATTTAATTTTTAATTCTAAAATAAAGTTAAACTTTTTTATTTATAAACTGATTCTTTAAATTATAATTTTTTTTATTTATGACTACAACAAACAATAAAAATGAATAAATTCAAATTTAATAATAAAATTTAACAAATTAATTTAAAATGTATTATACCTCAAAGAAAAAGTTAAATTTTGATAGAATATTATACTCCTATTCATTTTGACACAAAAATACTAGTGATTTAATACACTAGTGACAAGATAAAAATATAATAATTGTAATTTGAAACGAGAATCTACTATATTTTTTATTTTTATTTGATGTAATGAATTTTAATTATTGAATTAATGCTTAATATAAATAACATCATAATATATAAAAGTTTTGCAAAAAACAAAATAAATGAGGTTAAGTTGTATTTTTTTACAATAGAAAATATTAATAATAAAATAAAATAGAATATATTTAGAATATTCTTTTTAGAGGTAAAAATAGGAATACATTAGAGAGAAATTATCTTTATTATAGAGTTCTTTTATTTTAGAATAAAAAATAGAGGAATACATTGGAGAGGGTGGAGATGGTGATGTGGGAGACTCAATTAAAAACTTCGCTGCAAAGAAGACCAGTAACTCGCAAACCCTTAGCCAGCATTTTGCTGCACGTACGTACGGAATCTGGTCTAGACATCCGGTACTAAATCACTCGGTAATATACGTACATAACTGATGGGCTGAGAATTAGGCCTTTTGACGAGAGACTTTAATGTGGTTGCTATACTTTAAGATGTAAATAACAACATCGTATATTGATCGCAAACTTATGGTTATTCCTAAATATTTTGGGATCGATTATACAAGGAAGAGTAACAAACAATAGTTTGGTTTATGTTTATAATGAACGATGACCATAAAAAGGGGTGAGAGGTACCTAAAAGAAACATAATATTTATGATTTAGCCTATACCTTATGCATTTACCATTTTACACGTTGGTGGTGTTCATCGGAAGACAAACACACCAGTGTCTTCAATGATCAAAATCGTCCTTTCCAAGACACATATTTACTTTATTTCCAACGGTCAAATCCCAACAATCATCCAAAACAAGTCTATTTACTCCCTCAAAGTCAACATTTAACAATCACCCAAAACCAATTCATAAGATGATTCAAAACCGTTTTTTTTTAGTACAATTGTACAAGTGACCATAGTTCCGATTTTTTTTTTTACAAAAAAAAAAATCTTTAGAAAATGTTATAAAATATTCATAAAGTAGAGTCCATAATATTTTTTAAAAATTATCTACTATGTTAGTTAGACTCTTAATTAAAAAAAAAATTGAACATGATATATAAATAGTTTGAGACGTTTCTGATACGACTGACCAAATTATAGAGATATTATATCTGCGTTCATAGATTTTCATAAATCTATATTCGTCACAATCTTCCTAGAATAGATGCATGCAAATAATTCAAGGGATTTGCATAAACTTTATGAGGAATATAAAGCAAAAGCAAGAAATTTGTTCATCTTTCATTTTCAGTTTCATATCTTCTATATACCAGCCTTTCTCTTTCTCGTTTACTATTTGAAGACTAAATTTGACAAATTAAACCACTTTGAGTCTTTGACTCGGCAACTTAACAAAAAATTCGGAATCCTAATCCAAATGGTCACAACTTTTTCATTGGGAACTAGATTTTCTCCATTATATCTTACTAGATTAGATCAAAGATATTTTTTTAAGGAAGATAAAATCATCAATCCTACAATTTTGAATTTTATAACAAAGAGAAGAAAAATGCATAGAAAGACCACTAACCATCCACTTCTATGGGGCATTTCCGCGAATCAATGCAAAGTCATTCATTTATTCCCAACTTGCCCCATTTACTTTTATTTTTCTTAATCACAGATTCTTCCTTTTTTATTTAATTAAAAAAAAATATAACCTTTAAATTTCTCTCATTTCTTTCTTCTCCTCATTTTCTAAAAGCTCCAAACACAAAAAAAAAATCTCTCAACTTTAATGGCGGACGTTAAAAACCCTAATAATCATCATCATCATCATCTTCATGCTCTCTTGATCCCATACCCATTTCAAGGACATGTAAACCCATTTGTCCACTTAGCCATCAAGCTAGCGTCACAGGGGATTACCGTCACTTTCGTCAATACTCATTACAACCACCACCAAATAAACTCCGGCGATATTTTCGCCGGAGTTAGATCAGAGTCTGGTCTTGACATCCGGTACGCGACGGTTTCTGATGGTCTGCCTATCGGATTTGACCGGTCTTTAAACCATGACCAGTATCAGTCGTCGTTGTTGCACGTGTTCTCGGCCCACGTGGAGGAGCTAGTGGCGAGTCTTGTCGGAGAAGGTGTGAATGTTATGATCGCCGATACGTTTTTTGTGTGGCCGTCGGTGGTTGCGAGGAAGTTCGGTTTGGTTTGTGTATCGTTTTGGACCGAAGCTGCTTTGGTTTTTTCTCTTTATTACCATATGGATCTCCTTCGGATTCATGGCCATTTTGGTGCTCAAGGTAATAATCTCTTCTTCTTCTTCTTTGATTTTTTACTTTGCTTCATTCAATTCCCTATAATTTCTCTCATTTTAATTTGTGCATTAATAATAACGGTAGATCTTTCACATTTCACGGGAAAAAAATCATTTGTGAATATGTTTTTGGTCTTGGTCAACGTCTATAAGTTTTGAAATGTAAGATAGATTTGTTTGTTGTGTAGAAAAGAAAGAACAAAAGAAAAAGAAATTGCTGACCATTTTCATTTTATATATAAATAATTTCATTTCATGTTCACCGATCCAATATTCGAATATTCTGGTAATATGTATTACATATAAAATTTAGTTGTTGTGTAGGAAATACTAGTGATTTTTCTTTTAGAGAGAATTACATTGTCAAATTTTGCTTTTATATGAAAAGTAAAAACAATGGATGACAAAATTTACCGGCTCTGACGGAGAGTCTTTTTCCGAAACCTTAATGCAAGAGTGCTTTTATGTTAAAAAGAAAATATGATTTTGCTATCCTATTTTTTTCAAATAAGCCTAAAAATTGTATCTTTGTAAGTGACTATTTTTATCATTTAGACAGATTGGAGATTAGAGACTTTTTTTGTACGGTTTATGTTTCTTATGAATTTGTAGAAACATTTTATTGATTGAAAATAATATAAAAGTAGTTGGACAGGAAAAAAAATATATACTATAAGTAAAAGCGTTACGATTTGCCGACCAAAACAAAAGAAAAAGCGAACGATATAAATATGGGAAAAATAATAGAGTAGGGACTTCACATAAAAAGCCTCTTTTCTTTTGTCATTTATAATGGTGCATGTGAATAATGTCAGGTGTGGTTGGGTCCATAAATTAACTTTCTTATAGGGTCTCTTTTATAAATATTATCAAAACTCGTCCTTATATTTCCTTAATTATCAAAATCTCCTCTGTTTCTTACTGTCATGTCAGTTGGGGTCACTTTAATCAAAAACTATTATAAAACTCATCCTTATATTTCCTTAATTATCAAAATCTCCCTTGTTTCTTACTGTCATGTCAGTTGGGTCACTTTAATCAAAAACTATTATAAAACTCATCCTTTTATTTCCTAATTATCAAAATAACCCCTGTTTCTTGATGTCATGTACAGTTGGGTCACTTTATTCAAAAACTATTATCAAAGTGATCCCTACTTTCCAAATTACCTAAATCTCACCTGTTTCTTTTTTGTTCTTACAATCAGAAACCCGCGGCGATCTAATCGATTACATTCCCGGAGTCGAAGCAATAAACCCGAAAGACACGGCGTCGTATCTACAAGAAACCGATATCTCCTCCGTGGTTCACCAGATCATCTTCAAAGCATTCGAAGACGTGAAGAAAGTCGATTTTGTCCTCTGCAACACAATTCACCAATTCGAATCCAAAACGATCCAAGCCCTAAATTCCAAAATCCCATTCTACGCAATCGGACCGATAATCCCGTTCAATCTCCAAACCGGTTCGGTCACAACCAGTCTCTGGTCAGAATCCGATTGCACACAATGGCTCAACACTAAACCGGCCGGTTCGGTTTTGTACATCTCTTTCGGTAGCTACGCACACGTCACGAAGAAAGACCTCGTCGAGATCGCTCACGGGATCTTGAAGAGCAAAGTCAACTTCGTCTGGGTGGTTCGTCCCGATATCGTGAGCTCCGACGAGAACAATCCGTTGCCGGAGAGTTTCGAATCGGAGGCCGGAGATCGTGGGATCGTGATTCCATGGTGTTGTCAGATGACGGTGTTGTCGCATCGGAGTATCGGAGGTTTTTTGACGCATTGTGGATGGAATTCGATACTGGAGAGTATTTGGTGTGAGGTTCCGTTGCTTTGTTTTCCATTGTTGACTGATCAGGTCACGAATCGGAAGCTTGTGGTTGATGATTGGGAGATTGGGATGAATCTGTGTGAGGATCGGGGTTTTGTTGGGAGAGACGAAGTGAGGATGAGTATTGACCGTTTGATGTGTGGAAATTCGAGGGAGGAAGTCAAGGAATCGATCGGACGGGTGAAAATGAGTTTGGAAGGTGCGCTGAGATGCAGTGGATCGTCTGAGAGGAATTTGGGTTTGTTTATTAATGGGCTTAGGGCTAAGGTTGGTTTATCAAATGGAAAAGCTTAAGTCTAAAAAAAAAAAACAAAAATATATAAATTGTTATAGAGAATAATAATAACTGTAATTGATTTTGTTAATTGTTTGTGTTCTGGGAAGTGGGAACTCTCATTCATATATACGATTTAAATTCACTTTTCAATTTATCAAACTATCGTCAAAACCGAATTTATATGATAAACTGAACTAAAAGGCCCATTAATCCAAAATATAGATTGTTGTTATAAACAATTATTTCCATTTTCAACTACCAAAATTACAAGAAAAAAGACTAAAAGTCTAAAATAATCAAAATCATGTGTATCTACAACTTTTAATTGTTCCTATGACAAAGCAGTAAACGACCAGACACATTCTTGTTGAGGCCAAAACGTAGCAAAACATAAACAATAAGACGGTAAACAAAAGCCATAGCCAACAACACAAGCATGTTCCTCCATTTGGAGTTTGTGTCCGGAGATATCTGGTAATTTCCTCGGATAGCTTCGAAACCTGATATACTCCTCACTTCTCCAACCGCAAACACTTCCCCAAGGTACTCGTTCTCCAAAAGCCCCTGGCAACATTCAATGAAACAAAGATTGTTTTCAGAGTTTTCACTTTGGAAGAAGCAAAGATTGTTTTACTTTTTGGAGTGTTGAATGTGTAAACCTGAATGGAGTAAGTGTGGAACGAAATGTAAGCAAACGGGTAAGTCCAGACAGGTTTTGGCAGAGCGTTACGGATTCTGAAGTGACCTGCAGCTAGCATCATGATCACCTGCAATGATGCATAAGAACAATGAAAGATCAATCCTAGATAGAACAAACAAGACATGAATCTTGAAAAGATTCGAAAGACAAGACTCACGTGTACAGAAACGAGAGTTAAAGTGCTCCAGTAAACATCTCGCCAAATGCAAGCAATGGAGAGCATCAATCCTTCGTTAACCAATAGGCACATGAAGAAGTTGAGCACAAAGTACATCAACAAGCTGAAATCGTCTCTTAATCCAACCATGAAATAGAACACAAGACTTGAGGAAATGGCCATGAGGAACAAGAACGGTATGCTTCCCAGAAACTGCCCTAGTAGGAAGACAAAAGCACCCGAATGCTGGTTCGATACTTCACTTCTATATATCTGTTAAAATAAAGAACAAAAAGTAAACTTCAGAGCTCGAAAAGAAGATGTGATCAAAGATTATAAAAAAAAATCAAGAAGAGGAAATGGTTACCTTGATTTCTTTTAAAAGAGAAGGTATCCCAGCAATGCCCAATAGTGAGGCAAAGGAGACAAAAACAAACACAGCAGCAACTCTTGTCTGTAAAAGATATTAACATCGAACGATAAGTTGCATGTCTTGGTACTCGAATGTGACATGTTGAGATTGGTTTAGAAGACTTACTGCAACAGAAGACAGAGAGTGTCCTAAGCCAGAATATAATGTGCCAATACAAAGTGTAAGAATCATGTAGAGGATAAGTCGGAGCCAATAGTATTTCCATTCTCTTGACATAACTAAAAGCGATCTCCAAGTGAGCACTGCAACACGTGTAGCAGCACCAGCTTTTCCCTTGGATTTAAGCTGTGTGCCTTCCTGCAACAGAAAAACAAGATAAAGGCAACAAAAAGAAACTCAGATATACTAACATAAATGTCTGTTAACAGTTGTTGAAGTTTGTAAACTAAAATTATAAAATAGACAATTGTTACCCTTTCTGTAAGTCTGAATATCATAGTCTCGACAGAAGCAGCATCTGCAGATGATTTATATGTCGCTTCCAGAGTGCGAATAGCAACAGCAGTATCCATATTCACTGCTGAAAAGTCTCCATTATCGTCCTGTTGTTTACATTTTAACTCATATCAGAAAAATCAATGCTACAAAAAAAGAAACACATTCTCTAGCTGTATAGTAGTGTATGTACCTGCCAGTTTTTGCACATTGCAATAATCCTATCGAAATCTGTGTTTATAGCACGCAAAAAATGATCTGATGGACTTTGCATTATCGGGCATGGGAATCCAGCATTTGAAAAGTGCTTCAAGGCGTAAACCAGTAAACATAATTTAGAGAGTGATTTTTAGGCCTTCATATGAGAAATCTTTCAAGTTTCAAAACATGTTATATTTAACCTGTAAGCAAGCCAGTGTCTCCCCGAAGAAGAGCGTGTTGCCATTTGATAGAAGGCAGATTCTATCAAACAAACCAAACACTTCGGTGCTGCTTTGATAAATTGTGAATACAAGTGTACATCCCATACTTGCAAGCTTTTTTAGTGTCACCATCATAAGCAGTGCCGAAACACTATTGAGAGAGCAAGCAAAAGAAAAAACCAAATTTAGAATGCAAGATTCTACCTTTGTTGTAGAGAACAAGAAATGGTTGAAACCTGTCAAGATGATAAAGAGGCTCATCGATGAATAAGATATGCGGTCGCATCACAAGCTCACGAGCAATGGAAACACGTCTTCTTTCACCACTTCGAAGGCCCTTCATGTAACAATGACCACCAATCAATTTATTTGCGTAGTCACTCAGAGACATCGCCTGGATCGCATCCTCCACAACACTCCTTTTCTGACAGAGAAAACCCGGAAGCTGAAGCAGAGCTGAATAGTACAGAAACTCACGAACTGTAAGCGATCCAATCAGCTGTGTTTCCCTCTCAACAAACCCCTGCAATGCAGTAGATAAGAAAATTCACAAAAAAAAGTAACAAAAACTGAAATAAAAGATCAAGAAAACTACAATGACAAAATAGTGACTCACGTAGGATCCATAAGGCATATGTGATTTTGACCCATTCACAAACACCTCTCCATACATTTTTGCTGAAGGAGGCAATCTTCCTATAAGAGATGAAATCAAGAATATATGAAATAACAACAAAAGTAACTCTTCATTTGCTGCAATGTATAAACTGACAATATATTACCAGCAAGTGCCCTCAAGAGAGTAGACTTCCCGGATTTTGCAGGACCCATGATTACTGTCATAGTCCCAGGAAATGCATAACCGTTCGAACTCTTTACCACTTTATCAGAATATCTTCTCTTCCCTTTCATAGTAACAGTCAAATCTTTCCAAGCAATAGAAGCACCTGCGATCTTTCTAACGACTGTTCCTGCTCCTCCTCCGTCAAGAACCGGAGGTGAAGCCATTGATCCGCTATTGAGTTTCGACAGAGAAGGAGTATTAGGCGTTGTTGTAGCGTCGTTAATGGAATCGCCACCACCAGCTTCGTCCTCCATTCTTGCATCACCATCAGTGTCTTCCCACTCAGGAGAATCTTCAAAGGATATAGGTTGTCTAAGAGAACCTGGTTTTCTTACGTAGAAGAAGTGACTTGATGGGACTCTACTAGTTGGACTACTTGCAGAAGACGAAGATGAACGGTAAAGATCCGATTGAGACTGTATCTCCTCCATTTTTGACACTCAAGAACACAAATTTTTCAAGATTTTGGAAAAAAGTTTCCAACTTTCCTTGGCAACCTACAAATAAGTTCCCTAATTTATGATACTTAAAAGGGGCTAATAAGTAAAGTGACTACTTGAATCAGAGCGAATCAGTGAAGCAACTGAAATGGGTAGTTACAGTTTAATTAAAAGCTAAGCTTTTCCATAAGCTAACTAGATTTCAATTTAATGACTAACAACGAACAAAATGAGAAGTGATTCCTAATTAAGTAACTACGAAATGATTCACATAAACCCTTTTTTTCAATTTCTGCATTCTTGAGACCATAAAGCAGATATCTACAAGCTCATAGCTTTTCTTTATTGGTTATTTTGTGACTTTCTGAGGACCTAAACGAAGAACAGAAGAAGCAGAAACAGAAGTTATGATGAGATAAAAGGAAGGGGAGAAGACAAACCTGGATCTGAAAGAAGTAGATCCACCGAGAGAGACGAACAGAGAATGGGGGGAATCTCTTCTTGAGAAGAGTGATACTTGCGTTGTTGAAGAGAGAGCGAGAGTGAGCTCTCAAGTCTCAACTAAGACTCTTCGGGTTCTGCAAATATAGAAATACAATGGATTGGGAAATCTATTTTTTCTTTTTGTCTGAACCAAATGTGTTAACAAATTTAAGAAAAAATTCAATTATCTTTTTCTTTTAAAAAAAACTAAACTTTATGTCACCAATCACCACCTAGCAAAATGCATATTAATGTACTGAGAAAGAAAAAAAGTAAAGAAAATTTTATCAAAAAAAAGTAAAGAAAAAAATTATTGTACCACACAAAATAATAAAATGGTCTTTAATTTACTAAAAACAATTTTTGGGCTTTACTTTTACAGAACGAAATTTTGCCAGATTTGTGTATCAAAGTACTTTTTTAACTAAATTTACTGAATCAATAAAAATGTTTAACTACAAATAATATAAATTTAGAATCAATCCTGTGTAATTTAAGTAAAAGACTTCTTTAACTAACTCATCTTGCATATATCTACTTCTTCAGAGGAGTGATTCATAGCAAGGATAAGTCCTAGACTCCTAGTGCACCAAGAAGTAACTCGATTCCAACACAATTTTTCCCATGAACTGGCATCTCGAACTTCATGGAATGGAAACCCCTAATGCCATCAAATGGGATAATAATATTGGGCGTATGAGTCCATAAGAAAACTTCCTAAATTTGACAACAAAATTGTAAATAAAAAAATTGTTTTAAGAAAATATTATGCGGTGAACTTAAGTTTCATAGGCTTGCTTATAGTGATTGTATGATTTTGGTTTTTTATAAGACTTTTGTCTCCAAGAATTTTGTTTTTTATACCGGTTTTTATCTCCAACAAAATCTTGTTTTTCTCCAGTTTTTGTTTTCTAATTTTTTTGATCTTCAATTGGCTTTTGTCTCTGGAAATTGTGTTTTTCGTCAAGATTTTATATCCTTCGAAATTCTAATACTCCAGTTAAATAAAGATCTCAGTCTTCAAAAAGATTATAATTATTAGATAAAGATCTCAGACCTATATCTAGCGTCAGTTATTTAATTGGTGTCTTAGGACTTGGGAGAGCTTCTAACAAAAGAGTTTCTCTAGGTTAGTCTCGCAACTAAGTTACCATTTATTCGGCACACCACAACACATATGGTAGAAATAGTTGAATTTACCCGTCCAAAAATTATAGAGGTAACAAACTAATACCAACATGATTGATTCCATGAATGAAATAATGAAAATAACACATACACTTGCATTACATATACACTTCTCTTCATAAATTATCAACACCAAAAGAATCAAAACATCATATTTCTTATTTGCATAGTTAAAATCTAGATAAGAAAAATAAATCAAGGCGATATCTTGGACCGGGAAGTAGCTTTGGACGAGGAACACTTAGCGGAAACAAGAGGGTGATAATTGACAAACCGACTCGGAGCGGATCTTGGTCGGAACCCTTTAGGCATACAACTTTTTACTTCTGCTCCACGGAAAATATGATTCCTCGGATTCATTTTGATTGTTTCATCGACTGATAAAGGCATCATCATCGACGTGCTTGGAACACTACCTGAAGGTATTAAACGCCCTCCCGCGTAAAGAAATATAAGGTTTAGAGTGATAATGACAATATGAAATGATATTTTGTTG
This sequence comes from Eutrema salsugineum, assembly GCF_000478725.1. Lineage (NCBI taxonomy): Eukaryota > Viridiplantae > Streptophyta > Magnoliopsida > Brassicales > Brassicaceae > Eutrema > Eutrema salsugineum. The sequence continues at coordinate 3,268,891 of NW_006256908.1, read as the reverse complement.
AACATTTGGTTTATATTTTTGTTTCTTGAGAGAGTCTTGGTATGATGATGTGAGGGATATATAAGTGGAGAGAAGAGAAGAGAGTTTTAGGGTTAGGGTTCATAAATGGGCTCGTGATTGATGGCTGGAAACAAAAGAGAAGAGAGTAAGTAGGAGAGATGACAGAGGCAAAATGGCTGGCACTTTTGGAGATTTTTCTTTTTAAAAAAGTTGGGAAGAAGGAAAAATTTAGTAATCAAGATTTGATTTTTTTTTTTGAGAAAACCAAAAAAAAAACGTGTTGATGGGGTCGGGAGGATCAGAAGAAGTAGGGAAGTCCGTGAGTTTCTGAAATTGCAATCAAAGTCAAACATTTGTCTTTGCATTTATGAATTATATGACACACTCACGCAAACTTGTCCATATTTCAAACTATTGTTTAAATGGCTTTGTGATTCGCCCTGAATTAAAAAAAATATTTATGTACACGCGCGGTTGCATGATTTTTCTGGACTAATAAGAAACTGTTGAAGTTACATTTTAGATCATAGAAACACAAAGAATCTGACTGTCCTTAACCACATAAATCTTTGATTGCATGCCTAATTAATCCATTGATTTTAGGGCTTAGCATGTTGTTGACTAATGCAAATTGTGCGTAGACTATGTCGGATTTGCCTTATATAGGTCTAATTTTCATTTGGTGGAACAAAAGAGAAAATGACCGGATTGGAAAGAAGTTGGACCAGCTTCATACTAATGAGAGGATTGGTTAAATTGTTTATCTCTCTCAGCAAATAAGAGCATCAGTAATGGTGAACCCCGGGTTTATCTCAAAGGTGGAGAAAAAAGTTTTTCTCAAAAACCAATCAATCAAGTTTGGCCACGCCACGCGTGAACCCTTCTTAAAACCGACTCAAAAAATTCTAAATTAAAACCTGTCTCTATGAATATTGGGTTTTATTCATTTATTTTTAATGAAAAACTTCATGAACCCCATGCTTAAACTCCCTTAAAACCACTGTTACAAATGCTTTAAGGTCACAAAAACCGTGCATGCTCTTCAATTATTTGGTTGACATAGCCGTGCCTTATGTGTTGGGAGATAGGCATTAGCCTAAGGTTACCAAAAATTAAAAAAAAAAAAAATAGGGCCACAATTTATTAACTAGGTTCATGTATATATAGTTAATGAGATAAATATTATTGGGTTCTTTTTTAGAGAAATCCATATACTAATATTATTGTTATTGATATTTCTTTTTATAGATATTCTTAAATAAAGAGATAAATAAAAAAGAAAATTGAAAAAAGGGAAATTTAACTAATATTTGAAATAAGAATAATTAAAAAAGTCAATAAAGTTTATCCCACATCGAATTATAAAAGAGGAGGCATATAATTTGTTTCAATAAGTAATGATGAATCTTTTTGAGCTTAAAAACCTACGTTCAAAACAAAAACAAAGCTTAGGTTTGCTGGATACATCGGTCTAACCACCGGTTCGTAAAATTTTTAATTTTTTTTTTTGGATTTACCTAAGTTTTTAAAAATCTAGTTTTTGTAGCTAATCTAAACCAAACTGTCAGCCGGTTTCCGGTTACATTTTACAAAGTCGTCTAATTTGTGGCTAAACTCATCAACATCGGCCAACACGTTACACTGCGTCTTCTTCACGTTACTGTCATATTTAGACTCAACTATGTTTTTTATTTGAGTTTTAAAAATTTTGAATTATGTTGTAAGTTTAATTGGTTAGACAGCATGATTGTCTTTTTTCATAGTTTCTATAGTTTCGGTTATTATTATTATTTTTGTGTACGTTTGTGACAATATTTTTTTTTATAAGGGTCACATTTTTTTAATTCGCCTAAAGTCACCGCAGATTAAGCACGGCACTACGTACCATGTCCATTTTCTCTATATCATTTGCGGTTTGTTTTACATTAACGTTTTAATACCCAGACTGACCCGTCCAGACCGGTTGAATCGAGACCCGTTCATTATTCCGGTTCGGGTTTACTATTAAATCTGGCAGCAATAGAACTGTGAAAATTCAGAAAAACCCACTATTAGCTTGTGTCCCGGCGATTCTGGTGAACCGGTCAGGTGCGGTTAAAAAAAAATCAAAATAGTTAAAGAATTTAAATGGATTTTGAATTAAATCATTAAAGTATAGGGTTTACACAGTTTAGTACTTTTACTTAGAATTTTTTGTTATAGCTAAGAACAACTGCACTCTCGGCCACAAGTAACTCTGTTTTTTACTCTATTTTAGAGTGAGATATGAAGTAGGGATGGAGAAAATTTTGCTTCAAACTCTATTTTGAAGGAAAATTTGGAATAGGGTTGGAGATGGTTTAAAATTAGTCTTTTCTATAATTTTTTTATGTTCTCTTTTATATATAATTGATTGTCTGTTAAACATTTTGTAATTGTGTATCAGAATTTTTTTTTTCGTATTATCACTTCATATTAATTATTTTTTCGTCGATGTGTGCTTTCAAAGTTTGAATTATATATGTATTTTTCACTTGGTATGGTTTGTGAAACAAGACATATCTATCATCCCTTTTATGAGTTTATCCATCATCAATTTCGTCTTTATTTTCACATGAAGTGTCCTTCAATGATCGTTGTTTGGTTGAAGTCTGTTTATTTATTTATTTTAATAGGTAATGGAAACAGAATCAAACGAAAACTATGAAGAAATAGCTGCTGCAAAAAGTTCATGATAAGCTAGCTTTTTCTCTGGCGTACTGCAGAAAGAAGAAGAGAAGTGGAAGAGTCTCGAGAAGAGGAAAAAGGTTCAAAAGTGGCTAATTGCAATGGTTAAGAAGAAGTGTTCCTTTTCCTCCAGCTGAATTCGAGGGTTTACTTGTTTAATAAGTATTCAGATAGAATTCTCTAAACTATGTCGTTTTATTATGTGTTAACCTAAGGAAACAATGTATTTAATACCTCCCTTATCTTAGGGTTAGTTTTTATGAATAAAAAATACTTCTTTAATCGGCACAACGTTGTCTTTCTCTCTCACTCGTGTCTTGTCACGGGCTAACACGATATCCGATAAGTCACCGGATTATCAGTGGTATTAGAGCTCCAGGTTACATGGCAGAAATACCATAAACCATCACCGATCCGACCGAGAAAGAGGAACTCTCCGACAAAGACCTGCACGAGAAGCTGTTGAAAATGGAGAAGGAACAGGCTTGGATTCACAATCCTCTGGGTCAAATACTCAGAAACCAGCTCGGCGAGGCAAACCCGGATGGGTATGACACTCCGACCACGACTCCGAGAGCAAGCTCTCGACTTTTCAAAAAAGGAAGCTCCTTTACAGCGAAGGGAGACAAAATGAAACCAGAAGGTGGTCTCCCGCCTCCTCCGACGACTGAACCTGCTTCTCCGAAGCGAGTTTCGGCAGACGCTCAGGTGGAGGTAACTCCTAAACTCTCAGAGCTCCCACTCTACGAAGGTCAAAACTCTAACGAGTGGATCTACCGAGTGGAGCTCTGTTTTCTAGCAAACAAAACAGTTGAGTCGGAAAAAGTCAAGCAAGTGATGGCGCGCTTAACAGAGAGCACCGTGACGTGGTTAAGATACACCAAAGCTCGTGATGCGGTGAAGAACTGGAACGATTTTAAAGTGAAGTTTTGACGGAGGTTCGGTCTAGGAAGAGGTTGGTCTGTTGTGGACCAGATAATGTGTATCACTCAGAAAGATTCGGTGGATGAATATTAGGAAAGGTTCGAGGAGTTGATAGTGGAAGCTCCACATGTTCCTGACGACGTGGTGGAGTCGATGTTTCTCAAGGATTAAGAAAAAGTCTTCGAGACCAAGTGCTGAGGTGCACCCCAAATGGAATCAATGAGGTGGTTGAGAAGGCTAGATTGATCGAGATTCAGGAAGCAGAAGCTCAAGGGTTACCTTACAGACCCTCTCCTCGATCTAGCTCAATCACTACTTGGAGGCAAGGAAACCGTACCTCCAGTTTCACACCGGCGATGGCTAATGAAGTTACTCCGGGTAAGAAACCAGGGGATGCAGGACGAGATACCCAGAGACCCAACACTGGTGGTGAGACGAAGAAGTCGAACCCTTGTTAAAACTGTGGCGAACAGTGGTTTGCGGGACACAGATGCAAGTCGCAACATAGATTCCAAAACCTAGAAACAGAGGAAAATGAGGAAGTGGGGTTAGAAGCAGAACTCAATGAGGAAGAGTTCGAGAATAAAGCGAGGGAGGAGCAGAATGAATAACAAGGGTTGTTTCGCTACATTCCATGGTTGGCTTGACAGCAGAAAGGTCAATGCTTATGCGAGGAAAGATTGCAGAGATAGAGGTTATAGTCCTGATAGACTCAGGGGCTACGAGCAACTTTATCTTACCGGAGATGGTTAGAGCAGTCGGGTTACCGGTGGCTGATATTGTGGGGTTTGGAGTCTCGGTGGAAAATGGTCAAGTGATATCCGGGAGAGGGAGATGTGAATGTGTGATCTTGTCCATTCAAGGTAATCACAAAGTTGGGAGATACCAGGATCAACCGGGGTTTGCACACCATAAGTTTCAAAATAGGAGTCGAATGGATAACCTTGAGAAGCGACTCTGCACTCATTCGATCTCAAATCTCACTAAATTAGATGATTAAAGTTGCTCGGGATCGCTTTTTGGTGTGTTTTCTGGAACTCACTGAGCTATTTGACACGGAGACTGAGCGTGTGGAGGAGACGGTGCACCCACACATTCAAAAGTTGGTAGAGAGCTACAACAAAATGTTCCAAATGCCGAAGCAACAACCACCAGTCATGAGTCGTGAGCACGCCATAAACCTGCAGCCGAAAACTACTCCTATCAACCTCCAACCCTACAAGTATTCTTTTACCCAGAAGAATGAGATAGAAGCTTTACTCAAAGAGATGTTGGAGGCTTATTAGAGTGAAAGAAGGAAAGGAGAGGTGAGGCCGAAGTCAACAAGACAAGGCCGATCATCTCCAAGTCAAAGAAGAGGAAGAAGAGGAGTGTCAAGGCCAATGATATCAAGACAAGGCCGAAGACAACTCCAAGATCTCTCAAAGAAGATAAAAAGAAGACAAGACAAGGCTGAAGAAGCTATTGATCAAGTCTAGCCTCGGCCTAAAGAAGAAGAAGAACTGTACGGCCAAGTCAACTCCAAGAGGTGTCCGTACAAGTCTAATGTTGTGTAAGGCCGAGGCCCATTAGATAAGAAGAAGAAGAGGACGCCAAGAAAGCCTAAAGAATGCAAGGAATAAGGCCCATAAGTGACAAGAAGAGGAGGGAAACGAATTCAAATTCAAGTCTGCTCTCACATGTGACTTTAGTCACATGTGACCGTTTATGAGCTGTCACTTTCAGCTCTTAACAAGACAAAAACGCTCTCTTTATGTCACTCTCAGTCTTGGCTCATGTGTTAGGGCTTCCTCTCTTCCTTTCTCTCTATAAAAAGAGATGTAACCGAGCTTGTAAATGTTACACAGAATCAATGAAGTGATTTCTCTCTTTTATCTTGTTCTTCATTCTATTTCGCAATGTAGAGTCCTTAGAGAAAATCTTTTGTAGTGACTGCCCTTAAGGCAGCCTTACCACTTCATAAACACTCACTAAACTCTTCTTTATTTGCTTCTCTCATCTAGATTACTGAGTCTTGCATCTCAAGAACACAAACTTCTATATGTTGTGTTCATTGCTTAGATTAGTCTCAAACTAGATGCTTTCCCTTTATAGAATCGTTTTCTTCCTCATAGATTCGGTTCTACTTATGTTTATTGTGTGGATTCCATCACAAGTTGATGGTCTTTTCTCTCTCTTGAGATCGAGTTTATTTTGTGTGGGTTAAGTGGTTTCATTCACCAAGTGAATGCTTCCACCATTTGTTGAGCTTTGTCTCATAAATCCCAACAAGGCTCAGGTGTTAAGACCCAGTATCAGTCCATACTCCAGCCTTGTGCTCTTAGTCAAGAAAAATGATGGTGGATGGTGTTTTTGCGTGGATTACAGGGCAGTGAACAAATTCACAATTCCGGACAGGTATCCCATTCCGGTGATTGAGGAGATGCTGGATGAATTGCAGGGAGCTCAGGTCTTTTCCAAAGTCGATTTGATGTCAAGATACCATCAAATTCGGGTCAAGAAGGAGGATGTTGAGAAGACCGCTTTCAGAACACATGAAGGCCATTATGAGTTTATGGTGATGCCTTTTGGCTTAACCAACGCTCCAGCAACTTTTCAATCAGTGATGAATGATATCTTCAGGCCTATCTTCGCAAGTTTGTACTTGTATTCTTTATTGATATCCTGGTTTATAGCTTGTCAGTGGAGAGACACTTGCCGCATCTCGAACTGGTTTTTCAGGTACTACAGCAAAATAAGTTCTACGCCAGTATGAAGAAATGCGAGTTTGGTCAGGAGAAGGTGGCTTACTTGGGACATGTTATGTCCAAGCAATGTGTATCGGCTGATCCAAGCAAGATAGAGGCGATCAAACGATGGCCAGAGCCCAAAAATGTGACTGAACTGCGGGGGTTTTTGGGTTTGACAGGATATTACCGTCGTTTTGTGCAAGAATATGGCAAAAAAAACTAGGCCTCTCACAGCTCTGTTGAAGAAAGATGGGTTTCTCCGGGGAAGTGAGGCCAGCCAAGCATTTGAGGTACTCAAAGAAGCAATTCTCACGCTACCAATCCTTGTGTTGCCTGATTTCACTCAGCTTTTTATCACTAAGACAAATACTTCAGGAATAAGAGTCAGAGCTGTTTTATCTCAGGGTGGCAGACCTATAACATACATCAGTCAAGCTTTTTCTAACAAAGGAAAAGTTAGATCAGCGTATGAAAGAGAAATACTTGCTATAGTGTTTGCAATCAATAAATAGAGACATTATATGCTGGGGAACAAGGTAGTAATCAGGACAGATCAGCGCAGCATAAAGTACCTTTTTGAGCAGAAATCAGTACCAACAGAGCAGCAGAGATGGGCTTCGAAGCTATTGAGGCTTAATTACACCATTGAGTATAATCCAGAGAGTGAAAACAGGATAGCAGACGCCTATCGCGCATTCCACACTGAGAGCAGCTTGCTAGCCTGAGTCTCATCGCTCCACTGAATTTGGACTGTGAGGAGTTAGCAAAAGAAGTAGCACAAGACAGGGCTCTGCAAGGGATCATTAAAGAGTGCCAAGAAGGGAATAATAAGGCGAGTGACTATCGGTACGAACAAGGGTTGTTGTACCAAGAAACAAGATTGGTGATCCCTGTAAAGTCTAAGCTGATCTCCTCATTACTCAAAACAGTTTCACTCCAGTCCTCTTGGAGGGCACGAAGAAATCCTTAAAACCTACAAGAGGATGTCCAGAGAATTGTGTTGGAAGGGTATGAGAAAGCCTGTAGAAGATTACATTGCTCAATGCCAAACTTGCCAGGAGAACAAATACTTCACTCTTTCACCGGGAGGTCTACTCTCTCCTCTGCCGATCCCGACCAAGGTTTGGTCCGCTGTGAGTCTTGACTTTGTGGAGGGCCTCCCAGTCTCCAAAGGGTGGGATTCCATCTTGGTGGTGGTTTACAGATTGACCAAATACACTCACTTCATCACTCTGAGACACCCGTTTTCTGCAAAAACAGTGGCTGAAGTTTACTTGAAGAAGATAGTTAGGCTTCATGGATTTCCCGAGACAATTGTATCCGATCATGATAAGGTATTTGTGAGTCATTTCTAAACTGCACTATTTCAGTCACAGAGGACAGATCTCAGGAGAAGCTTAGCCTACCACCTTCAAACTGATGGGCAGACTGAGGTGGTGAATAGGTGCCTGGAAACCTACTTAAGGTGTTTTGCTAATGCCAAACCAAAGTCTTGGAGTCAGTGGATATCGTGGGCTGAACTATGGTATAACACTTCCTACCATTCTTTGACCAACACACTCCTTTCAGGGCATTGTATGGCTGTGATCCACCCAGGCTCTTGCGGTACAAGGACATTCTCTCTACAAACAAAGCTGTAGATGAAATGATTCAAGACATAGAGGACATGATCATTGAGCTGCGTAGCAACTTAGAAAAGGCTCAGAAACAACTGCAGAACTCTGCAAATAAGAAGCGGCGTGATGTTGAGTTCCAAGTGGGAGATAGTGTTTACCTGAAACTGATGCCTTACTGACAGTCGACAGTAGCATTGAGGAGAAATAAGAAGCTTGCACCGCGGTACTTTGGGCCCTACACAGTGCTGAGCAGGGTCGGGAAAGCAGCCTACAAATTGCAGTTGTCCCCACAGAGTGCTATTCACCCAGTATTTCATGTGTCACAATTGAAGTAGGCAGTCTCGTTAGGGGGTCAAGCACAGCTGATTCCTCCAATTCTCACAGCAGGGTTAGAGTGGAAAACAGAACCGGAGGATCTGCTCAACATACGTAAATCTTCTGTCAAGGGAAAGCCAGAAGTGTTAGTCAAGTGGAAAAGGCTAACAGCGTTTGAGAATTCTTGGGAAATACTTAACAGGATCGCAAATCAGTACTCAGACTTTCAGCTTGAGGACAAGCTGGTTCTTCTGCACGAGAGTATTGATAAGCTAGCCTTTCCTCTGGCGTACTACAAGAAGAAGAAGAGAAGTGGAAGAGTCTTGAGAAGATGAAAAAGGTTCAAAAGTGGCTAATTGCAACGGTCAAAAAGAAATGTTCCTTTCTCTCCAGCTGAATCCGAAGATTTACCTTTCTAATAAGTATTCAGATAAAATTCTCTAAACTATGTCATTTTATTTTGTGTTAACCAAAAAAAACAATATATTTAATACATTCCTTATCTTAAGTTTTTATGAATAAAAAATATTTTTTTAATCGGCACAACATTGTCTTTCTTTCTCATTTATGGCTTTGTTATTGGCTAACAATCCGAGGAAACAATGATGTTAATTGGTCTTATGTGATTCAATCGAAGGATTCAAGAAGAAACAGATTTTAAAATGTGGAATTTGTCACAAAGAAAAAAAATTATGAGGTAATATTAATCGGATGAAACACCATCTTGCTGATATTAAAGGGGATATAGATGCGTGTACAAAAGTTTCTGCATATGCGGTTTAAGATCAAGAAGAAGAATAATTATCATTTTGATGATTCAAACTTATTCGGTTCTGAAATTCAAGATGTTGATCTAGCTAGATGATACATACCACAATTGATTTTCGCCCCCGGTTAACCCAGGTCAACCCGGTGCGACCCGATAACCCAGTCACCCGAAGTGTACGACGTCGATTATTATTATTTGTGTTTGAACTAACAAAAATAAATCTCTAGTGACACAACTTCGAAATCGATCACTTAAATTTAAGAACCCTAAATCCAACGGAAATCAATTCTAATCAACTTCTTCAGATATCTCCGAAGAAGACAGAAGACGACGAATTTTTATATCGAAGCAAATTTGCATCTGCCGATGCCATTCATTGATTCACCATTTTCGAACTCCGAAGTTCATTTCAAGCTTTTCATCTGAACATTATACTCGAATCGTTTTCTTTCAAGGTAGGTTTCTGAAAAAAAAACCATGTATTAAGAATTCTTCTGATTCTTGCTATATTTTCTAACTCGTTGTTAATTTTCTGAAATCGAATTGATTGTCTCTCGCTATTTGTTCTAATCCGTATGTTGTAAACTAGTTTTACGTTCATGCTCAATTTTGTTTTGGTGTGATTTTTGTTGGATGATCTTGTTATGAAGGTTTATATTACGTTATAGATCAATAAAAACGGTAACTTTGTTCGTCTATTTATTGATTGAAACCAAATCAACCGAAATCTAAATGAAAAAATCTGGGCTCATTTCAGTGCACAGAGAGTATATATTGAACAAACTATTTCATTTATAGCTTCAGTGAAATAGTAATAATTGTCTTTGTTTTTCCAGCTTTATGCTTGATCAGACTCATTCTCAAGACCATGTAAGACTGATTTAGTATCAGACATGTTTCCTAAAACACTAACCATTCTTCTGTTTCTGTCTCTCTTGTGACTTGGCAGCAGAAGCAACGCTTTGGAGAAGGAAGCAATGCTTGGTCTCTCTTACGGTGAGATTCTAGTCATCATCGGCGCCACTGCTGCTGTTGTTGGTTAGTCTCTTTAATCTCGTAGAAATAATTTCGATTCAGAGATTACAGATTATTTGACTCAAGTGAATTCTGATTTACAGGGCCAAAGGATCTTCCTATTATTGCTAGAGCAGGAGGAAGATTATTTGGACGAGCAATTGGCTACATTCAAATGGCTCGTGGTCACATAGACGGTGTCATGAAGCAGCCTCAAATGCAAGAGGTTCCTTTTTCTGTTCTTGTCCAGTTTCCAACATTGTTTTGATCTCAATATCAAATCTTGAATCAGAGAAGGGACTTTGTAGTGGATTTGAGGGTTGTATGTAGAAGAATGGTAGATAAATTAGTTTGTATTTAAATTGGCTTTGTGTATCTCATTCTTGCTTGCTCTCATATACTTGTTTAGATTTCGAAAGAAGTTCAAGATTTGCGAGCACAAGTGGACGCTATTAGCCATGGAGCAAGTTTCTCTCTTTTTAATTCCAATCCTTTGACTCGACGAGTGGACAATTATTCTCCAGAATCTAATCCAAGCACCAATGGTATAACTATAAATCAAACACTCACTACATTTTTTAACTTCTTGTTACTTCTGTGGTTGTTTCCTGTATCTGGTTCTGTCCTCTTGTAGGGAATGTTACATCAGTCAATGTTGAAGAAAGACAGAAGAGTGCAGATCATTGGAGAAAGGTCTTCTTTTTTTATAAATGTTATCATCTCTCTTTTTTTTTTTTATATATATATATATAGTTGGTGCCATTCACACTCTTTCTCTTTTTAATGTCCATAAGGCTCAAGAATTTAGTGGCTCGTCCTCGTCGGCTTCAGTTAACCTACACGCCCAAGCAACAACATTTGCACGATTATCCGAGACAGTCAGTGGCCAAAGTCAGTCTCTAACCAGCGACTCAGGCATCTCACATGTTCTTCCAGTTTCAGCTGAAATGGCAAAGTTGCTCCCTCATCGCAAAGGTACAAAGAATTTCTATCTCTTCCTTGCGTCTTTTCATTCCAAATGTTTTGAGTGAAAAAAGATCGAAACTTTATCTCCTGATTCATTTGGTTGCAGAGAGTGTAAGAGGATCTGATTTAATGCTGGAGGCAGTTCTTGAAGCCGAAGTAGCACACAAAGCCAAACTCTTTTTTGAACAAGCAGAAAAAGAAACTCCATCTTTAAAAGGTGACGTAAAACCTCTCTCTAGTCTGCTCTTTATCTTTCGTTTTGCTGTTTTAAGATCAAAGCAAAGAACTATAGCCACTCTAGACTAATCTGACTCAAAACTACAAGCTCTGTTAAATAAATCCGTGGCTTTAGTGATTAACATACTTGTCGTGTAAAACCCTTCTCTGTAATCTTGTGACTGTTGCAGGGAAGCTTCTCGGTGGCGGTGACGAGAAAGGGGAAAGTTGAAAGTCAAGTTTATGGGATCGTCGAGCACATGACACCGGGCATGGTCATTGTAGGTAGCGTGAGAATTGACAATTTTTGGATCGTGGGCCTTGTTGTCGGAGTGGGCTTTTATGCTAATGGGCCAAGAGTTTGACCTTTAATTCCCGCTGGTGATTCGAAACTTGAAATAAGTTCCATCTTGTAAATAATCCTCCTGCTGCAGATTTAGATGAAATTTTGTGTGTTAAACTTGGCTATATATTTTGTTTCCGGGTTTCGGTTATGTTATTTTCTAGATAGTAAGGTTTGTGGAAGTTACTTAGTCCAGTGGTCGACTAAAGATTAATTAATACTTCTATACCAGGAAGTTTGGGATTTGATTCCCAGAATATGCGATTTCTACAGGTTATTATGGAGACAAGTTTATAAGGAAATTTTCAGCATTGTACAAAGAACGTCATTCGTGGCGGACTGCATGAATTATTTGGAATGGGTAGATTGTCAATTGTAATAGACGATTAAAAAAAAAAAAGATAGTAAAGTTTGAATTGGAAAGTTTTGGACCGATGGAATTGTATTTTTTAACCGTGATTTAGTCTGTATTTTACTGATTAAAAAATGTGTAGTTGAAAGTAAATGTGTTTTGGCTAAAAATACAAAAAAAAATCTATTAAACAAAATTGTTAGTTGGAAAATGATTATTTGTGGAAATAGTTGAATTAAATCATATTTCCACATTGTTTAACTATATAACTAAAAACATTTTTGATTTCTTAAATATTTATTAACATTGGACATGCTGACGTAATGAATGAAATTGCACATATGCATTGATTTTCTAGTTATAAGAGAAGCATTTTTATTGAAATTTGGTTGATCAATCTTCATCTCGAAGCACTAACACTAGTTAAAGCTTGTAAAAGATCCGATGATAAAGATCAAAATACCGGTCACACTTCTGGTCTAGCTATTACTCTAAGCACCTCTGAAACTTACGTTGCTAAAAGAGTTTGGGAAATTGGTATTCGAATTTTGAATAATTTAATTGAAAATTAAACTATATGAAAATTTTATGATTATAAATAGAGTTTAAATATTATGAAGAAAACTAGGTATCATTGCTTCTTTTTTTGGGTCAAGTTTCAAATATAGAAATTTGTGTTATTAGAAATAATTTCCCTAGTTGCCCAAAAAATACAAAACAAAATAATTTCCCTTATTTTATTGGGAACTAAAAGAAAATGAGGAGTAAAATGGTTTCCCTGGAAAAAGAATAAAAAAACATTTTCAGAGGAAAGAAATTGTTTTCTCAGTATAGCAAAAGTTTTGAGCCAATAAGCAAAACAAAAAGCTGATGCTTGTCGCAGTCTGTGTTCGTCACCGTTCCAAGGATCTGAGCACGAAGACAATCTCGTTGGAGCTCTATAAATCAATCATTCAACAATCAATACTTTAGGTAAAACCAAAAAAAAAAAACCTTTTCTCTTTCGCTGCCTTTCTCTATTTCGTCTCTCTACTGTTCGACAATCTCCCTGTCTGATTACGAATTCTCCGTTGATTTCGAAGAACTTCGAATACCCATTGTTCAAAATTTCATCTTTTGCTGCTGATTCCTCACTATTAGCTCAGGGATTTTCCGGTGATTTTTCTAGGGTTTTCTTTGAGGTTGGTGTTCTTTTATTATCTTTTTGATGGGTCGTCGTCGTCGTTACTGATGATTTTTTTGTTGGGTTTTTAAGGATTTGTGAAAATCATCGCTATAGGAATCGTGTAAAGTCCATTTTGCTGCTGCGTTTTCGAAACGTTATAAATATAATTGAAGGTTTTAGCTTCCAAAAAGGTAAGTTTTTTATCCGAGAATATAGACTCCAGGTCATATTTTAACCCTCTGATTTTTGTGTTCGTTGTTATGTATCTTTAGACTTAGTAGTAGTGTGTTTCAGTTGTCTAATGTGGTTGCTATGTATCTTTAGACTTAGTAGTAGTGTGTTTCAGTTTTGTTCATCAGATTGGCTCAGTATAAGTGCAATCAGTCTTTCATTCTCTATTGATTGAATCTTCCGGTTGATTTTTTGTGTGAATTTTTATCCTCTAGCCTCAAATCTCTGATACTCTTTAAAACCTTTAAGTGGCTAGTTTCTACATCATCACTTGAACTGTGAGGACTTCATGGATTAGTTTCTCGTGTTAGGAAATACTTCATGGTTCTGTCTTGGAAATGTTGGATCCATAAAAGCTTAACAATATGGTTTCCTTATAGGTTTAAACGGTCTCTAGCTCGTACATTAGTCAGATAAAAACCGTGCAATGAATTCAGATATTGGTTAATCCCTTATATTATCAATTCCGTCATGTACGGGATAATTATGTTGTAGTTTTAGTCCGCGAGTGGAAGAAGAACTACTTTCTACTGTTTGTTGATTCAAGGCAACTTGTTTCTATTGTTGTAAATGATCACTATTGGATCCTTAGGTTTGTCTTGGTTTAGAAATTCTTTGATGCCAGTTACACAAAGTCTTACACTGCACACAAATAAGAGTTTGCATCATTGTGGATGAATATCATTGTTTTCATTTCTTGCTTTAGTGTTCTTCTTTAATCAAGCTGCAAGATTCAAACAAAGTTTACAAGAAAAAGTTTGAATGGCACTTGAATTGTGTGCGACTTCCAGTGGTTTGTTCTCATGCTATTGCGTTTAAATTTGTTTCAGGCACTAGGAGGCAATCTTTTTCAACATGAACAATCAGCATCCTGATGATCATGTAAGCAAGTTAAATTTTTTATTAGTATTCTCATCTTGAACACAGACAAAACCGAGTAACTTCTAGCCTCCCTCGCTTAAATTTTGTTCTCTGATCTACTTATCAAACTTTAGGAGGGCACAACGGTTGCTGGATTTGAAGTACCCGAATCACCGGTATCCAGTTACAACAATGTGTATTCAGCAGCAGAAGATGAGACAAGAGATCCTCCAGCTGTACCGCCACACCTTCAACACACTCTGCTAGGCAATACAGGTAGCATGGAACTGGCTTCTGAGCCACAAAATGTTGTCCTGAACCACCTCTATATCGAAAACCGAGAAGCCCCAAGATCTGTTGTAGCACTCGGTTTCTCGCATCGGTTTAGGTCAAAGTATGTCACTGTGGTGATATACAAGCCGGTCCAAAGAAGAGGGAACGCCAATGTTTGATCATTGATGATGATGATACCTTCTTTAAGAATAGTGCTTGAGATCTTGCTTCTTTATGGATTCAATTCGGTATACTAATTCAGCTTGGTCCAGACTAAATTGTTCTTCTTATCAGTTTAGGCGGTATGGTTGAAATCATCTTTGTTTGACGTTTATATAAATGTTACCTCTGCATTTTTAGGGCCAAGAAGGTGATTCTTGTGCATTGTTTGTAATATAAGCCCTTTTTAGGTTGGGTTGGTTAACTCAGTCCAGAATATCTCTATTGAAGTTTTTGCATTTACTCATGTTTATAAGATCCATAAATCATTTAAAGCTATAGGAACTTCTATGTCCAATAACCAATGTGTCTATAAACCGGATTGGGAAGTTCTCTTGCTCATTGGATTGATCTGGTCTGTGTTTAAGTATTCAGAACCAATAAGGTTCAGAGCAGAACGCCATCAAAATATTTGTCATAAAAGCAAGTTCGTTCTGATTTTAACTCAAAATTACTCTTAAACACTAATTTCACTCACGCAAATGGATTCCAAGTTTTAGACCATATGTCTAGACTCAAGACTTGAAACTAGGCCAACACTTGTTCTCAAAAATATTTGTAAGAATTGTATGATTTACTAAAATTGGATTCTCTGGCTATTTTTGGTTTAGCTTTCCTAGGGTCGGCCATTTTGATTGAGTTGAGTTCTTTTTTAAAAAGTTAACAAAGACTTTCTTTATAATTCTTCTTTAGCCAACACACTGAAACCAACATATAGTATTTAACTTATGTGATATCTTTTTTTTTTTTTTAATTCACTGGTTATCATTTCTTTTTCTTTTTTTTGTTCAAGGAAATTCATTAAATAACGCATGTGCATTGTCCCCTTTCTCTAATTCAGTAAATCATTAAGGAGTAGTTTCATAGTCTTCTGCCAATTTTGTTTTTGCATTTTTGTCCCTAAACAGCGAAAAATCTATTGGAAATTTGGGGACTACAATATGTATTTTAGAAAAAAGTTTTAAAAAAGCTCTCTGGTGTCTAGTACACCATTACTCGATCTAGTTTTGACTTTTTGTCAGATGAGATTTTTCTTTGTTTACGGGTTTTAGATGAAATACAAAAAAGTGTCTTTCATTTGATTTGTTGAGGCAGCGTAGCCAATGAAGAGTCGAAACGTTTGTAATTAGTAATGATAGTTGGCCACTTGGCCCTGTAATTTATGTGGGCATCACTCATTATGAGATTCCATTAGTACATTTTATAGTTTTCGGCGCATTACGAATATTTCTATTTATCGTTTTCTTCTTTCTATTCGTGTACCAGTTGAGTTTTAAGTAAACTGATTAACTCTTGTTCACATAAGATTATGAGTTGTTAACTCTAACATTGAATAGTAATAAAAGATAAGAGCATCCACAATGGTGAACTCTTCATAGAGTTCATCCATAATATTTTATTATTAAAATTTTCAGAAATAAAAAGCTAGAACTCCTAAATTTGTTCTTCCAATGGTGAACTTCTTATGTGGGGTTTATAATTGATATTAGACATAGAGAAAACATACGAAAACTATTCTGATTCAAACCAACAAGTTCTGATAAGTTATCATCACTGATAACACAATCAAAATGAATCCACAAGCAGAGGAAGAAGAGACTATGAAGCAGAGGAAGGGTACAGATCGAAGGAGGCAGAGAACCAGAGAGATTGTTCCCGTAGAGGTAGATTAGCGAGCAGAGCTCCGAGGGGATATAACCGCGGAGACGCTTTCCGGCGAGTGAGATTCCGACGACGCGAAAGCCGGAGGAGTCGGAGATGTTCATACAGGAGATACAGGACCAATGGCAAGCATCGGAGTCGTTATCGTTTCGATCGGAGAAAATGGAGAAGGAGGCGATGGAAGATTGATCGACGGCGGATTTGAGAGAGAGTAGGGAGATGCCGTCGGGGGAGAGAGAAAGAGAAGGAGAAGAGTTGATGAGATGAAGAAGAAGATGGAGAAGAAGAGAGGGAATGATTGTTTGTTCCTCTGAAATTGACCCCGCAAGCAGAGGAAGAAGAGAAGAAGAGAAGAAAAAACAAATATCCTAGCCAATAAATTGTTGACACGTAGCATATGAACCCCTCTTAAACCGTCTCTAAAAATCCTTTCTAAAGGAGCGGTTCATAACAATTTTGGACTTTTTGATTTATTTTAAATCAATTATGGGTTATGACCCCACTTATAAACTTTCATGAACCCCGCGTTGGACCTGCTCTAAGTGGAAGGTAACTAATAACTAATAAGTGGAAGGATCTATATCATATTTATATATATATATATATATATATATATTAACAATGATCTATTATTTTATTATAAATTATAAAAATTATTACATCGATAATTTTACACACGTTAGAATATTTTTTGAGATTTGAAACTCAAATCTCTCAATGTTAAAGCAGTAATAAATCATTCATCAATCATTGGACAAATGAGCTTCTACTATCATTTCTATACAATGTTATTATCTATTTTGATGTGTGATATGTATAATAAATGAAATCAATATATTTTTTGACAAAAGAGATCAATATATTATTAATGTTAAAAAAACTGTAAAAAAAATTAGTGTGATTGATATATTTTTAATCTTCTAAAAAACTATAATAAATGATCATATTCGATTTATGTAAAAAAACAAATTCATATTTGATTTGCGATATATTGATAATATCAATAGTAGAAGTTAAAAAATATGCAGAAATTTATTCGTAAATTTGAAAAGCATAAATTGTAATTATCTATAAATTAAAATTTATTTTTATTTGTTAAATTTAACCATCACATGAAAAACTTTTCCAAAACAAAATCAAACAAAAAAAAAATGAAAAAATGAAAAACTACACACATTCTATTCTGCGGCAAGTGTAACTCCTCCTGCAGATTTATTGTCTGCTTTGATTTATCTCTCCTTCTCGCGATGGTAACACCTCTCTGATTTTAAGACTTGTTTTTCAAGCCTCCTTATACGGGATATGGAGGGAACGAAATGCAAGACTTCACACATCCACCTCAACTCTGGCATCTGCAATCATTACAGCGATCAAGCAAACAATTCGTTGTAGACTCGATCCGTTGTCGCGAGCTCAGCCAAATACTCCATCAACAGTCTCACTTCTAAGTTCTAACTTCTTGGTTCTCTATGTTTTGAGTTTGTTGTTTTTTGTTGCTAGCTTAGTAATTCCTTCATTTTCTGGTATGCAGATCATTGTGCTTGATTTGAAAAATTAGTGTTGTAATCCTGCGGGGTTTCTTTGAAACCTTTCAGTTTAAATTTAACTGAAAGTGAATTTTTTCTTAAAAAAAAAACAATAAAAATTCGATTATATAAAATTATATTAAAATTTCCATCGAATAGAGGAGAGGGACCAGAATAGAGGAGGGTCCATGGCTCTACCCTATGAGCCCACCGATCACGTGGCAAGGAGTGTCCCTTTGGTGCACTTTCATTGAAAATTTGAAACCACCATTGGTTTGTCATGTGACCTTTGGGCCTATCGCTCCACCTCACCTGAGCCATTTTTACTCCGTTTTGGTTGTTCTTCTACAGCTTTAAAAACTTGGATAACCTAAAGTGATAGAATATCCCTTGTTTACACATTTTTGTTAGTTAATCTTTCAGAAATATCCATAAATTGATAATAGAAAAAAAAAACTCACCGATGACACATACCTTTGAAAATGATAACAAATTTTCAATTCTCAAGTTTTTATAATTTTTTTACGTGTGAACAACGTTCATTGTTTCTATTTGAGAAAGCAATTTTTGAATTTTTTTTTTAAAAGATGAAAATCTTTATAAGTTTCTATAAAACTTCAAGTGAATCATTTTAATTGTAGATTAATCCGGATCTGAACAACCTTGCTATGATATCTGATACTTTTACTATCTAAATTTTTGAAGTGAATCTCAGAATTATGATCTCAGAAAATAATCATATATATGAAAAAAGGTGAATCATTTCCCACAGCTCGCCATATCAGTACTCTAGAAGTGTCCATTTTTAAAAAAAACTTAATGGCATTTATTCTAATTCTCAATTT
This sequence comes from Eutrema salsugineum, assembly GCF_000478725.1. Lineage (NCBI taxonomy): Eukaryota > Viridiplantae > Streptophyta > Magnoliopsida > Brassicales > Brassicaceae > Eutrema > Eutrema salsugineum. The sequence goes on along the minus strand of NW_006256908.1, from coordinate 3,250,159 downwards.
ATTAAATTTAAATTTCATATAAGAAATTGCATCAGTTTTTCTTTCAAGAAACATCTATATTTTCAATCATATCTTTTCATCTTTTTCGTTTTTTAAGTTTTTCATCTAAGAAAAGATGTTGTTTTCAATTTTTTAGTCCTGATGTTCTGCTAGAAAAATTCAATCTCACTAAAAATAAAAAAAAACAAATTAAATTTGATTTTATGATCTTGGAGCTTGCTCTAGATATATGTTAAGTCGGTTTAAAGAGGTTGCGAAAAATCTGCGTGTTTAAAAACACAATTCCATTATTCCGCAGGTTATCTCTAAACTCATGACAACCTAAATCTTAATTATATGTTTTCAAGCAAATTAACCCAAAAAATGTGACTTTTATCTCTGTTTTTTTTTTACTCATATCATGGTTATAATTTCTAAAATGGTAGATCATTTTCCCTAATTATCCTACCTCTAATCCTAAAAAAAATTATTTATTTAATAAAGATTTTGTTTTAAAAAAACTAATACCAAACAATCAAGCAAATTATCATACTATAATTAATTATGTATATATATATCAATATAAATATATTTATAAAATATTATGTTAAACAAAATCTGCGCAGAGCAATTATATCCTACATCAGAAATTAAAAAATAAAATAATAATGTGAACTAATTTATTTATTACTAATTGGTTTTAAATTAAAAATTCATGTAACTTAATATCTTATATATAAAAGACAATCAATTTTCTTCAGCTGACTGACACATCAGCAATGGAGAGAGCGACATGTGGTACATCCAAAATTGATAAATTAAATAATTAATTACATTTAAAGCAAAACACATTAAAAACATAAATAAATATTAATATATATATATACACATTAGAATGCAATTCAAATTTAATTTAAATATAGAAAAACTTATAAATATTATATAATACAAAAATTTTTAAATGCACTATTCTATTTTCTTCTTTCAAATGATTTAAATTTTATTTTCAACCTAAAAATATACTAAATTTTAATGCAAATGAAAAAAAAATTGAGACTGAATAAATTAAGAAGTTTTAAATATTCTTATATAAAACTTCAACTAATAAATTATAAAATATAAAAAAATATTTAATAAACGATTAAAGAGATAAAAATTATTAAAAAAATAATAGTATAAAGAAAAGTGTGCATATAAAAATATCATACATGGTTTTTAAAAAAAATAAAAAATAGAATCAATAAAATATATATAACTAAAAAATTCAAAATGATAAATTAAAAAAGTTAACAAGTATTATATTAGTAAGATTTACAAGAATAAAAAGAATATGAAGATCGAAGAACAAATAAATATTTCTCTCTGATATTCAACATATATTTTTAAGTGTATTATTACGTTTTATACAAAAATTAAAATAGTAGATTTTTAGTCTCTTATTATTTTGGGAGAAAAATTAGACTATTTGGCACAAACGGTGTATAAGAGATTACAAATAATGTATCATCAAAAAGAAATCGAAAATATAAATATTTTAAACACAAAAATATTGATAATAAACATAAAATTCAATACAAATTTTAAAAATGTACTATTTAAATATAAATTAAAACAAAATCCGCGAATACGCGCAGATTTTCTCCTAGTTATATTAAAATTTGGTCTATATTGTTAGTTGGATCCACCTTCAATCCGAGTTAAACTTAAATCCATCAAACTCGATTAGATTCAATATTAATATAATTGATCCATTCTGGAATATACTAAGATCAATGGCTAAAAAACTATCATCTCAAAAAATTAAAATTTACATAAAATATATGAACTTATTTATTCATTTGAATTGATTTTGAGTTGAAATTATGTTACATTAGGTGGTTGAAAAATCACAAAGTTTCTGATAGGAACACGTCGTGAACGCCATGTGGCCAACAATTTTACAAGATCTACACCTATCCAAGTCAGACTGTACGGACTTGGGGTCCCTTTCAGGTGGACTGGGCCTGTTGCGAATCTCCCCTTTTGATACTTTCTAATTAATTATTTTGGGACAAACCTTTTTTTATTAACATTTGATATCATGCGCATATCCACTAAATAAGATATGGTTCCCCTTAATTATTCTTTATTATCTGCTAATTTCTGCACTTAAAGTTCAGACTATTTTCAATTCGAAATCTCCAGTTCCATTTAGTTTGTTTTGTTTTTACTATAGGCTAGATGTAATTGTTGTTGTTAGTGCACAACGAATCTTAAACGGTATAGTCCAAACCAAAATTTTGGATTTTATTTTGTTAAAGAATTTTAAACCACTCAACACTGATACCAAAAATTTCTTGTAGCGACCATAAAAACAAACAACACTTTCGATTTGAGTGGCCCAAGATTACACTATCAAAACATAGATTTTCTTATGTATAATAAAGTGGTACACTAGTTTGCAATGAAAAAAGTAATGTTGCTGCATTATATATAAATGAATAAATAAAAACATAATATAAAGAATCATAGTTATTATTTTATTTAAAATTACATAACACATATTTGTAACTAGAATTCAATATTTTCAGATTATTAAAATTAATTTGTTTCTTTTGCGACATTTAGTCCAAATGAATTATAAGTTTGTACGTAGCAACGAGTTTTGCCTGATAGACTGTACTTTGTTTTCAATTCTAAAACATGATTTAGGGAATTTTTGGTGTTTTTGGGGCAAATCTCATACAAAACACAAGAAATACGTGAAATCCCAAACAAACACAATAGAGGGATGTTTTTTGATGTGGATTACTCTTCCTTAGATTCCGACCCTTCCAGATCATTAAATTTAGGTCTAGGATATAAGAAATGAAACCTCTCTTCCTCTTGACTACTAAGTTCTTGACTTCCTTGTTCCTGATAGCGTGACATTCTCTATAAGGTACGAGAAATCCAGGAGCACGTGACCTTTCATGGCCGGTTTCCCGAATCTGTTGGATTCGAGGCTTGGTGCTATAAACTCAATATGAAACCTAATTTGGCCTAGGGGAACCGTTGATGTGCGTGTGGTGTGGGCGGCAAGTTTTACCCTAATAGAATCAATTAAAGCCGTAAATGCACATTTAATCGATTTTAGTACTTAGGGATCAGATTTACAGGGAAAGATGATATTTTCTGCAAACATTTTTGAAAGAGATTAAGGCAAAGAAGTCTAAAACTAATCGATATTTAAAAGGGGTTTTGGGGTGTCACTAAATCGTAAACTAAACGGGAAAAAGAAGAAGCGATTAAAACGAGAACTAAAAATGACCTAATAACATAGTAAAAATCGGCTGGAAAGAAGAAGTAACATAATACTAAAAGCTTGAAATAAAATCAATGTAAGATTTATGAAAACGAGACGCTGGATTTTGAGAAAAATTATCTGGGGTATGAACGATTCAAAACATTGCTAAAAAAATAATTTAAAAGATCCTAGCTAAAACTTTCAGATCTTGAGCTCGAAGGTATGACTACGTCACTGTCGTGATCACAACCAACTGTCACCAACGACCCTGACCAGTAGGTTTCCACTCTGGGCCCGGAAGCGAGTGTACACAATCTTGCATTAGACTTATATACATTCACAACTCACCCATAGGTAGGTTTTCACTCCTATGGCATAATTGCTCTTCTCAAACTGGATATGGTCTTTAATGAAAAATTTTACAACACTACAAACCTAAATCAAATTTAGTTCATGATTCTACTCCCATGCATTAAAAATAAGTTTAGGAAAAAAATTTATAGGATTCAGCTTAGTAGCTCATGCAATCCTCATCGAACATATATGATCCCCATCAAAAATTCCCTTAAACCCAACATGTAAATTATTCAGACATGATTAAAGAAAGCAAAAACATGGTATTGAAATAATGAATAGAAAATGATATTGAAAAGAAACAAAAAGGGTTCACGAGATAGATCTCATTCTCCCTAGACTTAAAAGCTAAAAGTATTAAAAACACAACTCTAAAGAATGAGATTGATGAAAAACACTAAAAACATATGACCTAGGGTTCCTAAGACAAGTATTTATAGTCTTCAAGTAATTTCTGGACGTCACTTAGGGTTTCTCCAAAAGAGAAAATCGATTTGGCTTGGAAATGGGCTTCTTGGTTGAGCAGTGTATTCTCCGCGGTCAGAGGGCACACGACCGGTGGAAATTGCTTGCTGGCAGTGGTCAGGAATGCTGGCCGGCTGATTGACTGGACATCTTGCTTTTCACGTAACTTTTGATTGAACCATTGGATTGTCCTAGTGTCAAATGTGTTGAAAAGCTAGTTGCTCCATCTTTAGGATCTCTGAATTTGAGCTGGATCAGATAGTGAGAAGGTCTTCATTTGAGGGTATACTTCTGACGGTTTGACTCTGAGGTAAAAATCTGATTTTTTATCCATTTTGCAAAGCTTTTACCTAAATTTCCTGAAAAGAGTCTTGAAACTACAAATACTAGAAAACCATAATAAAAACACTTAAAAAATATATATTTAAAAACGATCCATAAAAGGGGTCAAAATACGGTGTTATCGACTGTACATATAAAAAAGCCATAGATGTCACGTACAAGCACATAATTCGTCTATATTTAAAGGATTGAATTTATCTCCAACAAATCTGAATTTGTTTTGAGTGGTTTATGCAAAACTCATAATATTTTTGTTAAGACGCGGAACAATACACATAGTTTAAATTAGTAATTATAAAAATATGAATATACTAGACATAGTTGTTGTTGCGCTTAGCAGTGGCCGGGCATCCCAATTTTATGTTATGTAGTGATTTATATTCTCTACTTTTATAATTACTATATTATACTATATATATGAGTTGTACATAATTTATTTTTAAACAGCTAGCTATTATTACAAATCGTTGAACAGTTAATTTATTTTATTTGTCTTTTTTCTTCTTCTTTTTATATTTGTTTTTGATTTTACTAGACTAATTTCCTCCTTTTCTTTATCTTTCTTTTTTTTGTCATCTTCCTCTTCATCGTCGTCGACTTTTTCTTCATTTTTTTTGGTTTTTCTTCATCTTCTTTTTTTAATTTTTTTTATCTCTTATTTTTACTTATCTGGTTTATATTCTTGTTTCTTTTACTTCTTCATCATCTACATTCTCTTGTTCTTTTTTTCTGTTCTTCTTTCTATTTTATTTTTATTTTTATTTTTTTTATCGTCTTTGAACTTTTCTATAAAGTGTGTTAAGTAATTAAATCATTAATTTAAGTGCTAGTGTTTTTTATAAATGAAAAATTATAGTTATTTTAAAGTGTGTGAATTATAATTGAGTCAATAACTTTTGTTTTAGTTTTTTTTTCTACTGATGTGGATCACTATAGATGAAGAGAAAACTCTATAATTTTATAGTAATAGACTAGAATAAATGCTATTATAACTATATTTTTATTAATGTTTATTTAATTCTCTTTAAAGAAATTAAATGAGAAGGATAAATTAAGAAAATAGAGTAATAATCATATTTATAAATAGAAGTTATTGTGGAAGTCCTTTAGTCTGGTGGTCGACTAAAAATTAATTACTGCTCTACACCAAGAAGTTTGGATTTTAATTTCTGAAAGATGCGATTTTTACAGGTTATTAATGAAAACAAATTTATAAAAATATTATAGCATGATGCAAGGAAAACCGTTCATTGTAGTCCCAATCTGCGTGGATTCAAGTGTAACTTTTTATTTAAAAATAAATATTAAAAATATCAATTATTAAGAAATAGAGGCAGTGTCGTGCGTAGCCTTAGAGAGGGCTAAAGCAAATTATAAAAAATTTATTATTTTATTTTGTTTGAATTTAAATTTTTTTTTTCCGACTGAAATTTTATTTATAGTTCATTTATTGTTAATACTATTATAGTTTTTATAAACAAAACATAATTTTAAATATCATAACTAATTTTTTTTAGTTCTCTTTCACATATATATATATATATTTATATATATAACTACATAATATCTTCTACTATACATAACAAATAAAATCTATGTATTTTACATATTTGGATAAACTTATAAAAAAATTAATTTTCAAAATTAAAAATAAATTTGGTGGTGTAAAGCAAATGCTTTTTTTGATACATATAAAGCACGGCTCTGTGGAGGAGTACACACTTTGCTAAACTTTATCAGAAAACAAAGTTCGTGATTTGAGTAGTGAAATAAATAGTTTTTAGAAGTTTTTTTATTTATTTATTTTTCTTAGCATAAAATTTAAACACAATGACGTATCTTGGCGGGTTTTAGTATAATGACACAGAAGCACATGATACGATATTATAGTGTTAGTAGTCTTATAATTATTGTGGTAACCTCATCTTCTTCTTTTTTTATTAAGTATTCAAATGCTTTCTTTACCCTAAACCAAGTTACCTTTATCGGAGAGCTAGTGGACGATTAGTTTAAGATACAAAAAAATATAATAATCAAATCGGGACTTGACACACAAAAAAAATCCAGAGACCAGATCCTCGTAACAGCATCAGAGTTCCTTGGGTTCAACAAAGTACTTCAAACCACCTGAATAGTGGAGGCCATACTTTCTGATTATATATATATATATATATATATCAGTTATACATATACTGACTTATACATATAGTACTTAATTATTTAACTAATTGAACAAAAAATTATTTTAATTTTGCTAAAGTGATTTGTTGATTTGATAAAAAATATTGGTATTGTATGAATAGCTTTTGTTGATAAATAAATATCTGATTAGTGGGTATGTTATCTACATGAGATTTAGATCAATAAAGATAAACCTTTTTCTTTCATTAATAAAAGTCGACCCAATCCACTTTCCCTTTTACTACGGGCGATTTGTATCAATGAAGATAGTATTAGGCCCTGTCATTTTCTAGATTCTATTGGTATAAATTGTTTTTACAAAAGGGATATATAAATGAATTAGTATTGATCACAACCGTAAGTATATTTTTATATATTAGTTGTAAGAATCATAATTTCATATTACATAGCAGTATAACACTGAAAAACATCATTTTCATATGAAGTAACGGGCACTTAATTCCTCAACTCTCACATTGGGGTGTTGTATTGTAGTCATATTAAAGCCATTTTGATAACACTTTCCTATTGAATTAATTAGTCATATACGCAAAAAAAAAAAAAAAGAATTAGCAAAATACCAAAGTTTTTTTGGGTTATTGATATAGAGGAGAAAGACATATTCCGGATGGACGAAATTGCATTTGGAGTATCTGAGAACACATTACTCTAACCAAACATAAGCTGAAAACAGTTGAATGTGAATTTGAACACAAAGTAAGGCCCAAAATTATCAGTGCATGCAATTTTAATTTTTTTAGAAATTAAATTTATGATTATCATAATTGAACAGAATAAAAGCTACGTTTGAAAAAAAATCGCCAAAGAACAAGAGATTAAATAAATAACAGTAAAATATAAAACCCAATAAAAGTTTTTAAATAAAGTTGTGTGATAAATTTGATATTTATGAGTAAGAAATTATACTATTTAGTGATTTTCTAAAAAAGCAATGCAATAAATAATTTTAAAATAAGATTTTTGGTTAGGGATCTTTTTTTTTTTTTTTTTTTTTGAAACCTCGGTTAGGGATCCTATAGACTATAGTAACTGATAGAGATGATTAGGGTACACTCCATCTACTGGTCTGATTCACATCATCACCCACTATGTTACCTTAAATATATGCCGCCAAAACGATAATAGAAATAGGGAAATATTTATTGTTCTATATAGACATCAAACTCATCTCAAAGTCTCTGATCCGAGCCGATGAGGTACGTGTTCCTTTCCTTATTATCTTTGAGATCCCTCATGACCTCAATTATTTGTCAGAAATCACCAACCTTTTTCGGTGGATAGCTTCCTTCTTCACACCTTTGTCGGCTATAATCTAAAACTATATATCACCTTACGTCGTTCTCCGGAAACCATGCTTTTCGTCCAAGCACGTTACGTTTTGACTAGTGTTTGGCGAGTATTTAAGAGATACAACATATTATTTGATATATTTCTCTCTTTTTAACATCAATTTATAAAGATTCTGCATGTCTATTCTCGAAACTTGAAAATTGCAGACTTTATAACCAATACATTTGGAGTTTTTTTTTTTTTTTTTTTTTGGCATTCTCCCCCAATACTTTTAACCATCAAAACATTTTTAGCTGTCGTTAACCTGTTAGATTAAATAATAGCTGACTATTATTGAATTGCTACTTATTTTCTCACTGCACTGTTAAAACTGTAGATACCTAGTAGAAAAAAATCCAATAAGAATTAAATTCATAAAAATTTATATACATATCCGCAAATATACGGGTTTATAATTTAATATTTACACCATCTGTAAAAAAAAAAATTAAAAAACAAAATTAAGTGTCTTTGATTGTGAGATTGATGATCTATCAATTTGGTTATATAAAGTAGAAAATTAAAATCTTTTTCTTAGGATTGTATTTAAAATTTTAATTTTCTTAGTTTTAATAGAAATACTAATTGTTTTTCCTTTTTTTTGTAAAATTTTAACTATTTAGAATTGTAATTTATTATTTTATTTCTTTATTTTAAACTGAAATCTAGGGTTTTTATAATATAAACATAGGTTTTTATTTTTTATTTTTTTTTTAAAATTTTTAACTCTTTAGGAGATTTTTGGTCCTCCTGAAGGGGTAAGTCTCTTGCAAAACCGAGAAACACGTGAATGTCTAAAAAAAACGATGGAGGTATGTTTTTTGAAGGCTCTCCAACGCTCAAGTCATAAACCATCCAAAAAGACCATTAAGTGGCTAATCGGATAGTAGAAAAAGATAAAGAAAACGGGTGAAGGAAAGTGGGCCGAGCGCTCCTGAGAAGGGTGGAGTCAACTCGGGCTTTTTACGGTGTTGGGCCTTTTGAGGTGAAAGAGAGGAAAAGCAGAGTTTGATGGTGGAAAGTCTCCACGGCTTAGAGGCCACTATGGAGAGGAAGTGTAGAGATGATCAAGAAAATGATCGGAAAGTATGAGGTGTTAGAGCTCGAGGATCACAAGTATCTAGATAGATAACATGAAACTTAAGAATTGTTTTTCCTTTTTTTTTTTTGTAAAATTTCAACTATTTAGATTTGTAAGTTATTATTTTATTTCTTTATTTTAAACTGAAATCTAGGGTTTTTATAATATAAACATAGGTTTTTATTTAGTTTTTTTTTTTTAATTTTTAACTGTTTAGGAGATTTTTGGTCCTCATGAAGGGGTAAGTCTCTTGCAAAACCGAGAAACACGTGAATGTCTAAAAAAAACGATGGAGTGTGTTTTTCGAAAGCTCTCCGACGCTCAAGTCAGAAACCATCCAAAAAGACCACTAAGTGGCTAATCGGATAGCAGAAAGAGATAAAAAAATGGGTGAAGGAAAGTGGGCCGAGCGCTCCTGAGAAGGGTGGAGTCAACTCGGGCTTTTTACGGTGTTGGGCCTTTTGAGGTGAAAGAGAGGAAAAGCAGAGTTTGATGGTGGAAAGTCTCCACGGCTTAGAGGCCACTATGGAGAGGAAGTGTAGAGATGATCGAGAAAATGATCGGAAAGTATGAGGTGTTAGAGCTCGAGGATCACAAGTATCTAGAAAGATAACATGAAACTTAAGAATTGTTTTTCCTTTTTTTTTTGTAAAATTTTAACTATTTAGAATTGTAAGTTATTATTTTATTTCTTTATTTTAAACTGAAATCTAGGGTTTTTATAATATAAATATAGGTTTTTATTTATTTATTTTTTTAATTTTTAACTGTTTAGGAGATTTTTGGTCCTCCTGAAGGGGTAAGTCTCTTGCAAAACCGAGAAACACGTGAATGTCTAAAAAACGATGGAGGTGTATTTTTTGAAGGCTCTCCGCCGCTCAAGTCAGAAACCATCCAAAAAGACCACTATGTGGCTAATCGGATAGCAGAAAGAGATAAAAAAACGGGTGAAGGAAAGTGGGCCGAGCGCTCCCGAGAAGGGTGAAGTCAACTCGGGCCTTTTACGGTGTTGGGCCTTTTGAGGTGAAAGAGAGGAAAAGCAGAGTTTGATGGTTGAAAGTCTCCACGGCTTAGAGGCCACTATGGAGAGGAAGTGTAGAGATGATCGAGAAAATGATCAGAAAGTATGAGGTGTTAGAGCTCGAGGATCACAAGTATCTAGAGAGATAACATGAAACTTAAGATAGCTAAAAAAGTGATCCCCTCCCTCGTGGAAGGGAAAAAATATTTATTGGATTTTACCTGACCCGGGTTAGTATACCGGGTTGGTCCGTGGATAGCAAGTGAGGTGGATTGGTCCATGATCCGGCTTAACTAGATTCGAATCTTATGCTTGCGTTACGCTTTTGATGGCCTTACCAACTTTCCTTGGCATGTTCTGCCTGCCACGAGACCGTTCTTTGGTGCGTCCCTTTCGTCCTCAATGTACGGGCTGGTTCGGCGGTTCAGGCGCGGTATGGCTCTTGCTGATCCTCTGCTTTTCTCTCTAGCTCCTGCGAAAGGTCACTGTTGCCTGACACATGTAAGCAAGATGCATTAAATGTCAATCTCTCATTTTAGGATCCAACAAGAACAAGAACCAAAAAAATTTGTTTCTTTTTATCCAAGTTACTTCGTTTCTTTTTGTCCAAGTTACTTCGTTTCTTTTTATCCAAGTTACTTCTTTTTTTGTCCAAGTTCTAATATGATCAGATTTATAAGTAAGCATCTCTTGTAAAATATGAGCAACACCAAACCCCTCTAGAGCCTAAACCTCCATTTCGCCTACCCGCTGCCCCCTGCTTGGAATAGTCAAAATAAACATTTATGTTTCAACGAATCGCACGTAGAGATATTGATAAAACACATAGAGTTAATAGTACTTCATAACTAATCGAAATATGGAAGAATTGAAATCTTAGATCAAAACACTATGTATGGATGGTATGAACTGCCTAAACAAAAATTCTTAAACAGCGAACAACCAGAGCTATTACTCACTACACGTGAGTTTGTAAGGGCATGGGTGATCAAATTAGACTAAAGCATATTCCTATTGTCGAATGGAGAGAATTTTGAATTCCTGCTTATGGGTTTACTCATACCTAGCCCGGATCCCTCGATATTGGGACCGGGCTGCCGGAGTGGCTTAAACAGCTCCGCTCTCCTGATACCTGTGCGGGTCACCTTTCCTTATGTCCCGATCCTTCCGGATCACCGAACTTAGGTCTAGGACATAGAGAAAGTGACATCTCCTCCTCCTGACCACTCCGTTTCTGACCTCCTTGTGCCTAACAGCGTGGCCTATGCTGTCATATACAAGAAACCCAGGATCAGGTGTCTCATCATGTTGGATCTCTCGAATCTGACTAGATTCGAGGTCCGGTGCTATATGCGTAGGACGTGTTGGGCTGTAAGTACAACACGAGTCCTAATTTGGTCCAGGGGGCTGTATCTGTAAAAAAGCCATGGACACTACGTGCAAGCACGTGACTTGTCCACATAAAAACGATCGAATTTATCCCTTTTTATTTAATTTTCTTATAAATGTCAAAATCCGAACAATTAATTTAACATGTATCGCGATCCGGTGAGTTACCAACTTCTAATCATTCTCTTTTATATATTACTAGGAGATAACCCGTACTACGCACGGATCTTGTTTTACTTATGTTTCTAATTTTCTAATTCAACTATCAAATTTTTTTGTGATTTCCTTAATATTTTCTATAATCCTAATAATTATTTCTATCTATAATTTTTTTTAACTTTTTTCATTGAAATCTCAATTTAGCAATCATTTTGAAATCTCAATCTAACAATCTCAAAAATTGTTCTTCAGTTGTTTGAAATTCTTAACCTATCTTTTTTTTTTTGATTTCATAACTTGCTTTTTCGATCATTTTTACTTTCTGCAGTTTACCATATTCATGTTCTGTTTTCACATATTTCATTGATTCTATTTATTTGTTATCATATTCTTTTTCTTTTCTATTTTGTCCTTTTTCTCTTTATTTTTAATAGTTTATTATCTTTTTGATTGTTTAATGAATGTTCTTTTGTATTTTGTGGTTTTCTAACTCTAAAAAACTTGTTCTTCAGTTGGTTGGTTGACATTTTTTTAATCTATTATTCTTATTTTTGGTTTCATGATTTCTTTTTTTTCTTTACTTTTTTATGAATAAATTATCTTTGTTAATTAAAAAATATGAATAAATTACATAGAAAAAAGAGTAGACAACTAAAATCTCAAATTTTTTTTTATACATTGTGATGTTTAATTTAAAATTGAATTTAGTTTATATTATTCTGATGATTTAATATTTTTAGCATAATGAAAATTAAATTAAATTTTGTTTATGCATTAATAGTAAAAATAATTTTTACATGTGTCACTTTCTCCAGTGCTGATATATCACTCAGCTGGAGAGAGTTGACCAAGTTTTATAGTATAGATTATATATATATGCGAACCGGTTTTTAAATTTTTTTTGTATGTGATTTGTTTCATTTTTAAAGAATATTAAAATTTAGTATATATTTTGGTTCTTATAGTTACAGATATCCATTTTTTTAATCAAAGCGAATATAGGGCATATTTTTCCTATCCCTAATATATCCAATATTTCTCTTTTTACATTTTTGTTTTCTTTTACTGCATGGTTAAAACTTTAGATACCTCATACCTTTGTAGCTAGATGATCCAATAAATAATAGTTGCGCAAAAAAAAAAAAAAAAACAGTCCGTTCGACATGTGAAGTGAGATATTCCATCAGGAGGTGGACTCCAAGACGGCAGCGCCTAACTCCATTGGCCCAACTCTGTTTACTCTTCTGCCACTCAACTCTCTATCCAACAATTTTTATTATTAATATTTCTTATGATAAACTAATCACCATATTAACATTTAATCACAAGTATAAGCATATATATATATATATATATACGTACACACACTCACATCTCTCACTATATACCTCTAACCTCACATCTCTCACTATATACCTCTAACCTCACATCTCTCTCTCTCTCTCTCTCTCTCTCTCTCTCTCTCTCTCTCTCTCGCTTAGTCGCTTTGTCTCTCTCTGTTTTAGATCTCTCCAGGTCTTCTCTGCCTAGTATGTAGCTTCCACGATCTGCTAACATGTAATACATACGTCATATTTTTTTCTTCTTGCAAATCTAAATTAAAGCTGTGGTTTTTTCTCATTTTACTATTTTAGCGGTATATATTACGAAGATCTGATGGTTTTCATGAATTTTTCCTCCCCCTCTCTCTTAGGGTTTCGCTTCTTCCGCTTTAACTCTTCATTTTTTTTTTTATTATTTTGATTCCGATTAGCTTCTTTAATAACTGAGTTTCTGTGAACTAAGAAGATTTATTTATGTATAAGTAGATGAATATTTTTATATATAAGTAGTTAGTAAAGATTGAGTTCGAATTTGAGAGACATAAGATTAGTAAAGATTGTGAGAGACAAAAGAATACTACCAGACGATTTTTTAGCAAAACGGAATTCTAGTTTCTGAAGCCACGGTCATTGTTTGCTGCTGTGGCATCATCAAGATTCACATCTGTTTATGGACGGTGGTGATTTACTCTCTCCCAAAGTTCTCTGTGAAGATGAGAATCTTGATGATGCTGCATCGGCAATCAACGGCTATTCTTTCCCCCATCCCCCTCTCTCTATATGCTTTTATTTAATCCAGATCTTCTTCAGGTAGGTTTGTTTCTGATTGATATCTTTTGCTTTTTTTCCACCTTTATGTTAATTAACCTATTCTCCAAGATCTGACCAAGAACTCCTGTGGTTTTTTTTTGGTTTCATGTGATTACATTGGATTTGATTTAGTATCTCAAGTTTTTTGGCAGTCTTTTTCTTGTTACTTCCTTTCAACTCAAGATATGAATGGATCCACAAGCTTACCAAGAGTCACAATATCAAAGATTGGCAAGCTAAGCGAAACTAATCATCAAAGGATAAGGTAATTTATATATTTACACCTTATTTCTTTTGTCACCAATCTCAGTTTGCATTTCCATAACAACACAATATTCCTCTCATTTTTCGGAATAAAGTAGGTAATTATATTGGATGTTTAAATGATATAAAAGGCTCTCTATGGAATTATAGATGTTTAGCAAAGAAAAGGTTTTCAAGACACAGTGTCAATTCATTTTTGAGTTCGTTGTTGTTGGCTACTACATTGAAATTGAGAATCAATAAGGAACTTGTTGGTGGACCTTACACATCGTAAGCTAGGCATATTCAGTCCCACCATTTTGTCCCCTCTCTATTTACATATTATAGAATTATAACTGCAATACTACTGATGAACAATGGAGCAAGACTACTCTCTTTTTTTTTGTCCCTATTTTTGTCCATTCATGTACAAATATGTTGTCCTTCTGAGTTTCATATTTTGATTATGAGCTTAAATCATCCCTAATGAATACATGACAACTTTCTTGTTCCTAAACCAAATCCTAAATAGTTTATTTTCTTACAAATGTGTTTAGTAATGACTTGTAAGTTATGGAGATGTGTGTATCGAGATCACTCTTCCTCCAAATATATTTAGTTATTCAAATAAATGAATATTGGAGATATCATTATAAATAAAATGGTATATATTGAGCAATGCATTGGGATGTCCTAAAATTCATTTATTCTATATACAATATCTCTTTCTTGTAAAGCAAAATAGCAACCATTTTCAGATCATGATGATAGCTTTAATGTATCATGTAATATGTCTTTGCTCAAACTTTTAACTAAGTGAGGTTATAGGCTAAAAACATAGATGAGGTTTTTCCAATCAACGTGGCGATGACACAATGACAATAGTAAAAACCAGTAGACTAAATGTTTTGGTCAGTTATGTGAGATTTTTGGGTGAATATGACGTGCTGTGATTATCTTTGTATTTATCTAAGTAGCTATAATCTATTTCTACATAAATGCTAAAAAGAAGAAGAAAATGCATCAGAATCTTTACGTGTTTAGATCCGACAAAAAATGAGATTGGTATATTAGCTTGAGGGGGATGCATATGTGTTTGTGGTCCATTCAAATCAAACGCAATGCTAAGTATGTGAGGACCATTTCTTGATATATTGTACCTATTATTCCCAATGTTTTCAAACTTTAGGCATTTATTGTGCTTGTATCACCAAATCCTTCTCTTTACTATATAGAGCTTTAGATGATATTTTCTTTCAAGTATTTTGTGTGGCTATGAATTTTTGAAAGTGATATCTACAGTTTTATCAATTTCAAAAGTTTGTTCGACAAATATAGTAATTCAATGTCACATTTTTACCCCAGCTATTAATAGAATTGATAAGACAGTTTAATCTATGATTTTAGGAAAATATATGTATCTCTGACTACACACACTCTCTCTCTCTCTCTTTCCTTTTTATTCAAGAGTCAAGACACACTCTCTTCTTATTCTGTCTTTCTCACTCAAAATTTTAAAAATATAATTATGTGATTGTTTCTTCTTTCTATTTCTAGCTCTCGTGATGTCTATCACATATATATTTAGACTATTGTGGAAATGATTAAAGGTACAAATAGTGTATATAATAATCAGTTGATAGATGTTGGAACAACTTTTTTTTGTAGATGTCACTTCGGTTAGGTACATTTGGAGAGTATGATAGCTAAACCCAAATTCAGAAAGAAAGAAAAAATTACTATATTTTTGACGTCGAAAAAGGAGAAAAAGTATTTTATAGTTATTCTATTCACGCCCTATTAATAATATTCAGTAGACACCAACTTGCGGTCGTCGATGATTGGGCATTATAACAAGTGTTATTTCTTGGTTGAAACATTGTAAAGTTGTAGCATGTCCAATAACTATTCCACAAGCTAAATTTAAAAGGACAATTCTGAAATTGTTAAAACAAAATATTAATTAAACGTTAAATTGATAACATGTTAGCAAGGTGTATATATGTCTTATATATGTATGACTGTGAGTTGTAAAATACAGTATGAACGTTGAGTGAGTTGTAAAATACACTATAGAGACATCCCTATCTGATCAAACTTTTCATTTGTACTATAAATCGAATTCATGATGCACTCGATGTAAACAAGTTTTTTTTTGAATAAAGTTTACATAAACTTAAAAAAAAGTTTATATGAACTAACAATATGAAAATCTGCATGTATAGGAACTATTAACTAACATACGTATGAATATATGTGTTATATGATTGTAGTTGTAAAATACACCATTATAGGGACATCCTTGACAGAGAAAAGCCCAGAATTCATAAACTTTAGAGGCATTGCTCCAAATAAGGTAAAAGTAGTGTTTGTTCGTTTGTGGATATTTTGTTATAAGTCAGATTGAAATGCTAATATATATTTGTTTCATAGAAATTTTGACTGCATTTTCAAATGGGTTCGTTACGATGGATCGAGTTTGATGTTTTTAGTTGATACATAACAAAATAATGATGTGGCAATAAAGATGACTTGAGATGGGTCCTTATATAGATTTTGGATAAAAACACACATTTTAATATGGAAAATATTGGATGGTAAGAGAAAAAGAAGGATAGAAGATTGCACAGATTCCTATCGGTGTAGTCTCATTTGTTTTAGGAAATAAACATCGTGAGACAAATGCAGCTAGGTATAGAGTATCATGCCTTCCTATAAATATCGAAAGACAGTCTCATGAAGCACACATGAGTGTGTGGCATCGTCTCACCATTCAGAGAAGACGTTGGTGTGCCGGTGCTACAGGTGGTACTGTGCTAGTCAAGTATGATGTGCCTGATATCTTGATTCAATATCCGTGTGGAAAAGAATGGTAGGTAGCATGGTTGTGTGTTGAATTCTATATGGATTTGTTTTCGACTAAGTCCAAGAAATTAGGTTGGAGAGCGGAACTTTCGTGAAAATTATGTGTCTTTTTATCACTTACATACTTGTTACGTTCTCTCATCTTTGAATCATGTAGGTCTAGCCAAAATTTAAACTTACAAGCAGGTTTCTTGGCTGAAGAAGGTGGATGAGAGTGGACACACGTTCGTGAATAGTCCAAAACAGATCATGGCAGAGAAGAACACATACTTATAGGTGTGATAGATAAGATCTGTCACGGACACGGATTTGCCGAGGTTCATGAAGGTAATGTTAACAAAGGTTGAAATATGAAGAAGGTGAAGTCTTGTATGGACTACTTTGATGCTTCAGAAGTGAGATCGACGGTTAGCTACATCTATACGAAAGGTTGGATCATGTGTTTTTTGTTAAAAGAATACAATGTAAAATTTATCCATAAAAAACGTTTTTACAATACAACAAACTGAGATTAGAATTGTTTTGATTAGAACTGTTTTGAAAGAATATGAACAGAGGAGAGTCTTCAACTTGGAGGTCGAGTTGCAAACCAAAACGTCAATCTCTGGGAGAAACATTTGTCACCACTCCGAATGATTGAGTATAGACGATTCCTCATTGTCTTTTCAATGAGTTTGATGAGTCTCTGCGATGGTGACAGTTGATTTCCATGCTTCCGTTTATTTCTCTCTCGCTACATAGTCTGTAAAGTTGCCAGAAACAGGTATCAAGTAACAAAAGTTGTCAACTGAAAAGTTGCCTGAAATAGGTATCGATTAACAAAAGTTGTTGAGATGATCTGAACAAGGGTACTCCAATCTGTCGTGAACTGATGTTGGAGAACGCCTTGTGCGATATTCGACCAAAATTATGCACAAAACAACAAGCAAAGAAGAGATGATTGCGAGTTTCCATTGGGTCAGTGGAAATGTTTTGTTGCCAGCAAAGAGTTCGGTCACTGGTGGATAAGCGATCTAACACTGCAAGCCAAGCCATGAAAGAGTATTTTGGTGTGGAATTTGAAAACCAGACACCACAGCTCCATTGTTAAAGAGGTTTAATTAGGGGGTCTGATTTGGTTCCAAGTAGCTTTTGTCGATAACTTCTCTTTAAAAACTCCTCCTTGAACTGCCACAAATGAACATCGTCTTCATACCATCTTATTTGGGCTCATAGTCTGTCAGAGTCATTCTCTTTGTCAACAAGGGTAATCCAAGATATCGAAATCGTAGTTGGTCAACCACAAACCGGAAAAGCAACTCAATTTTTTCTCTGTTTTGCTCTGTAACACCAGCAAGATAGGCAGTAGATTTTTCAAGGCTGTTTTGTAGACTCGAGATCTTTCCGAACTCATCAAAGATTGAGATAATGCCTTCCATAGACCTGATTTTCCCATCCGTGAAAACCATAAGGTTGTCAGCGAAGCATAAGTGAGGAATTAAAATGCTTTTACATTGAAGATGATACCCAAACTTCCTATCAGATTCAGTCTTGTCGAGCATTTTGGATGTTGATTGTGGTTCTCAACTATCTGGGGTCGGTTCGGTAATTCGAGTTCGGAAAATTAAATTGATTGTATTTTATTAAATTTTCAATTACAGTTCGTTCAGTTCGGAGGTCTCTCGATACAATAATATTGAGGTCTCTATTCTCCGGGTCGAAAAAGATCTCTTTTACAGTAACAATTCTACTATTTATAGTACATAAACGAGGAGAAGTTCTAAGGCTTCTCGTTCAGCTCTCACCGCCTCTTGTCGCTGGGCTTTTCTCTTATGGGCCGTGCTGTCAGGCCAGACCCATTTCGGCTAAGACTGTCGTAAACCGGGATCAATTGGGCCGGTCTCGGTCTTTAACCGATCCGAACCGGGTAGCGGAGCGTACCACCAACAGTATGTCCCCCCAGTTCGGTAAATGGACCTGACTGACTTTTGCCGAATTGAAGCCGGAGTTGTTAATGACCGAGGTCGGCGAATACCGAATTCCCGACTTGTAGCAGTGTTCTTTCCCCTAATATTTCGACGATGGTATTAAGGTCTTTTTGCTCGCGGGAAACTGAAGAGTCGCGTCGGTTTAGGCGGGAAATCGAGACGTTACGAAGTGCGGAACTCGAGAAGTCGCAATGATTCGCCCTTCTTCTATAAATAGGGCTCAACTCTCCCCATTTCCTACTTTCGCTCCTACTGCCAAGGTATTCGCTCTCCCTTCTCTCTAAATTTTCTTTTTTCTCTCTCTAGGATCTCCGGCCGCCGTCCGCCGTGCTCTCTCGTCGACGGTTATTTTCCCGAACTGCTCCGACGATGTCTTCCAACTCCTCCTCCAACTCTGAAGCCGCTATTCTTCCCGAACACTGTAGGGAGGAATCTTCCACTGACGCCTCGAGCTCGGGATCTACAGAGCATTCTTCGAACGCTTCTCTGGTTCGGAAGAATTCCCGGGTCGTCGAGGTCGACTCTAGTAGTCGGGTTCCGATACGAGCTCCGGAGCGGATGGATCGGAATCTCCGTGAGCCCGAGGGCCAGGTTCTCACTGACCTGGTCTCGGGACGGGAGCCTGACGCGAAGACAGATGAGGATGCTCCACTGCGTGAGGTCGGGGATGGAGGAGCGCTGGATCCAAACGATGATGACATGATGCCGATCATGGATCGGCCATGCGTGTGCGCTCCAGTGAAGTCCACCTTGTCATCCCCAGAGACAGTTCGGGCTGCAATGCTGATCGGCGGGGCCCCTCCTGGAATCATAATCCAGGTTCTCGAACCGGAAGAGCGCCCTTGGGATGCACCCGAGGACTTCATTTGTGTCTACGAGGCTTATTTCCGCGAGGCCGGATTGACTTTCCCTCTGCCCCGCTTGCTGTTCGCTTACTGCAATCGTCGCGGCCGCGCGATATCACAACTCCAGCCGGCGTCGATAGTGAATTTTGTCGGGATTCTCCAGCTCGGGCGCGATATCCGTGCTCACATCAATGTGGCCCAATTCGAGGAGCTTTTTATCATGAAGGTCTCATCGGCCAAAAGTTGGTTTTTGTCGGTGAATTGCAACCCGAAGTTCGACCTGGTTACTGGGAACAAGGCTAGCAAATTTCCGAACTGGGACCAAAGTTACTTCTTTGTTCGCGTCGATTCGCTGTCTGCTGAGAATCCGGAGAGCACGTTCCGGACTGGCTGGAGTGTCGATTTTGGTACATATCTCCCGGTTAACTCCCCTGTTTCTTGGTCGGTACTAATAGTTTCTTTGCTTATGCAGATCGCCACGTTCCAGGATTTATTCAACGCTCCCTTACGTCCGACCTAGCGAAGCAGCTAAGTCTCGCCGGACAGCGCCGTTGGCCCCTAGCTTACCAAGAGAAGATCGACCGGCGGATAAAGAGAGCTCAGGACAGAGGTATGAGTTCTTGATTCGATTTGCTCGAGACAATCTTAAATCATAGCTAACTCGTTTTGTTCTTCTTGTAGCTAAAACTAAAGCCGAGCCCAGTTCGTCGAGACCGGTACCAAAGAAAAGGAAATCGAAGAAAAGCAGCAAGAAGAGTCGGCGGAAAATGGCTTTTGACAAATCGGACATTCCGACGATGAACTTCGGGGCTGACGAGGAAGAGGACGATGCCCCGATTGACATCGTCGGCCTCGACGGAAACAAGGTCGGTGATGGTAATGAAACCGGTGGCGGGGACGAGGTCGACAACGTCTCGGTCGGCCCAGTTGATCCCTTGATCCCAGTTACGGATCCGGAGGGCGACGTGGTGGGAACTGTCGTTCCTGAGGCGACTCCTCAGCCTCAAATGGAGGAAGGCGAGATTGGTGAGCAGGACGAGGACGAGCTCACCATTGCCGACCGCGCACGAAGAAAGAAGGGGAAGTCCTCGAAGAGGTCTTCTCGGAAGAGGGGCGGTGACCCCGAGACGGCCGTGAGTGAGGGGACGCTGGTCCTTCACGGCGGGGACATTGGCGGTTCGCCTACCGCTTCTCAAGTCCCCCCGGCGGATCCGGCGGTCGAGACCGGGAACCCGAGGTCGTTCAAGAGGTGCCGGACCTCTGACTCGTCATCTTTCTCGGTCCGTCTCAACTATAATAAGGAGAGGTCCTTTTTTGACGACGCAACTGCCTGCGCCGAGCTCTTCAGGCAGATCATCCCGGCCTCGTCTCCAATGCCTGAGACTAAAGACCTCTTCCGCCCTAAGTCTTACGCCTGGGTCACGATATCCGCCTCCGCTGTAAGCTTCTCTGTGATTTGAATACTTAGACGTTTTTATTTTGAAATGTCTGACTTTGATCTCTATTTTCAGCTCGTCTGTGACACCAACGAGCTCGTCCACGAGTACGATTCTGAGGTCGAGAGGCTGAGGAAGATTAACGCCGAGGTCGCTGCTGAGAGGGTGTTGTTGGAAGCGTCGTACCGGGAAGAGAAGGAAAGGTACGAAGCTTCGGTGCTGGCCTTCACTGAAAAGGAGAAGGAGAACATTGCCCTGAAGGAGAAGGTCGGGGCTCTGGAAAGGCGGACTGCCGAGCTGGAGGGCGACATGGACGCTCTGTCCAAGTCGTTCAAGACGAGCGAGCTCGAGAGGCGGAAGTACTGAGACGCCGAGTCAAAGGGCCGAAAGATGATGGCCGCGCTTAGAGGCAAATGCGAGGGGAATCTGGCCAAGATGAAAGACTTCATGGACAAGTCCGAGCTCCGGAGGGCGCCGTTCCTCAAGCTCAATCAAGCGACTGCTCTGGTCGGCACAACATGATCGTTCCGTCTCACATCATGGAGACGTATGGGCGCAGGGTCAAGAACTGCACGAAGGAGGTTGATGATATCCCTCTCCCGCGGCTTGAGAACGAAGACTTCATTCTCCCGAGTGATGACGACCTCATCCCAAGGATCGTGCTTCCGTCGGGAACGCAAGTACCGGAGGGTTTGGATCAGTTCGGTTCAAATTCCAGATCCATCTCGGCTGATCGGGCAGCGAGTCTGAAGAGTCTGGCGTCTGTTGCTTCCGCCGGGAACCCCTTAGCCTTTTTTATTTTGTTATCATGTTGTTTAAGATTGTAAAGTTTATCTCACCCGCACAGTTCGGGTTTAACTTAATGATTTGTTTTGGTCGCCGGTTTTGGGCGTTGTATTGTTGCCGTCTAGTTCGGCAATTTCGGGTATTAATGAAATGAGCGCGGTTTTTATTTGTCACTGTTCTTTACTTAGAGTTTTCTTTTCTCGTATTTTACTTGCGAACTGTTGGGAGTTCGGCTTGTTTCCATTGAATTTGGAGAGTTCGTGATGTTATAGTGACGATGCGGATGAACTCGGGAGGCTTTTCCAAACTTGAATCGTGGTTGACGGATTGCTGTTCCGAAGAGCGAGTGCGGATTGGGTTCCGGCTTTGAATGATGGGGCATCATGGGGATGCGGGCGAGACTGATCTCGGCTTTTGTAGTTGTATTCGTGGGGAATACTTGAATCGATCTCCTGGCCGGGGAGTCGATGAGTGAAGTTAGTGACAAAAATGAAAAAGATGGATTTTTTTTGGATTTGTAGCTGGACTCGAAATCGAGCTGCCTACGAACCCTTTTGCAAGAAACCAAGCCACTCGTAGTTCAGTTTACAGGGGTGAGTTCGGCCGGAGCCGGACTGGTTTTTTTTTTTTTTTAGGCGCGCTGATGGCGGTAAGATGATTAGTCCGAGCTCGCGGTGGCTGGGACTTAGTAGTAATATCGTTTGAGGTTGGCTGAGTTCCATGAATGCGGGATCGGCGTTCCATTGAGTTGCATGAGTTCGTAAACCCCGGGTTTGACGATTCTCATTATCTGATATGGACCTTCCCAGTTCGTTCCCAGCTTGCCTGCGTTTAGTTCCTCGTTGTTATGGCATACCTTGCGCAGAACGAGGTCGCCTTCATCGAAATGCCGACCTCGCACTTTCTTGTTGTAGTACCGAGCAGCGAGCTTTTGGTAGTTCTGGATTCGGAGGAGAGCTAGGCATCGCTGTTCTTCCAAGTTATCGAGGTTGTTGAGCATCATCTGGTTGTTGAGATCGGGGTTCTCGGGGAGCACATAGTATCTTAATGTTGGGATGCTCACTTCTGCCGGACAAAGGGCTTCAAGTCCGTATGCTAAAGAGAAGGGAGATTGTCCGGTCGATCGTCTGGGAGTAGTTCGGTGCGACCATAAGACTCCGTCGAGCTCGTCCGCCCAGGTGCCTTTCTTAGCCTCAAGACGCTTCTTTATGCCGTCCAGGATGGTCTTGTTGGTTTCCTCGGCCTGACCGTTGCCTTGCGGATATCGCGGGGTCGAGAAACTAAGATGAATTTTGAACTTTGCGCACTAATCATTGAACGTTCCAGCGATCTCATGCGGGACCCCGTGTCTGTGACGATCTCATGCGGGACCCCGTGTCGGCAAATGATATACTTCCAAATGAATTTTTGTACGTACAGTGCGGTGATCTCCGAGTACGCTTCGGTCTCAACCTATTTTGTGAAGTAGTTAGTCATAAGCAGGATGTACTGTTTTTGACTTGTTGATCGGCATAAGGGGCCAACAATGTCCATGGCCCACCGCATAAAAGGGTAAGGCGCCGTACTGGTTTGAAGCTGTTTGGTCGGCACGTTGATCATTGGACCATGACGCTGGCACTTATCGCACTTCGTGACAAATTTCTCGCAGTCCGCGTTCATCGTCAGCAAGAAATAGCTGGCTTTTTTGATTTTCAGGACAAGGGATCGACCTCCCGAGTGATTGCCGCCGGATTCTTCGTGGATTTCGCGCATGATTTCGACTATATCGTTTCCGGCAAGGCAGGCCAAGAGTACTCCGGATGCGCTCCAATGGTATAGTTTATCTTTATGCATTGTGTAATGAGCAGCCCAGACTTTAGGACGGCGAGCAGCCCATTTGTCTTCAGGGACTTTGCCGTTGAGGAGGTATTCTCGCAGTTTGGCTGTCCAATCTTCAGCGGGCTCGTTTTCCTGGTTTTCACTGGTCGATGGGCTGTGGATTCCTTCAGTTATGTGCTCGAAGTCGTGATCGGCGGCTAGATCATCGAGAGCTTGTTCGGCATTCTCCTTAAGAACCTGTTCAGCATTCTTGTTTGCTCGTGCCGGATTCCTGCGTTGCGTATTTGACGAGGTCGGATTTCCGTCATAGTTCCGTCGTCGGGTGGCAACATTGCATTTTGGCGCGGATTTGATGCTTGGTTCTGAGATACTCTCGACCGGGATTTTTCTCTTCATATGCGGGTCAGAACTGGAAGCTCGGGCGGCTAACGCGTCGGTAGACGAGTTCTCACCGCGAGGAATTTTGGTGAGTTCGAACGTCTCAAACTTCGAGATGAGTGCCTTAGTCATTATTAGGTTCGCGTCCATTCGCTCGTTTTTGGTCGTGTACTCTCCACATAACTGACTTGCGACGAGCTGCGAATCACAGAAGGCGTGAAGATGTCGCACACCGAGCTCTTTGGCCAATCGCAGTCCGGAAAGTAGAGCTTCATACTCAGACTCATTGTGGATGCAGGGAACTCAAGGCGGAGCGACTGTTCGAGGATCTCGCAGTTTGGAGACTTTAGGCGGATTCCGACACCTGATCCCCGGTGTGATGACGATCCGTCGACATGCAGAGTCCATAGCTCACAGGGCGGCTGTTCGACGATGAACTTTTAGGGAGCTCGATCAGAAAATCGGCGAGTACTTGGGATTTCGCACTTGTTCGATTCTTGTATTCTATGTCGTACTCGCTTAGTTCGACGGCCCATTTCGCGAGGCGACCCGATTGGCTTGGACTGTGTAGAATGGTTCGTAGCGGCTGATCGGTCAAGACTGTGATTGAATGAGACTGGATATATGGCCGAAGTTTCCGAGCGGAAACCACCACTGCAAGCGCCAGTTTTTCTAAGGTCGGGTATCTGGCCTCGGCGTCACTTAGCGATTTGCTGACATAGAATATTGGATGCTGTTCCCTCCTGTCCTCGCGGACTATTACACTGCTAACCACCGATGTGGAAATAGCGATGTATAAGAATAGCGTCTCGCCATTCTCGGGCTTATTTAGAATGGGGGGGGTCGAGAGATACGTTTTCAGCTGCCTGAAGGCGTCTTCGCACTCGGTGCTCCAAGTATGATGCTTGTTACCTCGTAACAACTGATAGAAAGGCAGGCACTTATCGGTCGACCTGGAGATAAATCTGTTCAGAGCGGCGATTCGGCCCGTGAGTTTTTGCACTTCCCTTTTAGAGGTCGGGGAAGGTAGGTCCAAAACTGCGGATATCTGTTTTGGGTTAGCCTCGATGCCGCGCTCAGTGACGATGTAACCGAGGAACTCGCCTGCTGTTACGCCGAAGGTGCACTTGGCAGGATTGAGTTTCATCCCGTACTCGTTTAGAATGTTGAAACACGTCGACAGGTGCGATATGTGGTCCTTGGCGTGCAGGGATTTAACCAGCATGTCGTCAATGTATACTTCCATCGTTTTTCCGAGTTGACTGGCGAACATGCGGTTCACGAGTCTTTGATATGTGGCTCTCGCGTTCTTGAGACCGAATGGCATGACCTTATAATAGTAGATTCCTCGATCTGTGATGAACGAAGTCTTTTCCCGATCATCCGGATGCATTAGTATTTGGTTATACCCCGAGAAGGCATCCATGAAAGATAACAGTTCGTTGCCAGCAGTTGTCTCTACCAATCGATCAATGTGTGGTAGTGGGAAACTATCTTTGGGACAAGCTTTATTCAGGTCGGTGAAGTCGACGCAAATCCTCTACTTTCCATTCTTTTTCTTCACGACTACAGGGTTCGCTAGCCAGTCCGGGTACCAAACTTCTGTGATCGAACCGGCTTTGAGAAATTTTTCGACCTCGTCATTAACCGCTCGTGCTTTCTCGGGTCCAAGCTTGCGTCTCTTCTGTTTGATCGGTTTGTATGTTGGATCGATATTTAGCTCGTGGCAAGTGATATCTGGATTGATTCCCGGCATGTCGCTGATGGTCCATGCGAACGTGGAGACGTTCTTCTGGAGGAAACTGATGAGTGCTTCTCGAATATTGTTGTCGAGTTCGGCCCCTATGCCAACACATCTTTCCGGATCTGTCGGGTCAATGCAGACTTGGTCAACTCGGCTCTGTTTAGGTGGACCGAACTGGCTTACTGCGGCCGCACGGTCTTCCTGAAAGGGGCTGATGACGCATCTCCGTGTGAGACTGAGTTTGCACTCGGTTAGATGGCATAAACGGGACGCGGTCTGGCTTCCTTTGAGGGTGAAAGTCCCTGACGGGGTCGAGAACTTGACGCACTGATGGAACGTTGAAGCGACGGCCTTCATGTCGAACAGCCATGGCGTTCCCAAAATCGCATTATATATTGCCGGTTTGTTGAGGACTAAGAACTTGATCATTCGGGCTGACCCGCCGACATAAATGGGTATTTTCACCGTTCCCACTGTTCTTGTTTTCTCTCCGGTGAACCCGGTCAATGATTCCATGTAAGGCTTGATCTCAGAATCCGGAAAATCCATATTCTTGAGTGTTTCTTTGGATATGACGTTTACCGAACTCCCCGTGTCGATTAATATCCTGCTTACTTTGACGTCTCCGAGCTGAAGCTCAACGACGAGGCAATCGTTGTGAGGCATATGCACTCCCCGTAGGTCGGCGTCGGTGAATAACAGTGGTACGGTTGTGACCGTTGTCTGGGGTTGCGAACTCGATGCCTGCCGGCTGTACTCTTTGAGGGCTCGGACGGAGTAGTTGCATGATTCGAGGGCTCCCATAATCATATTGACTTTCTTCCTGGTTTTGGGTACATTCGTTTCTCTATTAGGTGCTTCGCGGTCTCGTTTAGGGGGAGCGACCTGTTCTTCATCAGAGTCGGCTGCCTTACCAGCTTCTTGATTGCCGGGTTTGTTTGGTCGCGGGTTTGGCCGCCGGGGTCCCGGTTTAGGCAAATCTGCGGTGTCGATCTCGCCCTTGCGGAACTGTTGAAGTAGGAAGTCCCTCAGGTGTCGGCATTCCTCCGTGCTATGCCTATATCGCTCGTGATACTCGCAAAAACGTTCACTTAGTGGCGTATCATCTTCTCTATTCCACGTGTTCCAAGATTTTGGTGGCCGTCCTGACTTTTGGTTTGACGGTCCTGCCTGGTTCACTACTCCGTGCGGTTTGCCGGACTGGACTTTCGTTTCCGAATTATCTTTGGTGGTCAAGGTCTGGTCGGGCTTTGACGCTGAGTACTGCGGATCTTTGGCGGCTTCTTCTTCTTCTTCCGCGATGAAGATGTTTGATTTGTGGAGCGCGTCCTCAAGGGTGAGGGGTCTGTTCTTGCGAAGTTCTTTATGAAAAGGTGATTTGTACCAAGTTTTCTGGTATAAAGCTTCGAGGGCGGCTTCGTCGTCCACCGTGCAGTGCGCCACGATCTGCTTGAAACGCGCCATAAAGTCTCGGAGTGATTCGTTTTCACCCTGTGATATCTCCCACAGCTCGGAGTTACGGGTTTTCTGCCCGATGAACATCGAGAAATGCTTTGCGAACTTAGTTGAAAGCTCCTTGTTGTTATCAATGGAGTCGGCTTCTAATCTTGAGAACCAATCCAAAGCTATGCATTCGAGGTGTTTAACGAACAGTTGGCATTGGATCGCGTCCTTCTGCTCGGCCGAGTTGAACTTCATTCGGTTGATCACGATGCCGAACGAGGTAAGAAAATGCCTCGGGTCCGAGTTCCCTTTGTATGAACGTAGTTTAAACTTTTCGAGGTTAGGGACGGGGACGTTGGTGATCCGGGAAGTGAACGGTGTTTTCTGTGCTTCCTGGATTACGCGGTCAATTTCAGGTGCCGAACTGGTGGCTTGGTGAAATTTGGAACTGATCTCTCGCAGTTGGGCCTGCATCCGTTCGATTTCCAGGTCGCGCGCCGTCGGTTGAGCTCGTATATGTTGGGACGGGCTTTCGGACTGTTGCTGCTGCTGTATCACCGACCGTGCCACCGTGCACTGCAGGTCTCGCTCTCCCTGGAAGTCGCTGATGAGGTTCCGTCGTCGAAGCGGGCTCTCTTGTTGCAGGCTAGAGATCTGCGCGGTGAGAGTCGCGAATTTGGCATCATTGCTTCGGACTAGCTCTTGCATTTGAGCAGCGAAAGCGTTCATGAGTGCGGTTGGATCGAAGGCAGCTGGCGAAGCCTGGTGAGCCCCGGTGCTTGAGCTCGGCTCTGCCCTGATTTGTTGTGTTCCAGGTTGAGGTCACACGGGGCTGTGTTCGCCTTCCCCTGTATGTCCTCCGACCTGGGTGGGGTCATCTGCGCAGGTCATTTGACTCCCGACCTAGACTGAGGTCGGTTGTCCATCATCAGTCGTCATGTCTTCGAGGTCGATTACCGAATCGGCCTCACGGTGGTCGCCAATTGTTGATTGTGGTTCTCAACTATCTGGGGTCGGTTCGGTAATTCGAGTTCGGAAAATTAAATTGATTGTATTTTATTAAGTTCTCAATTACAGTTCATTCAGTTCGGAGGTCTCTCGACGAACTCGATACAATAATATTGAGGTCTCTATTCTCCGGGTCGAAAAAGATTCCTTCTACAGTAAAAATTCTACTATTTATAGTACATAAACGAGGAGAAGTTCGAGGGCTTCTCGTTCAGCTCTCACCGCCTCTTGTCGCTGGACTTTTCTCTTATGGGCCGTGCTGTCAGGCCAGGCCCATTTCGGCTAAGACTGTCGTAAACCGGGATCAATTGGGCCGGTCTCGATCTTTAACCGATCCGAACCGGGTAGCGGAGCGTACCACCAACATTGGACAGGACATTAATGAAAAATAGATACGGTGAAAGAGCTCAGTCCTGTCTCAGCCCCCTTTCACTTCTAAAAAAACCCGCAAGCTCCCTATTAATCTGAACCGAAAATATGTTGTAGATATGCATAGATTGATCCAGTGGACAAAGACATGAGGGATGTCTAAGCCAGCATCGTATTTATCAAGAAAGACATTGTCCAGAGTCAAAAGCCTTTGCTATATCAATTTAAGCGCACTGCAAGATGATATCGAAGGTTTGTGATAGTCTTTAACCAATTCAGAAGCTAGGAACAGGTTCTCAATCAGAAATCTGTTCTGGAAATATGCAGATTGATTTGGCGCAACAAACTTCAGGAATATTTCCTTCAAACGATTGGCAAGGATATTTGAGATGGCCTATAGAGAACATTAAAGCAATAAATTGGTCTGCAATCTTTCATCTGTTTGGCATCATCTTTTTTGGGGATCAAGCTAAGATAATGGTGTTGATGCCTTTAGGTAGATACCCAAATCTGAAGAAAGATTGGACAGCAACTGTGAGATCTCTGCCAATCACTTGCCATGCTCATTTGAAAAATTTACTAGTGAAGCCATCTGGGCCCAAGGATTTGTCGTTTGGCATCAAAAATCTGACATCCTTAACCTCAGCTTCAGAGACTTCCCACGTTGACCAAGCTTAATCGACTTGGAAGCAATTGAAGTTAAGCAAGTCTCGTAATGGTTCCACGAAAATTCTCGTGTACTCTTCTGGTTTCAGAGTTAAAAATTCTTGAAAGTATGATTCAGCCTTTTTTATATATCATCAGCACAAGTTGCTGTCAAACCATTTGAACAAGAATCTCTTGGATGGTGTTCTTTGACTTCCAGACCGTTGCTGCGCGGTGAAAAACTTTGTTGTTTTTATCACAAACATCCATCCAATGAAATTTAGATGTCTGCTTGAGAAATTCTCTTCAAAGTCTGCTAGTTTACTGATATATCATGGGTTTTGTGGTTTTTGACCATGATATAGGTTTTATCTATAAAGCCTTTATAGTATTTTTTGAGTCTTTTGAAGTTTTAATAGATCTAGGTGCGTTTGGAGCATAATTGGAGATTTTTGAATATTTTGGAGCCAAGCAAAAATCAATTGCGGTGAAAGACGATTTCTTCCCTTGGTGTCGATCAACACCACTATTGGTGTCGCTTGACACCGATTTCGTGAAAAAGGAAATCTCGTCTTTTTACAAGTTTTTTGAAGATTTCTGCATTTGGCCTAGAAGTTTTTAATATTTACAAGAAGGTTCCACTCATGTTTTTAGCTTTTAATGAGGTTTTTCAGCCACCTGTTTTGGCTAACTTTGATTTTATCTTTCATACTTGGAGAAGAGATTTGAGAGAGCTTTTTGGGAGAAAAGTCTAAGACTCTAAGAAAAGATCTTGAACCCATATTTCTTAAACTCATAATTATTATTTTCAATCTATTTAATCATGTTTATCGTTTCAATCTCTATATCTGAGTAGTTTGTTAGGTTTAGAGTTCTCATAAAAGATCTCTTTGAATGCTAGATTTACTGGTTTGTTAGGATTCATCTGATTAGTTCTTTACTATAGGTTATTATTTTAGCTAATTCTAGACTGATCACCTGGAACTTAGATCTTAGGTTATCGATTTGACACGAAAGTGTGATTGATAATCTGATAGAACCTAGGGTTAGCAAAATAACTACCTGCAAAGAAATTTGGTTTAGTTATTTTGTGAAACAAATTAAACCTGAACTTAAAGCTTGTTTAGTCTTTAAGATTTGCAAAGAAATTTGAAATTTTGGGATTTAAACTTAGATAATTCTCGCAATGAAAGTTGGTTGTTTATAATTTAGTGATTTGAGTTCAAGAACCACACTTAATCTGAATCCTGACTGATTCATTTATCTGCATTCTTTGATTTCCAGAGAAACACTCTAAGTTTATTATTTCTCATTAATTTTACAACCCTTTTGATTACATTACTGCTGTCAATTCATTGTTTTACTTAGCTGAATTCAAACCTATATAGTTTATTGTGTGATTCTCGAGTCTCTGTGGTTTGACACTTATTATACTACAATTGCATATATGCTCTTACAGTGTAGCTCTAGGGATTAAAATTTGAGCAGATCATTTAGCCCACTTCAGCTAAGCCTCTACTTCTTCCTTGATCTCAGTGGTTATCGGGTTTGACAGAGTAAACTTTTGTTTGTCACACAGGCTCATAGGCCTCCTATGTTCAACGAAAGATATCTCCTATCTGTTGTCTTTGAAGATCACGAAGATATGGATTAAAAGTATTTAATTTCTTTGAAAATCGAAGCATCGCGGACGTCGATTGAAATAACTCCTCTGTTCCAAACCAAAAGTCTTCAACAAGCGGCAAGAAATTTAGCAAATCCACCAATGCATTAACAAATTTAAATGGTTTTCTCTTTTGTTGCTCTTCAGCGTTACATGAATCCGGCATCACAGATGGTCTGAACATCCACCATCTTCAAAGATACTATATGATCTCAGGAATCCCTCCAACCACTCCTCGTTTACCAATACCCTGTCTAGTTTCTTGTAGATCAGTCCCTCATCTCTTTTGTTGCACCATGTGCAATTTGGACCGTTAAACCCCAAGTCCCAAAGGGAGCAATAGTCAATTGTGTCTTGAAAATCCTGTGTTCCCTGGAAAATAACAGGATTTAAATCATATCTTGAGTGATCCCAAAATAATCTTATTAAAATCCTCGTACAGGATCCAAGCCTTGCCATTGAATATTGCTGAGTCATAATGCGCTTTCAAGTCATCCCATTAAGCACATCTTTCCTCAGGAAAATTGGATGCATAGATAAATGAATAGAAAAATTTATCTTCTTTGTTCTCCAAACAAACCGAACAAATAAGTAATTATTTGTCCATTTTGGATGGCATGAGCCTTACGCCATCCCACCATACAACCAATATACGACCCAAACCACTGAATTCATAGTTAGATATACACGATAGATCCCAAAATACTGAATAAAAAATCTTCTATGATTTATTCTCCCGAACTCGTGTTTCCAAAATACAACCAAACTGCAAAGAAGATTTCTCAATCCAATTGCGAACCACCTTATGCTTTGAAATTTTGTTGAAACCTCGACTATTCCAAAAGAAACTCGTCATTAATGATTTTGTTTGGAATGTCTCCTCCATCCAATACCAGGTTAACCCTAGCTTTTTGAGATTGTGTAGCCGAGAGATATTTGTGATCGTTTTTGGATTTATGAGGCAGAGAAGCTCTAATACTTGTACCGTTTACATTTATTTTGCAGTTTTCTTTTCTTTGACGTTGCTAGTAAGAGCTAAGTCGAATGAAGATGAATCAATAGGTGAATCATCTACTTTCTCTTCTCATGCTTCAACTTCTGCCATTTGTTCTTCATTTAACCGTTTACCCTCTTCTCCCGCCTTGCCCAGAGTTTCAAATTGGGAGTAAGTTAAGAGTTTAACCTGTCCAAACTTCAAATTTTAATTCTTCTTTCCCGAGCTTCGATAGGCTTTCCCTGGTGATACTTCAGACCAAATTTCTTCAATTTGTTGCATGTTATCCACTAGTGGAATGACACATTGTTCTTCAGGCAACACCAGTAGTGTTGGTTCCCCAATTCTCTGACTACTTCGATTGCTTTGATTCCCACTCCATCTGGTTGAATAACAGCTTGAACATTTGTTTTAGTAACCTGTTTTGTTTCCTCAGTTATCTTATTTCCCTTTTTTATCCCACTCTCTACAGCAATAGCCTTAGACAGTGAATCTGAGTTGACAACACAAATTGTATTTAGATGTCCCCACTTTCCACAATTTGAAAATTTAGGTGGTAGTCGTGGATACCTAAACTCCACATCTGATTCCATTCCTTCTTTGAATTGTTAGTTGATCACTTCAGGAAGCTCTTTTGTCAAGTATGCCTCAACAAAAACTTTAACAATCTCAAGGTTGAGCATGCTGCTGTTTCCGGATTAAGACGTTCAGGAATATCAACTGTGCTTGTGATAAAACTGAGCTCTTTCCAGGAAAACATATTTGGTCGAACGTTTCTGAAATGCACCTAAAGTGGTAATGATTTCACCTCTGGCTCAGCGTCTTCTGTTATTGGTGACCACTTAGCGACCACCATCAGAATTTCAGCAATTTTACACATGACATGGCGTAGAACTCTGGATCAGAGAGTTGGATTCAAGATTTTGAACTTTACGATTGAATCGTTTATGACGTGAACGTCGATCTTTTGAGATTTGTCTCCTAGAGACCAATTCTTATTGCCAATCATGTGAATCTTCACAACATGAGGCACTGGTGCGAGGATATAAACTACAACTAAGTTGTCCCAGAGCGATGTTGCCTCATAAACTTCCTGAGGGACTTCCACTGATCTCTTACCATCTTTAACTGAAATTTAAATATCATACTTGGATAGAGTGTTCTTATTTTGGAAAATATTTGCCCATAAAGTAGGAGACGGAGAACCAGAAGATCGAGGAGACTCAAATTCTGTCCCCTGTGATGCCATGCTCCCTCGCCGAGAGCAGCGACACCAGCGGCACCTGGAGTGAGACAGAACCTTGAGAACCCTAAATCGCCAAAAAAAAACCCCTAACGCAAAACCCTATTTCTAAAATCTTCTCCACGTGGGTTTGTCTAAAAAAAGCGAAACCTTTCGTCTGCAATTATGCGAAGGATGTTGATAATATCAATTTAGGCCAGGGAATTTTTCTTCTCATCTAACATGATACTCTATAAAATAGACTCATACAGACATTGGACTTCAGATAGTCTAGAACATGAGACTCTATAAAAGTGTTTAGTAAGAGTGGCCCATATCTCATGAGAAGTGATGCACCTGATAATAACACTTTGGATGTTTTCTGAAATAGAGCCGAGAAGCCATGATCAGGACCACCTGATATGTTCTTAACCATGTTTGGTAATAAAGATTTGGTGTTTTTTTATATTGCTGTTAATTTGAGGAACGACAAAAGGAGCTCTAGGGGGAGGGTTCTGGTTACAAACCCCAGAAGAGCTCGACCAGACAAGGATTACTCAACTGAGGTTTCAGAGAATGTAGTTGCGTTTTGTGATACTTAATGACATAGCAGAATAGAGCTCCATGGAATTGTTATTTATGGCTCTGATACCATGAAAGTAGATCTGTTACCCTTCAAATTTTGCAATCGCAGACTTATCTTAGTTATACAAAGAAGTAAAACCCTAATAAATCCTAGTTATTATGAACAGATGTATAACAATTTCGTTTCCAAGGAATCAAGGCCTTTGTCGTTTTCAATTAATTGATGACCGTTATAAGCTGGACGAAGAATCCGATGGTTGTGTGTTGGGCTTTGTCGTTGTCTTAATAGGATTCTTAGGACAGCTGTTGCTTGATCATTGGTTTCTTCTCAAAATTTTTTTGGACCGTCTCTCTCCTTCTTTCGACCACTTTTTCTTCTCTTCATTTTTGGCTGACGTTTTTCTTGTCTTCCAACGGCATTCAACCACATCAAATTGGAGATATGAAGACAAAATCGGGGCTTTTTAATGAAGGATTCTCTCTTCTCTTTGTCAAGGTACGATTATATGCTAGATTTCGTTGTAGTTCTAGATAAAGTTTTGTTTATTGAGATTGAAATTAGGGTTTAGTGGTTTGAAGAAAAAATTATGCATATTTGGTGTAAGCGAGATTAGGGTAATTTGATTCAATAATAGTTGAGATTAGGGTAGTTTGAAGATGATTTTAGGCATATATTGTTTGATTTTGGTTTTATGATCGCATTTGCTAAGTTTTTTTTTCCGCATATGCTAAGTTTTTTTTTCCGCATATGCTAAGTTTTTGGTTCTTTGTTTTTGATGAGGGTAAATGGAGAAACAACGATAGATTCTTCTTGAAGCTTGAGGAGGATTCCTTTTACGCAATGAAGCACGGTAATTCATCTTCATTTATCTTTGTTATAAAATCGATGCTTGGTTTTTTTGGTAGATTTAATTTATATGTATGATTGAATATGGTATGTTTTGGGTTTTTGTTGAAGTATTTGATCACATTTCTCAGTTTTTTTGTTAGGTTAAATGGAGAAACAACAATAGATGCTCATAGAAGCTCCCACCAATTCCTTTACAGCAATGAAGCAAGGTAAGTCATCTTCCTAACTCTTAGTTAGCATACATAGTTAGCAGAAGGATAGTAGTAATAATCGGTTAGATAGGCTTTAGGATAAATGCTTGTTAGCTGTTTGTTAGGTGAAGACTTTAAGGTCTTTGTTTTCAATGCTTGGTAGTTTAGATTATGTTAAAGAGTTAAAGCTCTTGTGATCAATGCTTGTCATTGATTGCCAAAAAAAAATTAACCATTACCGCCTATATAATGGTGCTTGCACTAGAAACACTTAAACCGTAAAACACCTATCCTTGTAAGAACTTTCTGAAAACTTTTCCTTTCTAAAAACTTTCTAATATAGAGAGTGAGAGTTTAGAGAAAGATAGTAATTAAGAATGAAGAGTTTGTTGTTTTTTGTTGTGTTTCTTAGTTGTATACGTTGTTCTATATTATAGAGAATGAAGAGCTCTGTTCTTAGAATGAAGGTAGTTAAGTAAAAAGATTCCTGAGTCATTCGCATCTATCTCCATATGTACAGGTTCAATTTCTCTCTCTCTCTCAGTCTATGTTTAAGCTGGTTGGTGTGTTATTCTTTTTTCACCACTTTAACAATATGGGTTTCTGATATGGGTTTTGGATTTCGAATATGGGTTTTGTTGTTCTTTGTCAGCTGGACCTCTCAATGAGCAAAAAGAGGTGAAGGCCAAAGATATAATACACAGAGCATTGTATTATTGAGTTGTTTTATTTCCCGTGTTTCCAAAGAGGTGAAGGCTAAAGATAGGCAATATAGATCACGGGTTTTGTTTCCTGTGTTGTTTTATTGATCATTGTATGGATCCATTTGGTTTTGTTTTGTAGTATTGTAAACCAAAAAATTTTGAGGGTATTGTAAACCACAAACATTTCTTGAGAGTATTGTAAACCACATATGTGTTGTAAAACAATCGATCATTTATTTCCTATATATGTGTTTAGAAAACCGTTCTTTTATTTCTCTATCAAACACCAACTCTTCTCTTCTTTTGTTCCTCTATCAAACTCCAACTCGTCTCTTCTATTATTTCCCTATCAAACTCCAACTCTTCTCTTGTTTCTCCATCAAACAAAAATAAATTCACAAAATATAGCATCTTCTTCAAGCAATGCTTTCGACGGATGCTTGATGAAAGTTTTGATGAAGTCTTCAATCAAAAATTCGACAATATGTTTAATACCCTCCATAAATATTTCGACGCCGTTCTAGAATGAACAAACCTTTGTTCATGCGTATTGTTGATCGAGTCTCCCATGAAGTTTCATTCTTTCGACAAAGAAGAGATGCTATTGGAAGGTTTGGTCTCTCTAGAATAGAAAAGTGTACAGCAGCAATTCATATGATGGCATATGGTTGTGCGGCTGAAGTGGTTGATGAATACCTCCGGCTCGGTGAAAGTACTGCAATTTTATACTTGGATAATTTCGTAGAAGGAATAATATATTTGTTCAGAGATGAGTACCTAAGAAGACCCACACCAGAAGATTTTCGATGACTATTCGATATTGGAGAGATACACGGATTTCCCAGGATGATAGGAAGCATCGATTGTATGCATTGAGAGTGGAAGAGTTGCCCTACTGCTTGGAAAGAGTAATATACACGTGGATCACGAAAACCGACAATCGTCTTAGAGGCTGTAGCGTCACATGATCTTTGGATATGACACACATTTTTTGGACCTCCAGGTACCTTAAACGATATCAATGTTCTTGATCTCTCACCAGTTTTTGATGATATATTACAAGGTCGAGCTCCAAAAGTGAATTACTTAGTCAACGAACATAAGTATCATCTGGTGTACTACCTCACAGACGGTATGTATACGAAATGGCCAACTTTTATCCATTATATTCCAATTCCTCAAGGTCCGAAAGCATCGTTATTTGCTATATATCAAGAATCTGTACGAAAAGATTTCGAGCGTGCTTTTGGAGTCTTGCAAGCTCGATTTGCAATTGTAAAAAACCCATATCTTATTTGGGATAAGGAAAAAATAGAAAAGATTATGAGAACATATATCATAATACACAATATGATAGTAGAAAACTCTCAGTTTGATGTATCAAAATTCGAACAAGGAAAAGGAAGTAGAACTTCACAAGTGGATATGACATATTCTACATATATGCCTACAAATCTCGGCAATTGATCGGCATTCAAAATCAAGTTCGTGATAGAAAAATACATCAACAATTGAAAACTGATTTAGTTGAGCATATATGACACAAATTTGGCACCCCACAAAATTACAACTAAACGTTTTTTGATTTCGATATCTCTATTTTGTATGTTTTAAATTCATGCAATGCAATATAAATTTGGTTTTATAAGATATAGTATCTTTAAAATCATTAACAATATAATTTATACTTCAAATAAATTATTTATCAAAATATTAATTATTTATTTTTAAGAATCCTTAATGAGGTTCACCATTGGAAGAGAAAAAATTTATGGGGTTCTAAATTTTTAAATAATAAAAAATTATTATTAAAATATTGGTAATAATCCCTCGATGAAGATGCTCTAAGATTTCAAAGAATGTGAGATGTGAGAAACCAAAAATTTTAAGGTTAATTAAACAAAAATAGATAAGATAACTATGACTAACAGTTACTGTCGGGTACGATACGGATTATTTTGTTTTCCTGTTTTAGGTCACTCCTTAAAAAAAATACAGTTATTGTAAAGGTCATCATCATTATAGGCTTTATAGCCTATCGGATCTTGTTAAACATTGTTACACCAAACAGATTTTGATACTCATTGCCTCTTTGGAGAGAGAGAACTATCTATCTGAAAATGTGTTGTGAGGTACATGAGTTTAGACCATGTCCATTGGAAGTTCAGGACAGGTTCTTGGTCCAGTTTCATATGTAATTTGGTAAAAAAAAAGCCCAAATAGTTAAGAACCGCTCCTTAGACTATTTACAATGGAGGTGTTGAAAAATATATTCAACTGTTGAATTGTTACAATGGATGTATTGAAAAATGTGTTACTTTGATGTGGATTAATTGGTGTTGAATAAATTCAACATGTTGAAAAATGAAAGTGGTAGGGACCCAATGCCACATGGACCAAACATATTTACACAAGAAAATCGACTGTTTTCTCTCTTATTTTTATTTCCTTCAGGTTATTTGAGATCAATTATTTTATAGTAAATAATCATTTTTGAAGAAATAAATTTTGTCAAAATTTATCATTTTTTGTACTCTATTAATAGAGATTTGTTTTATTCAATTTGGAAAGAAAAAAAATATATTTTCAAAAATATATTGAAATATAAATTATTTAAGTGGTGGGGTAAGATGCTGAATTTTATTAAACAGAAGCATTGTAGAGATTAAAAATTGAATAAGTGCTGAATTATTAGGTGGAAGAGAGAGAGATGATGATGTGGAGTGTTAAAAGAGAAAAAGTAAGGTGTTGAATATTAAAACCAATGTACATAGTCTTAGCGAAGGGGTTTAAGAACGTACCCGTGCTCGCTTTGTTCCCGTGTCAAGACCACTTGTAATGGGTCTTCTGCGTTTAACTCCTCTAGGAGCTCATCAGCTAGCTCCTCCATAACCTCCACATAGAAAACCTGACCGGCAACCACCAGAACCGGCTTAGCTCTTCACAATTGTTGCATGATTTTGTAGCTTGATGAAAGACAATAGAGAGGTGTAGTAATATATTCTTTTGTGAAAGTAAACCAGAAAATGAATTTGTAGATTAAAACGAGAAACATGAGAAGATGCAACACATTTAACCATCTTTCACAAATTAAAGTTCAAAAGGATCCTACCCGAAGTTATCTTAATGACAGGTTTCTAATACTTTGTTCTGATGAATGTAGACTAAGGCTTTATTGGCAGTGCATATTATAGAGCTGTAGCAGTAAGGAACAGAAGCAGTGACTTATTAAAGCTGGAAGCTATTAGATATTAATTTGATGAATATGATTGGTAAAGCTGTGAGCACTTAAATCTAAAATTACAAAAATAGACATAGTTATATACATGATTCCATCGTGTAATCTAATTGACAAAAAAAGTTCCATGACCAAAACAACTAAAAGAACGTGTAGTTTAAGTTAACAAACTTTGACCCAAAAAACCCAGCAAAATAACACAAGGCGATAACAAAAAGACGTATTCAACATAGATTTCACCATAAAGTAACATGTTTATGAGTAACTTTGTAGTTCTTAAAAAAAAAGAACCATCCAAAACATAAGCAGAAACATTCAAAAAAATAAAACAGCAACAAATTACTTGATTTAAGCAACTAATGAAAAACGTTCCAAATACTTTCCGCAATAGTATTTCGGATTCCTGACATATATGCATCTCCTGTGGGTTCATAACGAGTGTTGTTGAGCTCTTGTTCTTCGTTCACTTCATATTCTTCCATCATTTCGTACTCATCAAAATCATCATCAGGGATGGACGATCCACGTATAAAATTATGAAGAGCCATTGTAGCTACAACAATCTTGCATTGGGTTTGAAGACCATATCTTGCTTCAGTTTTCAGAATTCGCTACTTTGCTTTCCACACACCGAAAGTACGTTCAATCACTGAACGTAAAGATGAATGTTGTTTGTTAAACATCTCGATTGCAGAATTCGGTGGCCCTTCTCTCCACTGATGTGAGTGATACCTTGTTTTCCTATACGGAGCTAAATAACTTTTTCTGTTTGGATATCCAGAATCGACAACAAAATATTTTCCTTCCGGAAATTTTGGAAAGAATACGTCCTCTTGTGCACAATATGTGAGAAATTTTGTATCGTGTACTCTTCCTGGAGTTCCAACATATGCATATATGAATTTCATATCCAAGTTGCAAATGGCCAGAACATTCATCGAGGTGAACTGCTGTCTGGCATTCCAATATCTCTCTTTTTGATCATTTCTAACTCGTATTGGCACATGTGTGCCATCAAGAGCTCCAATGCAACCACTAAAGAAAGGCCAATATCTATTATCACTGACTAAACGATTATTAACCTGTATAAACTCTTCTGGCTGAGGCTTTAAAATATCCTTCGATCAAAGAAGGACAGCATCTAATACTTCCATAAATTTTATGTGTACCGTTTCTTGGCTGCGTTGGAATTTTTTTGCAATTTGTCG
The DNA here is from genome assembly GCF_000478725.1 of Eutrema salsugineum. Lineage (NCBI taxonomy): Eukaryota > Viridiplantae > Streptophyta > Magnoliopsida > Brassicales > Brassicaceae > Eutrema > Eutrema salsugineum. The sequence continues at coordinate 3,210,239 of NW_006256908.1, read as the reverse complement.
TTGTACTTCATCATGTCCAAGTGTCTCTAAAAACATTGCCACAGCCTCTTGTACGGTGCATTCACGTGACTCTTTAAGGTGATAATCATTCTTCAGAGTATCACATAACTTTATAAAGGTTTCTTGATTCATTCGCACGGTTTCATAGCATTCTCTACCAGACCCAGTAATCATTTGCATAGTATGACGGAATCTACGACCTCGATCTGTTCTCATCAATTGCCTTTCACAATATGGATCTTGTCGTTCAGCTTCAACCATTAAGCAAACTACAGCAACCATATTTTGATGATAAACCATTGCTACTTCCTATAATTAAAAAAAAAAAAAACGTATTAGATATATGAAGTTAGATGATCCTTTTGTCTAGAAACTTATGTTAAAAAAGACAGCTAATTCATAATATAATAATAAAAAAAATCTATTAAAGCAAAGGCAAACATAAGTGGAGTTCAATGAATGCCATAAACAACTGAAACTATCGTTCAAACTAAAAAACCCCAAACTAAAATCTATCATCAAAAACTATAGTAGCCTAGTTCTTCTTTCCTGTGATCCTTTCCAGATACTTAATCTTTTGTTGCTCATTCGGTAAAGTCATAAAAATCTGGCGGCTATTCTCGTTTCCAGCTAGGTCATCAAGAGCACTCCAATACAACTCGCCATCAAGATCTAGTGTAGACATCTTTAGCAACTCTTCGGTGCATATGTCGCTGCTAAATGGGTTAAAGGAATCAAACGTTTTCCGACCTGCAGACCAAAACTTCTCTTGATTTTATAAGGTAGTGGATATACGATCCCAATGTTCGGAGTGAGGTCTTTTCCGTGAAGATCTTGATTTGGTAGGTCTCTCTTGAGACTTGCTAGAAACATGTGCTTTTTGTGTCTTTTGATTGACTTCAGACGTACGGACGATGGGTGGTGACATCTCTTCAATTTCTTCTTCTTCAAGTTCTATATCTTGAGGCAATTGACTTGGTCCGTTCTGGTGTTGCCATCCTTCACTTACCGATATTGTAACTTTGCTGTATAAATAATCAAGGAGTGGAATATCACGCAAAGGATATTGGCAAACTTTTGTGGCTTCTGGACAAGCCTGCAACAATAGCAGAAAAACAAATCTATTATGAATGAAATTATGTTTGTAAAAACTTTAAAAAACTTTATATTGTCATTTTCTTAGTGGAATTACCTAATTAGTTGATCCCACCAGTCATTGCTCATGTCTAATTCTCCAAACTCATTGAATCCCAACCCCGTAGCGTTCTTTGTGACACGTCTATAAAGGTCGTACTGTTTTCTTAGATGCTCCAACCGACTTTTAAACTTTTTCCATTGAAAATCGATAGCAAACCATTTAGAAATCCAGCTCGTATGTTTTGTCTTCCCATTTCAGTAAAACATGTACCTCTCCAGTATCCTTTATCTTTCTCACCATTGGCTAACACTAGCATCTCATGACTCATTTCATGAGTCCAAATAAACCTTGGCTAAATCGACCCCCAAATAAAATAACGCCACTTAAAATTTCAAGCAATAGAATAAGCAAACAAAAAGTCAACAGGTACACGTAATTCATACCTTGGTCGTTGGTTGCACATGTTGTTCTTCATTCGACATGTTTTTAAGCTGTTTATAAGATCATAAATAGTATTTATATTAGATATAAATATGAAACTAATCAAAAATTTAAAGGAATAAGAGAAATCCTGAAACTAAAAACAATATGTGCTCTGCGACGTAAAATTTAACCAAGGATGAATCAAAAGTTTTTTCTACTAACCCAGCAATAAGAATAAATATGGTCGTATAAGAAATGAATCAAAAGTTTTTTTCTACTAACCGATGCTGCTTTGCTCCGCGACGTAAAATTTTAGGTTTAGGTTAAGATAAAACTATGTATTAAAGTTAATTCTTAATGGCATATACAGAAAATTAATTAAAAAATTAAGGGTAATACTGAATTTTTAAATTTAAAAGGCTTTATGCTTTGAAAAAGCTCCATCAGAGAGCATTGGGGTATCGAGCATTTAGAAGCCCAAAATGCTCTTCTTTCTGCTTTTGACTTAAATATGATTGGCAGTTTATAAAGCATTATGCTTATTAATATGTTCTGCCAATCAAACCGGCATTGGCTTCTATTGATTCTCATGTTTCTTATCAATTTTTTACTCAGAAAAATGGGGAAGAATTTGTGTAGTTTCTTGAGAAAGAGCTTAACATAACTTAAGTATTGTATGCTTAAAATTAAGAACAAAAATTCATAAAAAAATTATATATATGATTTTAGGTGAACTCTCTCCATCCTACTGCCATATCAGCATCTGAATGGAGGACACCTGTCCTTTCATCAAATTAATAAATCATAAATTTTAAAATAAAAAGTTAAAAACTAATACCACTACTTCTAACTTAACTTTTCTATTTAATGTTTATTTCATATGTATATATGTTCATACCTATTAAGTTACATTAAAATTAAGGCTTTTCACATTCCTAACAAAAATAAATATATATGTACTAACTTGATACTTTTTCTTTCGGCTTATCCTCATCATGAACACCTTTTTCGAAGTTTGTTGTATGAAAGAATGTAAAGATGTAGCGTTCTCTACATTCAAAAATTTGGCGGTTTTTATGGGTCAAATATCATATTATTGTAACTGCATTTTATTGTGAAACATGAAGTATGGAGTGGTTCTTGCAGAATCATGGCAATTGTGATTGTCATAAATATGAGAACATTAAAAATAAGAGGTAATTATATGTTTTCAAGCAATTCAACAAAAAAAAATATGGCTTTTATCTACGTCTTTTTTACTCATATCATGTTTATGATTTCTAGAATAGTAGAATAATTTTCCTACTTACCCTACTTCCAATCCTTTAAAAAAAAAGTTATTTGTTTTACAAAGATATTATTTAAAAAAAAAACCTAATACTAAACAATCAAACAAAAGCCATATATATATATATCAACACAAACATATTTTTTAAATATTATGTGAAACAAAACCCGCGCGTATGCGAGTTACAAGTCTAGTATATATAATATTGCTAAGAACCCCAAAGATGAGTTCTCTAATGTACATGCTCTTATAGTCTCGGCTCGACCGTCTTTTAGCACATACAAATCGAGCAATAGAACATGGTCCTAATTCTTTTTGTTTTTTTTCCTCTACCCAACTATTACCTCACATGTGGCTAGTCGGAGAAATGATCCGAGAACCATCCTCGACCGGTTCGGTATGATTGATTTGGAAAAAATAAAATCATTTTGCTCGGACTCCTTTTGCAAGACTATCTGCCCGGACATTTAGACTTCTAGGAATATAAGATAGAGTGAATTCTGAATAGCTCTCTCGAAGAATACGGAAAGATTCCAGTTCTGTCATAAAGGACGGCCTATCTGATGGAGATCCAGACATGCTCACAAAGTCCGAACAATCGGTCTGAAAATTAACCGAAGTAATTTGTCTCTCTCTCTCAAGCAAACATGACCCATAGGAGGCAATCCATCTCTGCGTGAAGAGCCGAAAGGCTTTTCCGACATCCCTATAGTTCAAAAATCTTATATCTCCTGTCATCCTCCAAACTCCACCCGATGCCGCTAACCGGTCTGTGATTGATCCAAGAAGCATCAATCCGGCATATCGGAATCTGCCAGTCCTCGGGAAGAGATATCGTCTTCGAGTTGGTTCACGATTCTCCAACTTTTTGTTTTCACCTTTGCATGTAGCCAGGTATCTTCTGGGGAAATTTCTTTCCCGTTGAAGATTTTGTTGTTCTTTACTTTCCAATAACCATTAGATCCAAGTATATACATCTTTCTGAGGGATCTGTCATGCCTAACTCTTTCGTTTTCTAAGAGAGAGCTCATATATTTTGATAAATAGATGTATTTTGAGAAGAGATCCGAAGAAACGAAAAGTCGATAATGCCAAACTTATAAAGCCGGAGGACAATAAAAAAAAAATATGTGGTTTATAGACTCTCAAGATCCCACAACGGGGGTAGCACTTGTCCTATTTCTTAAACAAACATTTTATTAAAAAACTTAACTATATATTTATCAATCAGAGAAACTATTTTACTATATTAAACATACCTTGAATAAATACATTTGAACAAGCTTTAAAATAGTTTGAAATGGTTATTATTGAGATTATGTAAAGATTATTGGGTCATTAAGCCTAATCTCTAGAGAATGTGTGAGAAAAGTTGGAAAAAATGTTGGATAATATATAAGGGAATTAGACAAATTATTTTATTGCCAATTCGTTATTAGATATAATATCAAAGGTAGGCTTATTTATCTAAAAATTAATAATATAACTGGACCAGCATGAATCTCTCCAAGTAACTAGTTGGTGTGAGACTGGGAGATGTTGATCATAATTTCCTTGGGGAATAAAGGGATTGGTGTACGAGTGACCTCCCAGTCTTGGGCCACCCAGAAATCGTAGTTGGTGACAAGATGGTGAAGAAAGATTGCAATCTGAAGCCTGGCAAACTCTGCTCCTACACACTGTCGTAATCCACCTCCAAACACCATAAACGACTTTGACCCCTTCACCAGATCTTTCCCCTGTCCACATTTCACAATATATCTGAATGATTAATGATTAGATATTTAAAATGTTACAAAAAAGTTGGAATCAGTATATTTATATATACCTCCCATCTCCATGGATTGAACTCTGATGGGTTCTCATATATTTTAGGATCATAATGAACCACTGAAGGTGCAACCGCCACAATCCAACCCTCCGGGATTGTGTAACCTGTTACTAGTATTCTCCCATTATATTCAGTTCACAAAGTATTTGTGAAATAGTACTATAGAAAGAGTAGTCCACAATATTTGAGTAGTACTTGCCTTGGATTTCGACATCTTTTACAGCCTTTCTGAACATTATAGGACTCAGATTCATCAGTCGAAGACTCTCATTGATCACCTGCATGCGTTCAGCGTATATATTGTTTCTTAAGCTTCCTCATAGTATACATGAAGTTACATATATAAAACGTACCATGTTGGTGAAATTCATGTTATGTTTGTGTTCTTCCCAGCTAACTCCAGCCTTTTTATCTGCTCTGTTTTGAAGGATTGCGTTGTGTTCTCTCTGCAACATTGTTACAAGCGTATTAATTCAAATCTATACTTATTAGTCTTTTCTAGATGAAATAAAAGCTGTCACTATGTGACTTTTCAATGGAATTATCCTATCACAAATTTTACGATGGGATAACGATAAATTTAGAAAATTCATCGCTAATTGTCACTATTACCTGTGTTAGTAACGAATTTTCACTGGATATTTGTTTTAGTTTCAATCCTAATTTACCTGTATATAAAATTACATTATTTAACCATTTTTAATAGGTCCCGAATACATCTAAATAAATTGTAATCATGATTATGCATAACTACAAGTCTTAAAATCTCATATCAAATGATTCATTTTATGTTTTATGTTCAATTTACAAAACTTTCACATAAAAATATATAGATATATATGGATACTTGAGAACTTTTATAAGTTTCATAAAATATATAGATATATATGGATACTTGAGCACTTTTAACTTTCATAAGTTTTAGCAATTTTTTAAGTGTTACGTTTTTAGCCCTTTTTATAAAATGATAATTCTACCCGTCTACAACTTTTCTATGTACTGTACACAAACGTATACGGTAGTAGATTGACAAAATAGTAAAAAACTACGAGAAGTTATTAAACTTTAAACAAGTGTTAAAAACTTATGAAAGTTATGAAAAAAAATTGTTAAAATATGCAAAGCTCTCATAGATATATAACATCTACAATGTTGACAAATAACTATCTAGTATTATGACATTTCTTAACATCATTTTCACCAAAACTTAAATTTTATAAAAAAAGAGTAGAAACTATCATGATCAATTATGCCAAACAACTCATACATACTACAATTTACGCAACTTAAGCAGCTTGTTTAACGATCATAAATTTTCAGATATATAATTGGATTCACGATGATCCGCAAATCCAGCGTTGAGCAGATAGAAACAAAATTTGTCGTTAATCATGTGCTTGTGTATACATATTACCTTCAATTCTGCGAGAACCTTAGGGTTTTGGGCAATGAGTTTCACGATCAAGCAATTGGCTAATGTGGTAGCATCTTTAGCTACGACTAGAAGAGTAAAGATGTGCTGTAAAGCCGAGTTTTCGTCAAAAATGACGTCTTCCAGCAGTGTGTCGAGGAAGTCTCCATGTCTCTCTCCTGACTCTTTCCTTGCAGAGAAAATGTCATTCATCACCTGCATCGCAGCTCTACGTGCCTGGATACAAGAAAATAGAAAATAATACATCAACGGGAATATCTACAAAACAGGAAAAATGTCAAAAAAAAAAAAAATCCTAAACTCTCAAATTTCGACCAAAAAAGCAGCAATATTCTTTATGAACCAAAAATGCTTAAGTTTTGTTAACTGAACCATTTTAAAATCGTTAAAACTAAAATGCCTTGATCAATAAAAAGTTGAGGATTTTTGTTGGTAAATAAAAATTTGGAGATTTGTTGGTAGATAAATAGCTTAGTCAACAAATGAACAAAAGTTGGGGACGGTTCAATCAACAAAAAAATAGCATGTTTTTTGTTCATGAGAAATTTTGTGTTTTGTTTGGCCGAATTTGTAAGCTGATGGATTTTTTATTTCTGAAATTTTTCCCTCTAGAAAACCTAAATACACAAGAAAAATGTACTTGCCATAATGACTTTGTAGAAAGCTTTCCAGGGAGAAAGAGCGCAAAATGATCGAAACCAGTCAAAATTGAAGCCCTTAATATTGTCCATAAGATTTCTTTCTGTCTCTGGTTGGATTTTACTCAGCATCTTCGGGATCAAGATCCCTAATAGCAACTGAAAACGGAACGAACAAGAGTGAGCAGTAACAAATTGAATTGCTCAAAGCAAAAGGCAAAACAAAACAAACAAAAAAATACAAAAAAAATTATGTGCATACGCTCGTGAGTGTGTCTTTAGCATCAAATGTTCCTTGGCTAGCTGCTGACCTAAGAAGCTCGCGGTTGGCATGATTAATATCTCCTATCATATTTCTCTTCAATCCTTCGGAGCCTAGAAGTTGCATAGTGATTTGTTTGGTCCGCTTGTGGAGGTCCCCATGTTTGACTAACAAGCTACCTTTTCCAAAGACCTTACGATAACCGTCCGGATAGCTAGACACGAAAGACTTGTTCTCTTGCCGAAAAATCTCAAAGATCACATCCGGATCCGTCGCAACCACGGTGTTGGATCCAAATATGTTGGTCTTAAACAAAGGCCCGTACCTAAGACGATCACACAAACACGATTTTATTTTTGTTATTATTTTATTTTATTTTTGTTATTATTTCCAAACATACAAGCTAATTTTAAAGAACGAGTTTGAGATCTGACCTTAACATCCTCTTCTTGATAAAGGGTGAGATCTCGTAGAATCCATGAGGCTTAAGAAGTCGATGGTCTCTCCGATAATCGGAAAACCCATCGATCCCGGTGGTAACTTTCCATTAGACTTGGGGTTTGACCATCGGTACCACCATTTGCTGATGGCTATCACCACAAAAGCTATGACACACATGACTATCAAGCTCATTTTGGTTTGCCTTCAAACTGTGAAGAGCCACCGTCCGTTGTAGATCTTTCGTGAGTTGATTTTCTTGTTAAAGGTTTAATGATAATTGATCCTACAACCAAAATAAATTATAAATAAACTACAACTATCGTTCAACTAATTCTTCGGTTAAAGTGAGAAAGTCTTTGTTGACTTGATGAAAAATGACTTGTATATTTATATTTAAAAATAACATGTGATATCGAGCTATTTTTTAAATAGTATTGTCGCTGTTTTACAAAAAAAAGATATAAATATTATATATGACGTGCTTATGATAATATATGACGTGCTATATGACCAAAAAAAAAAAAACATGATTAGTATATTTTTGGAAAGTAGATCTGCCAGGTAACCTATTTTTCCAAATCTACCCATTTACATTAAGAAAGTGCAGGTCAGTTACTTTACCGTGTATAATTTTTTTATATAACTGTGGTTATTTTAGGTTCAAAGACTAATTTCACAAAACTTTGCATTATCGAATAAATATGTGTAATAAAAAAACATAAAAACGATAAATTGAGAAAGTTAAAATTTTTCTTAGTTAGAATTTTAATAAAAAATTTAAAAAATAACATATAAAAAAGGTTATTAAATTTAAAATTAAAAATAAAATATATATGTTGAAAAAATTAAAAATTATCTCTAGATCAAATTTAGATCAAAGAACTTGAAATTTGGATGAAAAAACTAGATAAAATAAGAAATAGAAGAGATTACTAGATTATGAAAGAAAGAAACAAATTATACAAAAATGAAAAAAATTAATAATTTAACTAAAACTCTAAAACATAATAAAATAAGACCCGTGCATAGCACGTGTTATTTCTTAGTATTTAAAAATAACGTGTGATATCGAGCTATATATAAATAGTATTGTCGCTATTTCAAAAAAAAAGAGAGATATAAATAATATAATGACGTGCTTACGATAAAAAAAAAAATCTATACGACGTGCTTAAATATTTTTATGGGGATGAAGAGAAACATGATTAATATATATTTTAAAAAAAATAGACCTACCAGGTAACCGATTTTTCCAAATCTACCTGTTTACATCTAGAAAGTGCAGGTCAGTTATTTAACTGTGTATATTTTTTTTATATATAACTATGGATATTTTAAAGCTTATTTATGCTCAAAGACTAATTCCACGAGATCTTACATCCAGATAAACATTTAGAAATATTTTAAATTTAAAACACGGTTGAGTGGCTAAAGGGACTAGAACCAGAAATCTTTCACTTGAAAGTTACCACTAGATCAAAATAACTTGGTTTAACTGTGTATTATTAAAACAACGTTATTTTGGACTTTTATAAAAACCTAGATAATTTATATTATTATTTGCGAAGTCAAAAATCCTACGTGTCGTTTTCAGAGCGATTTGCTTATATGTCTTATAAAAATTTATATAAGTGTCATTTTCTTTAATTCTAATAGGATAATCATTAATCCTACCGTGTCAATATAGCTGATCTGGTTTTTAAATTCGATTACAGGCCGGGCCATTGAAATAGTTAATGGACCAGTGGTTTACGGTTTAATTCTTGACCATAACCACCAAAACTATTAAATGGACCACCAAACCGAAAGTGTTAAATGGGTCACCAACCAAAATACTTTAAACCCTAAAGTATCTATCATACACTATATATATCGTTAGTCTACATATGTTTTTCACGTACTACACTCATCATTCTCTTAGGTCTGTTTCATCTTCTTAATTTTGTTCAGCAGCGTCTTTTATATCCTTCTTATATTCATAGCTTCTTTTCTTATTCATAGCTTCTTTGTATAGATAGCTACACGTATTGTTATTGTTACTGTCTACTATTTTCATTTCTATTTCATAGCTTCATTCTTTTTGACGAAAATATAAACTAACCCCACCTTCTTTATTTTTTCTTAAACCTAGAGTTCATCCTGCAAAATATAGCTGATTGGCTCAATCTATTAGAATCATATCTTCCAATGGATCTAACAGGTAAATTTAAATAATAATTGTGATTAATTGGTTTTTAAATAGTTTCTTACAATTTTAAACTGATAAAAAATTATTTTGTAAAACTATCATACTCGCATATCTATACTATTATTTGCGAAGTCAAAAATTCTATGTGTCGTCTCCAGAGCGATTTGCTTATGTGTCATTATTAAAAGCTATATTATGTGTCGTTTTAATTTATTTTGATAGGATGATCATTAATCGTACGTGTCAATATGTGTGACATGGTTTTTTTTATCGAGTTTGTTAATGGGCCAGCAGTTTTATTCTCGGTCATAGCCACTTATCAGTCAAATGGGCCACCAACAAAGAAATTCTAAACCCTAAAACATCGGTCCTACACTATATATATACCCTATCGTCTACATATGTTTTTCACTTATAACAACCATCACTGTTTTCTTAGGTCATGTTCCTCTTCTTTATTGTTCATAAACGTCTTTTATATTTTCTTATTTGTAAGGAGACGTTAATTTTGTATAGATAGCTTACTTTCCTAAATTAACTTGCGCTTCTTTGTATAGATAGCTTATTTTCTTATATTTCATCTTTCTATAGATAGCTTAGTTTATTAAATTAACCTTACCTTCTTTGTATAGATAACTAATTTTTTTATATTCGTGTTCGTAAGTATAAATTAACCTGAGCTTCTTTATTGTTTTTTTCTTAAACCTAGAGTTCATCCTGTAAACAATAGTTGATTGGCTCAAAATTTTGGAATCATATCTTCCCATGAATCTAACAGGTGATTATAAATAATAATTGTTGTTAATTAGTTTCTTACAAATTTATATTTACGAACAATAACTGATTATTCATAAATATTTATGAACACAAATATATAAAAAGACGTTTACAAACAATAAAGAAGAGGAACACGTTACATGCATAAGAATGATATGAAGAAGGAGAATGAAGAGATGGCCAAGATAGTTGAAAGTAAACTAAGAGAACATAATAGGGAATAAGAATGACAGAATTTTTTTCTGAACTTCTACAAATTTGTTGCAACTTTTGATCATTTATTATTATTTTACATGTGAAAACGGACGTAATGATCTAATTTCCAATGAGAGCAATGAGACATCGTTTTTGAAAAGTTGTTTATTGTAAAAGTGTTTCATCTGAATTTGATTTTGATTGAATGAAAAAAAATATTTATGAAACCTCCGTTAGAGGTAGCATAACAGAGAAAACAACGATGAAAAAAAACATGTTA
>NW_006256908.1:3090582-3198837 GCF_000478725.1 Eutrema salsugineum | reverse complement strand
GAGAGAACATAATTCAATAAGTTAAAAAAAAAGAAGAAGAGAAACATATGGAAGAACCGATTAGAATGACAAACACTTGCAAAAAAATGGAGATAATTTTCTGGTGAGGGAGAGATAAAAGAATTACAGAAAAAGAAACTTCTGTAATTATAATGTTTTAGTAAATGGAACAATATATTCATTATAGTTATTAGATCTTTTAATTGTTGGTCAAATGTCTAACATTGTTGTTATATTTGTGTTTAGTATTTTATTTGTAATAAAGTTAAAAGTTTAAAGATGTGATCACCCAATTATATCTTGTGTTAAATCTTCTAACACTATATCTTTTACTGAATTCAAAACACATCAACTATTCTATTTTGGGGTTTTGGGATATTGGATCGGTGCTCTCTTTGCTTTTGTTTTTTTTTTTAGTTTGATGAGTTACAAATTTTCTTGTGTTTCACGTTCGATAGTATTATGTAAATTACTCACAGTATTAATATTTTTGTCTGTTTAAGTTAAACAGTTCAAAATTATGAAAAATTAAAGTATGTGATCATCACTTTCAGAACGACTTTTATTTTTAACACATTTTTACCCGCACATGGTGCGGACTACCACCTAGTATAAAAATAAGATTCAAACTCATGATTTCTACATCAAATCACAACTGTTATTGGTACAACAATATTTTTATTCTCGTTAGTATTACCAATAACATTTTGTAATTTGGTTTTTTTTTTCTACTTTTGTTATGTTTTGGATTCTGTTAATACTTCTCATATGAGAACTTTTTTTTCATAAATGTTATTATATGAGAGAATAAAAATGTAATACTGTAGTTAAAAAAAATATGAAGATGACTGCTATAAGAAGAAAAATATGAAGATGGCTGCTGTTAAAAATATTATGTAAATGAGTATGTATAAAACAGAGATTTTTCTGTTGGACCAAAAGACAAAAAACAGAGATTTAGTGGCGATTCACTTGTAATTTATTTTTTCCAATGGTCGATAATAGTTTTCAAAATTTAATGCTGAAGAGACTAATAAGAATTTCTATATTTTTAACTAATTTTTTAGTTTAATTGTGATATCTGAAATTTAACGTTTTAGCAACAAATTCAAATTTTTGTCTATTAAATACATTTTTTATTTTCATGGTTAGTTTTAACTATACCAAGATGTGTGTGACTTGTGGCTAAAATTGACAATATACATAATTATGATCTGTATAATAAAAATTTTAAATTAAAATTTGCGTTTAATTTTTTTTAAAATATGCAGTTTTCCTTCAAAAATTTTGTGGGAAAAAGATCTTTTCAAAATTTTCGATGAATTCTTTTCTACTAGAAATTCTTTAATAATATTTTTGATGAATATTTTTCGATTCCTTGTTGGAATAAGTCTCTATTGAAAATTTGTAGAAAATTTTATAAGATATCCGATGGATGATAAAGTTATATTATCCAAAAATAAAACATATGTTCATAAGTAGATAAATCTAAAATTGACCTAAAGCTTAATCTCTCTAAATAAATGAGAGGTTCTAAAAACAGATTTCAAAACTTATATAAATTTAAAGTGAATCTAATTGATAAATAAATATTTTTTTTTTTAAAAAAGAGAGGTGATTGTGAGGTTCGGAAACGGTTTTGTTCTTATGTTGTAAGCGGTATTGTTTCTATGTTTTTTTATGTTTTAATAAAATTCATTAGACGAGAAGAAAAGAGATCCCAATATTAATAGAGTATAATTATTTTTCAGAAAAAAGAATGGAAAAAACATGGTGTAACACTGATGAGTTTCTGATGTAGAGTCATATCATCAGACGAGCAGGCGCAGAGCCTGCGTGTAATATGTGAGTGCCCAAAGAGTAAACATGTTCCTATAGGTTGGATAATGAAGCAGCACATTCATTTTGTAGGCTCCTCTTACTTCCTGCAAAATTTATATAAATAAATAATAACAAAAGTTACATATAGAACATTTAAAGTATTTAATAAGACTATAGTTTAATAAGAATCACACCTGTTGTGGGAAATCGCCGTTATCCATCTGCGAATTGATCAACACTTTTGCCGCGCGATGAACGGGTAAAGGGTCTCTCTCCATCTGACCACCCATGATCAGAACCATCAGTGCTTGTCCTGTATTCACCACATTGGTCGTGTTTCCACTCAAAGGAGTATATTTTTTGTTGGGGCAAGAAAGATAACTCTCTCCCCAACCACCTTCGATGTTTTGGTTCTCGAGAAGGAAACAAACTGCTTTACGAACCCCCTCACAGTTATTGTAAGTCTTTCCCGCAGCCACTAGACCTCGTACTGCGAAGAAGGTTCCATATATGAAACACACACCCCAGTTCCCATACCATGAACCATCTGGCATTTGCAAGTCCTCTATGTATTTCACTCCCTTTGTTATAAACCTTTTGACCTCTTTTGTTCTGTGCCCTGGAAACTGTTTCATGAATCGAGCCAACACTACTATCGCCGAACCTGTGCATTCTAGATACTCATGCTCTACGATTGTGTCTTCAATAAACTCTATTGGACTAAGCCACTGCAATATATTTTGAGATATATATTTTTTTATATATATTCTGCTTTATCATTATGCAAACCAAGTGTAAACATGAAAATAAATAATTATGTATACATGATTTATTATGTTTTAGAACTTTCACATTTTTCTTTGTTTTGTAGGAGAATTTTCCCCAAAAATATATGAATAGACTAAGTTCTATATTTGCTTGCAGTGTTTTATAAATGAGAGTCTTTGGAAAACGTAATCTAAACGCAACATTTGATTGCTACAATGTTATAAATAAACTTTATTACAAAAAAAAACTAATAACATGCGGTTTAATGGTTGCTTAAATCATTACTTAGACACTAGAATTGAAGGAAAAAAAAATACCTCTAGCCATTTTTTCCCTCGTGCTGCCTCCCATATTGCTATACCGCCATTATCGCTCTGTTATTAGGACAAGATAATTATTGGGATAAGTGTCGCACATGATAACATGTGGCATTTTATATTAACTTAATACCCTTTCTGTTTCATTTTTAAAATATGGTTTTATGAATTTAATGTAAATTTTAATAATATAATATCTAGCTAACAAAAACAATATATAATAGATATCCTAGAGCCAATATATTTGTGGAGGGAAAATTGCAAAAAAATTTCAAAATAATATTCATTAACACTTTAAATTTTCAATATATATTACTTGCATAATAATTTTTCAAACTAAAATAAAAATATAAAAAATCTAGAATTTTCAGTATGCACTGTCAAAATACTTAATGGAAATGTTTATTTTTTTGTTAAAAATAAAGGAATATATTTGAACATCTTATTGGTGATTGGCAGATGATTATGAGAAAAGAAAGGTAGGATGAAGACGATAATTTGTTTCTTCTAATTTTTCTTAATGAATAAACTTTTCTTCTTTTTCTTTTTGATTAATTGTAAAAAAAACTTGTAAAATTTCTTTTTAACTAAAGAAGAATTTTTTTCTTTTTTTCAGTTTCTAGATTTATTAATTGTAATAACAATTATAAAATTAATTTTATTTGTTAATTAAAAAAATCCATTAACTTCTTTTCCTTTTTGTAAGTCCATTAACTTCTTTTTAGTACTCTAAAAGAGTAATAATCAAAATTACCTGCAAATAGAGCAGCATATTGACGGCATCATAAAGCCTCTCCACCTCCATTTTCTCACCAATAAACTCAGACGGCATGTCCTGAAAGATTAGGCAGCACTGGCCACAAACGCGGAATAGAACTAAGATGAACACAATTCGTTATTTAAACTTGTTAGTAATAATTAAGATGAACCACACGTGCGCACCTCTGAACTCTCAGCAATACAATCTGAAACTGGCCAACCTTGATCTTTGTCTGAAAGACTCCAGCCTCCTTTTGATATGTCTCTGAACATTTTGGTATATACACCAGGAGGATTTTCTGTAAGCTGAGATTTCCTTAAGTAAGAGTATCCTTTTATGAGCGTTGATCTAATCTCGTCGTCAAAAGTAGCAGCTAACATTACTTGTAGCAAGAAGGCTGTATCCCATATTTGGCTACCAAAAGTCTGCAAAAATGTATATTTCAAACAAATGGCTAAGAGTTTATATATTCTCTCTCTGTTTTCTTATAAATTGTTTTAGCTAAAAGTGAAGAGATTAAGAAATTTGTTTTTTTCTTTCAAAAAGTATCATTTAATATATATATTAAAAACAATAAATCAAAAGTGAATAGATTTCCATAAAAAATGGTGCAGCATATAATTGGTCACATTGTATCCAATAAATATAAATATTACGTAGAAATGTGAGAACAGTTTATATTTTGAAACACAAAAAACCTCTAAAACAAAATATATATTTTGAAATAGAGGAAGTATATGATAAAAGCTAACCTGGATTTTCAGGCCGTCCTCTGCAATCCATATGAATCCAGGGACTCGAGCGAGATGTTTTTTAAAATAATCACTCTCTGGATCATCAACCCAACAAGCTAGCATATGAAACACCTGTATTTCTATATTTATTAATTTTTCTTAAAAAACAAAACGGCATATCACTTTTTTGTTTTCTTTTTTCAATGTAAAATTGTTTACCTTTGGCACAGCTCCACCAGTAATGAATTGGGTTGCTTCCCCATGGTAGTGAATGAGTTCCATTGCTGTTCGGATAGCTTTTTCTCTTATGAGCTTCTTGAAAGGCCATCGATTTAAGATGTTCTCCGAAAACATATGAACACTTTTCCAAAACTAATCTTGTACAAACGTTTGTGGATAGTATAAATCTTCCTGCATCATGTCCTCACATTTATTATGTACCAATTAACTTTGGCATACTTATAAGCATGTAAAAGTTATTTTAAACATCACTGCATATAAATATAGAACTACCTTTGCGCATTGATTGCGAGCTTGACTCCAAACAATATCCGCATAAGGCTGAGGATAAAGCTCTTCACGAAGCTGTAGAATGAGAGGTGTTGATGTAGCAACAAATTTTTTACCATACAAATAGGACAATGCCAAAAAAGTATCCCGTAAATAAATCCAGAGAGTGCCTGCAGTTATATGAAAATACTTGTAAAGCTAATCGAAAATTCAATTTGGAAAAAAAGAAAAAAGAAAAGAAAATTGTAACCAATGCCATCATATATAAAGAGTTAATCTCAAATTCCAAACCTCCACTAATAGGAAACCAAGAAGGTAGCAACCAGAACTCTGGCGGTATCGGTTTGCAGCCAGACCATTCATACACACCAAGAACCTCATTATTTGAAATGAAAAAAAATCAGTTTAGGAAAAATTTATATATATAACCAAATTAAGATGATTGATGAAGCGAGATTAATCTCTAATTGGTATATTTGACGTACCGAAAGCCAAGCCTTTCCAAACAATGGCGTATAAGTAGCACCACCGTGGTCAAGGATCCATTTACGAGCCCTTGCACAAGCACTTTGTTGACCATCATAATCGGGTTCTACTCCACCCACCATCCTCGTTCTTTAATATAAAATTTGGTCAATTTTGGAAAAGAATGGAACAGAACAAAAAAAAAAAGCATAGCCAGAGAATCTCCAGGGTCTGTGAAAATCTGGGGTTTCTTGCCATTTAAGGCGTCTACATGCAGGTATCAATCATGATTTAAATCATAGTGGGAGGACTCTCCTGGTCCACAATTAACAGGGTGAATCCTCAACCACTAGACCACCATGAATTGGTTTTTTTTTTTTAACAAAAAAACATTGAAGTCACTTGCAAAAAACTATGGAGAAGATTAAAGGAGAAAAATACCAAACCTGATGGTTTTACAAGTAACGCATCATCTCTTTCCGGTGCTCATGAGAGAAGATACTATCAAGATGGCCACTACAAGAAAACATGCCGAAAACCTACGGAAAATATCGTCAAAAAAACGTAGGAAAGAGCCCTTTCTTACCAAATTCCTACGAAATTTTGTCATAAGAAATCGGCCGTCGGAAATTGTAAAACGTAAAAAAATGGTAGGAAATTTCCTACGAAAATGTTGGTAGGATAGTTTTCCTACGAAAATTTTAGTAATACTTTCCTACCAAATTACTATCATTTTCTATCGATTAATGTTCCTTCCAATTTCCTACGAAACATCACTTATGAATTTTTTACTAATCTTTTACTACTAATTTCTTACTAATTTCCTACCAATATAATTTTATAAAAATAAAAAATTAAATTAATATCGGAAATTGAATTTAAATTAAAATACAAATTAATTATAAATTTGATTAATGAAATATATACAAAAAACAAAATAAATTCTTTAATTATTATGAGCTTAAAATTTGACTAAATAATTATTAAGTAGAGGGAAAGAAGGTGAAGACTCTTATTTATAGAGCAACTTCTTCACCCAAATTAACTTAGATTGTCGATGTGGGACAAATCAAAAAGCATAAGTTTCCTACGAAATTCCTACGATTTTTTCTACAAACGATATTTCATAGGAAATCCGTAGAAAATTTTAATTTTGGTCTTTTTATAGTGCAGTTTCATCTAAATTCTTAACTTTTCGATATGGGACAAACAAAAAGACATCTTTTCTTACAAAATTCCTACGATTTTTCTACAAATAATATTTCATAGGAAATCCATAGGACAATTTCCTACGAAATTTCCACCAGTGTAACAGTCAATTGGATCTTACAACTTTCCTACCAAATTTTGACCGTATTTTCTATGAATATAAATTCTGTAGGTTATTGGTTGGATATCTCCTACCACTTTTTGACATTTTTTTTCGTAGGAAATTTCTTACATATTTCCTACCACTTTTATTTTTCGTCATAATTGCGTAAGAAATTGGTGAAAAATATTCCTACCAAATACATTCGTAGGAATTTTCGTAAGAATATGGCATGTTTTCTTGTAGTGGGCCAGTGATATACAAGCATATGACCTGATATTAATTTTCACCGAGTCAGTTATTTTTCCTAATCATTTAGTTAATAGAGGACTCAAGTGCATGTGGAGCTCACAAATGGGGCGTTGAAGAACATGCAACCAGCATTTTCAGCAGGCCAATGTCCATCATCAGCCTGCAATGCTGCCATATAAAGTATTCCTCTTCTCAGTGCCGTCCTCGCGTCTTCATACGTTATTTTCTCTGCATCCTCTATTATAACCCGTGGAATCTTCTGCTCGAACTTCTTCTCCCTTAGAAACTATTTTTTTTTTGGTAAAATGTAAAGACCCTTAGAAACTTTTAATTTAAGAAGTTTTTTTTTTAATTTTTTTTACAATTCTTGCCGTATGGACCAATT
Organism: Eutrema salsugineum; assembly: GCF_000478725.1. Classification (NCBI taxonomy): domain Eukaryota; kingdom Viridiplantae; phylum Streptophyta; class Magnoliopsida; order Brassicales; family Brassicaceae; genus Eutrema; species Eutrema salsugineum. Next base: position 3,191,516 of record NW_006256908.1, on the reverse strand, counting down.
TTAATGTCAATGTTTTTCTGCGGTGAAATGTTTTACCTGCATACGCCAAAGGAGATCCGCACTAGCCTTGTAGTTTGACCTATTTTCTGAGAAATTCTTGCGAGCCTCCTCGACCTCGGCGAGTTCTTCTGGAGAGCCTGCGTTTACATCGAACTCCCATATCTGTCTTCCGAGGAATTTGTTGGTGGTGCACAAGTAAGGATTATCTCCTGCCTTATCTCCGATCCTCAGCCTCCACATCTTGTATCAATTCTCCTAGGCTGACTCTACTATAAGAAAGAACATGTATGTATATGTAATCTCGCATTATTTACTATTAAAAACTTTTCGTTTAAAAATCAAAAATACTTTTCGTTTATTACATATAATTTTCTGTTAGATAATATATAAAATCATTTGACCGGTTTGACTACTACATTTGAGGTGACTAGTGAGTGTAGTACCTTAACGGTCAAATGATCAAATAGCGGAAATACTTTAGTGGATAGATCTTAACCCATGCCCACGCAATGCACGTGATGCGTGAGAATATAAATTTTGAGTATTATAATTCTAGGATAAAATACATATTTATTAGGTGTTGGTCCATGTATTTTTGGTGATGAAATAGCAACTTCAGTGTATCCTCTATATTATTATAGGGATTGGTTGTAGAGTTTGTTAGGTTTAGCCGGTACACAAAATCTTACCAAATATTAGCGAGATCACGAATCATTTATTCGTTTTAGTTCTTTAATTACAAAAATCTTACCAAGTATTAGTGATCTCGCTAATATTCGATTTAGTTCTCTTTATTCGTTTTATTCAGTCTTTCCAATATTATGTAATAATTAAAAAAGAAATTATAATTGATAATTGCATGGATTTATAATTAGTCAATTTCATTATTAAAGGTAGTATAATGAAAAAAAAATTGCATGGATTAAACAAGATGCTACTTGCAAAAATTGCATTTGACCAAATTTTGAATTTTTAAGGGCATTTTGTAAGATTTCACTTAAAAGTTAAGGTCAAACACCAAAATAACTCATTTTTTCCTTTTTCCACAATTTATTACTTTTTATCTACATTATCTTTCACACACATATATATTAACGAAAAATACTATTATTCATTATATATATACATATATATATATATATATTTTTTTTTAAAATATAATACAAAGACCAAACAAACCTACGAGAATGTCATATTCTTCCATATCTCCAACCACTATTATCAACTACTTTGAAGCTTCAAATGCTTCTCAACCTATTTTAAAGCTGTAATAATTAAATAACAGACCTCATAACTTCATAATCTTCCATATTCTCTCCAATTTCATCTCCAAAACTTCTGGATTGATCTACAATATCATGGATGATGCATTTTTGGTGATTCTTATATAACCATGACTTGGGTTGTTTCTTTTCGGTCAAATTCAGGGTTTTGAGTGTTTGAGATACCTAAAAACGAGCTCAAAACCGATATAGGTAATGATACACTTCATTTTCGATAATTTCTATATTTGTATCGCAAAAATAGACTTCACCTGAAGTTTACTAGTCAACGCGAAGTTAGTTTTGCAATATCCTTTGAAAACAAAAAACAAAACCAGTAGACTTCTTTTGATGCAGAAGAAGTCTCCAAAAAATAGAGGTTATTTTGGTAGTTGACCAAATTTTGACTTTTAAAAAGTAGCTATCGAGTGAAGTCTTCTTTGAAGTTATTTTTTTATTTGACAAAATTATTGAGGTTACTTTTGCATTTGATAAAAAATTTAAATTAAAATTTTTTTTTTAAGAGTAGACTTGAGGTTAAGTCTACTTTTTCAAAAAATGAAGTACTTCAGGTGAAGTCTACTCTGAAAATTTTCAGTCAAACATAAAAGTAATAATTTTTAGTAGATTTTAGCTGCAGTCTACTCTGAAAAATCAAATGCAAAACTGACCTCTTTTTCCAATAGACTTCAGTAGAACTCTGTAGAGTTCAATCGCAGACTGCAGATGAAGTATACTCGTAAAAGTATATTTCACCTGAAGTCTATTCCAAAAGTCAAAAAATTCGGGTCAAATGTACAACATACCTTTTTCTCTTGAAGTATACTGGTGAAGTCTATTATAATAAAGTTAATATTTTGGTCAAATGCAAAAATAACCTATTTTTAAGTAGGTTTCTTTCGCAGATTTCTAATAGAAAAGTATACTTCACCTCTAGTCTATTGTTGAAGTCTGCATGAGAAGTCTGTGTGCTATCATTATTTTAAAAATACATTTATCGAATATTTATAATGATTTTTTTGTTATTTATAGGTTTTGGCATGTGTGTTAGCAACTGGTTTAACTACTCAATGAGTTTCATTTGTTTTAAGTCGATATTTATTGCGAATCAAATTTTTTGATTTAATAGCTAGTTAGCTTGGGAGAGTAGACTTCAAACGAAGGCTGTGTATGAATTCTGCACACGAAATCTCTTATATAGTTTATTTGTGTTTTTACTACATAGAATGGTTCAAATACCTGTTGTTTACGGAGAACGGGAGATAGAAGAGAAATTATGGCATTTTGTGGTGGATAGTGGCAAAGGAGGAAGATTATTCTTTTTGAGTGATAATTATATCTTTGGGAAACTTACTGAAATGGCACAAGATGATTATAATCTGGACAAGAAGACTGAGTTGGTGGGTTAACTTACTCACTACCGGATTCAATGCAAAACTTTGCATCGAATACAACTCCAACGCATGTCACCAATGACAGATAAGTTCAAAGCTTGATTGAGTTTAGAAGAATGCATGTGGTACGTCTTTTTTTGTCGAGTCGAATGGAGATGGGTAATGAGAAAATCCAGGAAGATTTGGCTGAAGATGTAGGTGAGGAGTCTGGTGAAGATGCTGAATATACTATTGATGACAAGGCAGCCACTTATGATGCGAATGAAGATACTAAAGATCTAGCAGCTTACTCTAACGGTGAAGATTACAATGTCTATGGTAAAATTAAAGATGAAGATGATATCAGTATTGATCATGTGAGAAAGGGTTCTGGTCAAGCAGGAATAATTTCCACGTCATGGTTTGGCAATATCTATTCTGTGCGAGTTTCCCTAGCAAGAAAAAGCTGTTATCAGAGTTCAGATTAACGGCGATAATGTTAAAATTTACTTTCAAAGCACATAAGTCTACAAAGATGCTCCTTGTGGCTAAATGTCGTGTGCAAGGATGTGGGTCAAAGGTTAGAGTGAGTATGAAGAATGAACCAAACACATTTTGGGTGATAAAGTATGTGAAAGTCCATACATGTTTAGTGTCAGACCGAATGGCTCGCCATGGAAAGTCTACTCCGCAGTATATTGGGAGGCTGTTTATAAGCAATTTCGGCATAATTGATGGAATTACACCACAACATATCAAAGATTCAATGAAGCATATTTTTGGCATCAAGATGGATTTTTCTACTTCATACATAGCTTTGATATATGCCTAACAATTGGTGAGGAGAACAGCTGATGATATGCGATTCTCCCAGCCTATTTACATTTACTTCAAAAAGCTAATCCAAGAACTGTAACAGCTCTTCAGCTTGATGATAAGAATAAATTCCAATACCTATTTGTGGTCTTGCAGCATCTATAGCTAGTTTTCAGTATCTCAGAAGAGTTACTGTAGTGGATAGATATCATCTAACTGAGAAGTATGAAGGTGTTATGTTAGTGGCAAACACACATGATGGTAATTTTTCAGATATTTCCTTTGGCATTTGGAATTGTAGACGCTGAAAATGATGCTTCATGAGAATGATTTTTCTCAAAACTGTGTGAATGTGTTTCAGATGGATATCCTTTGATGATAGTTTATGAAAGACATCCTTCTATTAAGAAGGCATGTGAAACTGTTTTCTTTGGGGCATCATGAGGGATATGTTATTATCATCTACAAAATAACATAGTCACAAAGTTTAAGGAGAAAAATTTGTTGTACTTGGTTAAACGTGTTGCATATGCGTACAACAACTACGATTACAACCAGTGCATGGAAGAGTTCTGGCAAATCAAACCTTATCTTGCAGATTATTTGGAGGACGCAGACGTTAAGCTTTGGTCCCAAGTTCATTTATGTGGATACCAATATAATGTAAAGACTAGCAATATCGCAGAGTCTAATTCTGCACTTAAGAAAGCACACGGTTTTCCTATATCATTTCTTTTGGAGTTTAAACCAGAGAAACTCGGTAGGTGGTTTTCAAAATGGAGAGAAGATGCTTTGAGTCTCATAACACATCATACTCTTGGAGTTGAATATTTGTTGGTGATTCATGGTCATTATCGGATTCAATGGAGGTGGAATGCATATATACTTGGAGATTCCATGTAAAAAAGAGGACACCGGAGTTGTGTTGTTGATTTGGAATATCGAATGTGTGTATGTGGTGTGTTTTATATAGAAAAATATACTTTGTTCACATGTTATTGCAGCTGCATTAGAGGTTGGGATACCTGTGGATACACTTGTATGTCCTACTTACTCGAAAGATTATTTGTATGCTGCATACTCGCATAATATCTATCCCAATATAACAGAAGATGTCTCGCTGGCAATCATAGCTCAAAATTGCAAGAAAGGCACCAAACCAAGAAAGATGCACAAGCAATACAGTTTTTCAAAATGTAAGCAACCTGGTCATATTCTACTGTATTATGTAAGTTGAATTCAGTTATTCATTTAATAATTTACAATGCTAAATTTATTTTTTGATTTTCTAAGCTATTGTGCTTTTCACTTAGTCATCGAAGATTGATCATAAGAAGAAGAAGAAGTCTTCGTGAGAAGTCTGCGTTAGAAGAAGAAGTCTTTGTGTGAAGAAGAAGTCTTCGTGAGAAGCATAAGTTAGTAGTCTACGTTAGAAGTCTGCTGTATTACTTGTGAGCGTCTAATTAAAATGATTTATGTATAAAATGGTTATGAAACATATTTAACGATTTTATTTAACGGTGTATGCTGTCCAAACGTTGTATCTGTTCTGAAAACCTACAAATACACCATCACCCCAAAGATCCTTCTCATTCCAGATCTATGAATATGGCCAATCCAATAAGCATCAACTCTCTCCCTTCAGATCTTTTATATGATATCCTTCTGAAACGATTTCTTCTTCGTACGCTGATCTTTGTCGATAATGGATTTCTTCCAAAACTCTAAACGACATTTTTAATGAAGAGGGTTTCTTGAGAGCAGTGAATTTAATATCTATTAAAACACCATAGGTTTGGGATCAATATGGGAAGGTGGGTGTATTCTTTACAAGTTTCTTGGAGTCGGGCAATCCAACCTCGCTATTCCTTAGAAGTGTATCTCTGATTTTGGGAAAACGGTCAATCTGTGCCCAAACTATTCCAAATGGTGCAGATTCATACCTGAGAAATCGAAGTGTCCATTTAGACCACCTCCAACCATGGGATGTAATGAGGGGTTCTAATCAATAATTATAATAGATTTAATCATCTTTTTTTTTTTGTTTTATAACCTATACTACATCCCTTCTAAATTTTATGCACCAATGATAGTCTCCTAATGAGGTTCTAAAATTTTTTTTTTTAAATAATTTTTGAAATACAAATATTTTATGAATACATATAACTTTATTGATTTGAAATTTAAACAGACATTACATAAAACTAAATTAAATCCATAAATGCTCAACTGAATCTTCTTTTAATTGGTCATGCGTATTTCGAGCACGAACTGAATTACGGATGGCCATAATATTAGTGAGATTTGAAGGCATATCGGTAGAATATGTCATATCCACATGTGAAGTTTTGTTTGCTTCTACTTGTGCGAATTCTTCAACATTAAACTGAGTGTACACATCTCGTTCGTCTTCTACGATCATGTTATGAAGTATTATATATGCTCGCATAATCTTTTCCTATTTTCACCTTATCCCACATCAGAGCTGGATTTTTGACTATGGCAAACCGAGCTTGCAAGACTCCAAAAGCATGCTCGACATCTTTACGTGCAGCTTCTTGCCGTTTTGCAAATAAGCATGCTTTGTCACCTTCTGGAAGGTTAATTGATTGGATAAATGTAGCCTATTTTGGATAAATTCCATCGGTGAGATAGTAAGCCAAATGATATTGTCGTCTGTTGACAAAGTAATTCACTTTTGGAGCTTTACCTCGTAATATATCATCAAATACCGGTGAGCAATCAAGAACATTAATATCATTTAAGGTATCTGGAGGTCCAAAAAATGCATGCCATATCCAAAGATCTTGTGAAGCTATAGCCTCTAAAACGATTGTCGGTTTTCCAGATCCTCGTGTGAATTGTCCTGTCCAAGCGGCCTGGCAATTTTTCCACTCCCAATGCATACAATCGATGATTCCTATCATCCCGGGAAATCCGCGATATTCTCCAATATCTAGTAGGCGTTGAAGATCTTCTGGTGTGGGTCTTCTTAGATACTCATCTCCAAACAGATATATGATTCCTTCTACAAAATTTCCAAGCAAAAAATGGTGGTGCTTTCACCAAGCCGGATGTATTCATCAACCGCATCAGTCGCACAACCATATGCCATCATACGAATGACTGCTGTAGATTTTTGTAGTGCAGAGAGACCGGATCTTCCGGTAGCATCTCTTCTTTGTTCATTCTAAAACAACGACAGAACATATAGGGTTGGTATGTTAAATCTTCTCAGAAATAGTAGTTCTATAAACGGATGTGACCTTGTTCCCGATCTCTCTTAATATAAGCTCTTTTTTTCTTGGTGGCTCTTTGACGATTGCCTTGATCAACAAGTAAATTTTCAAATGCATTTTCAAAAGCTTGCTCAAATCTGTTATCCATAATATTCTCAAAATTATTATTGGATGAAAATGCCATTTTTTAGGTGGTTAGTTGTTGTGAGAAAGAAAGATGATGTTGAAGAGAGTTATAAATTAATTTAATTTGAAGGAGAGAAGAGTGATTTGTTTGTGAGCACAATTTGTCCTATATATATTGAGCATAAATGAGTTTACACCTTTCATAATGATGTGGTAGACATTACAAATCGTCGCTTGTAGTACAAATAATGAGAAGGAAAATAAATTTGTGGTGTGAACATATACATACAAAACAATATGTGTGGCTCCCAATGCCGGACCGATGAACTTGGATGCCCGCGTCTAACCTTTTTAAATATGCCCTTTTATATTTTTTTTTCAAAATTAAAATAATAAAAAAATAAAACAAAAATTTCATAAAACAATTAAATTCCATAAACGGTTTGTAAGAAAAGAAAAAGATCCAATAAAACATATAGTTTTATTGCTGAAATATAGATCTTCTTGCATTTTTCCATGTAAAATCGTTCATTAAACTGTCGTAGTCGAGTTTTTCAACCATAGCTGTCTCAATTGATAACAAAGCTAACTCATTTTGTTGTTTTTGGTGACAAAGATAACTAAAGAGGCTCTGCTAGAGCGAGCTGAGGAATGTAACAGACCATAGGTGGACGCGAATTCACTTGGGGGATGTGGGGGGCGAAGCCCCCCACGGTACGGTTTCCTTATTGGGCTAGATTTAGGTTTTCTTTTATCTAGTGGGTTTGGGAGTCGGGTTTTTGGGGCTATAACAAGACTTAGGGTTTGTTATTATTTATTCACACAATTAAAAAAAAACCTAAACAGGTGTTTGACAATAACCTCCATTTTTTTTCAAAAAATCAAGCACTTCAATAGGCTTATGAACATCATCTGGTATTGATACTCGAAGAATTTTCAGTTCCATAAACAGATCATCACCATCTATGTCTGAATGTGTACCATTCTTTAAAGAAGCCTCTAAATTCGCACATGATTTATTTAAACTATCATTGATGGCTGATATTAGTTTTTTTATATCAAACAAAAACCCAAAAATTTGTTTATACTTTTGGAACGGTTCAAACCTGGACTTGAGAAAAACTAGAGTTTGATCCCTAATAATTTTTTTTTTAACATATATGCCCGTTTATAGTGAATGCTGCAAATAATATGTTCTTTTAGAGTGGATGCCCGCAGCGGTCGTCTCCCTCGCCTGCCCTCAAGGTCGGGCCTGGTGGCTCCCAAAACAAAGCCACAAAAACGAACTGTCAAAATACAAGGCCAAAAACGTCGGCCAAAACATGTGGGACCAACAAAACGTCGGCCATAATTATGAGCATCGACCATATTTTCAAAACATCAGCCAAATTCACACCTAAACCAGGCCCAAAAAAACTCTATGCCTCGTCCATATTTTCAAAACATTAATGGTGGCCCATACTAATATTCTATACCAATACTCAAGAACTAAACCTATAGCAATCTAAATCAATACTTGGCCAAAACTAAACCTATATCAATACGCAAAACCATACACAAAACCATGACTATTTAAACCTTTTCTTGGCCCACCTCTAAACCATACACTTAACTCTTTGTAGCCGTTTGTGCAATGCCTCCTTGGTGCCTGCAATAAGAAAAATGGATCATGAACAACAATGAACTAAAAATAGAACCAGAATCATATATGAAACATGAACTTCTGTTACAAATGAAAGACTTGATTAAAACACATAGAAACCATTCAATAAAAGATATACAACTTCTAAATCATACTTAACTGAAATCATACTTAACCCAAAAACTCACTGATACAAAGGGAAAACAAACTTAACCGAAAACTCACTCATACAAACCAAACATGAAAAAACTCTCACATATTTGACAACATTTCATTAATGAGCTTGTTCTTAAGTTCAACTTCTACATCACTAAGAGAATCGGTTTTGGCAAGCAGATTCTCTAGTATCTTTTGCTTGTTAGTCTTATCTTTCAAGGCTAACTCCTTTTCCCTTAGCTCCCAGATGCTTCTAAACTCCACTAAACCCTTACCATCTTCTTCCAAACTAGCAGAATTGGTCTTTGTTGTTTTTTTTGCCTTGGATGCCTTTACACCAGCAGGCCGAGGAACTCCTTCATCCTCTCCATGGCTGAAAGGAGCATCGGTTCCTTCAACACTAACAGCATCGGTTCTTCTTTTTTTTGAACTTCCACTTCCTCCCCACTTTTGATCATGTCGCAGTTCTCTCCAGGCGTGCTCCATGGTGAATTTGTGTTTGTAATCGTTGAAGTACATGTCCAATGCCAGCTTCATTACATCATTTTCATTTTGCCCTGATGTTTTTTGAGCTGAAGCTGCCTCAAACGATCCAACAAACTTAAACACAGACTCATTTATCTTGGCCCATCTCTGTTTACAGTTACTTGGCCCTCTTTTTTCTTAAGCAGACACCTTAGGACTCGCCGCATAGTAGATGGCTATCTTTTTACAAAATGCATCTGCCCTTTGCCCATTACTAATGATTGGATCCTTGCTTGTATTAAGCCAGGCGCTTATGAGCACAAGATCTTCAGTGGGAGTCCATGGCTTCCTGGTCTTACGCTCTTTGACTTATGAATCACTTGGACTTGGAGCATCACTCCATTGTGTTCCAAACACTGGAACTTGTGAATCACCGAGTGCCATGGTTGTTTCCATGGGTTTGAGGCTATGGGTTTGGTTTATTTGTTGGCTAGTTAGCAGGTCCATGAAGCCTGAAGTGTTAGAAAAATGATTTGTAGAATCCATTGGAAGGTTTAGTGAATGTGTTTAGGGTGTGTGTTTGGGTGTGTGTTTTCTGCGAGTAAGAAGCAAATGAAAGGAAAGAGGTTTGGGTGTGTGTTTTTTAAAAGAAACAAAGTGAAGCTTCAATATATAGAAGCTATTCACACTTTGAACTAGCATTGAAGATGGAGTTAGAGTTAAAGTTAGACTTATGGTGTGTGTTTACTTATGCGAATGAGAGTTATGGAAGGTAAAGGAAACTTATGTTCTTATAGTTAGAGTTTGTGAAGATTAAGCAAAAGATTATAGTTAGAGTTTGTAGTTAGCATTCATTGTGAAACAGATGCATTGATTCCACTCTCTAAAACTACTTTGCATTTATCAACCGTGACATAAAGCAACAAGAAACACATCCTAATTCAACAAAGCATTGACTCCACTCTCTAATGCAAACCTAACCACTACAGAGCATTGATTCAAGCAGTAATCCAATCCATGCAAACCATCAATCACCAATGATGTGGTGTGTGTCGAGGGTTGTCAAGTTTTACCCTAAATGAAATCAATAGCCGCAAGTGCACAGCTGATCGATTGTAGTATTTAGGGATCGAATCCACAGGGAAGGAGGATTTTTCCTGCAAAAGTCTTCGAAAGAAATATAAAGTAAGGAAGTCTAGAACCAGATGAGTTTTGTGAGGGTTTTGGTGGTGTGTTTAAAACGTAAAAACGAATCTTAAAGAGAGAATACGGGAATTAAAATGACCTAATAACTAAACTTAACGAAAACGGGTAAAAACGAGAAAAACGGCTAAACATAATTGCTAAGTGAAAATCGATTGGGAGAATGAAAATACTAGACTAAAGCTTGAATGAAAATCGGTGTAAATCTATAAGAAAGAAAGCGCTGGGGTTCAGGGAAGTTTTCTCAGGGGTATGAACGATTCAAAACATTGCTAGAGAGTAAATTTGATAAGATCTTAGCTTAAACTTTTCGAACTGGAGTCACGGAGGTATGAATACGCCACTGTCGTGATCATAGAAAACTATCTCTCTCAATACTGACCAGTAGGTTTCCACTCTGGCCCTGGAAAAGAAGAGATGGATTATGTTTAAGACTCGTCAGCATTCACAAATCGCCCATAGGTAGGTTTCCACTCCTATGTTTGTTTTGCTCTCCCAAACTAGATCTGACACCGGATGAACACTTTTGTGTCACCAAGCATCTGGATCAGATTGTAGTTCATGATGCTACTCTCATGCAGTAAAAAAAAATTCAGAAGAAAAAATTATAAGATTCGGCTCAATAGCTCATGGAATCCTCACCGAACATATATATCCCCATCGAAAATCCCTTAGACCCAACAATAAAACTACTCAGACATGATAAACGAAATCAAAAACATAGTATTATAAAGTAGAACAGAAACCGAAATTGAAAAAGAAAGAACAAAGGTTCAAGAGATAGATTTTACTCTCCCTAAAACCTAAAAACAAAGGTTAAAGTAAAATTTTTGTAAAGTATTTCGTCTCTCCTCTTCTCTCCCTAAAAATGACCTAAATGATATGTATTTATAGTCTCCAATACTCTCTGGTGTCTAGGGTTCTGGAATTGAGGCTGACAAAATGATACAGGCTTCAGAAATGGGCCTTCGAACTCGGATTTAGCTGGCCGGGGTCGGGAAGTGCGTGACCGCGGGGAATGGGTGGCTGGCCGCGGTCGGGATGGTGGTGACCACAGAGAATGGCCTGTTGGCCGCGGGTGGAAACGCTTGCCGGCTGGTTTACGGGACATCTTGCTCCTCGCGTATCTTTTGATTGAACTGTTGGATTGCCAAGCTGTAAAGTGTGCTGGAAAGCTGATACTTCCATCTTTGAGATCTCCAAATTTGAGCTGGATCAGACAGTGAGAATGCCTTTAATCTGGGGTGAACTTCTGACGGTTTGACTCTGAGTTGAAATCTGGTATTCTATCCATTTTGTTAAGTTTTTCCCTAAGTTTCTTGAAAAGAGTCTTGGAACTACAAATACTAGAAAAACGTTATAAAAGTACTTAAAAGCAATTAAAAACATAGAAAAAGTATTTCAAAACGACACATAAAAGTGGTCAAAATACGGTGTTATCAACTCCCCTAGACTTAAACCTTTGTTTGTCCTCAAACAAAGCAAAAGTCTAAACCGGTTAAGTGAAAACAAAAAAATAGAGAATGCACAAATCTCAGAGACATGAACTCCTAAACTAGGACCAAAGATCGTGCATCAATCCACGACTTAGTCTAGAAAATTTTCACCAATACACAAAAGATACTAGTCCACTTTTTCCGTCATGCAAAACTTAAACAATCTAAATCTTGATTCCAGTCAACTAGCTCTCTACATTCATTAAGTTCAATAGTGAGTTCTCATTAAAGACATCATCCAGGGTAGACAGCGTTTGGCATTAAAGGGCTGTTTAAGTGGTGGAGTTAAAGTGTTTCGGGTTACCTGATGAATCTGGAGGATGCAAGATAATATGCAAAACCGCAAGAGAGATAAGGACCTGTTGATGACCGCAATTTTCAGTCACTTCTTCTTGCCAAATGTTGTTGCATAATCTTTCCTCCTTTGTTGCAAACAGCTATTCCCCCAAACTTATATTCTTTCCAGGAATCAGAAAATGATCTTCAAAACTCCATAAAATCGAACTCCAGTTGCCTTGGGACTTAAAATTCGACCTCTCTAGACTCTCTAAGGCTTTATTTCCTTTCTTTTCTTATTTTCGGTTTTTTTTTTTTTTAATTTAAACGAAAAGGAAATGCCTTTTAAAGAGAGAGAGAGACTAGAGGACGAGATTGTACCAAAATGTGAGATTTTTCTAAGGCAAACTGAGCTTCCTCTTGTGTTGAATCCTTCCGGGAACTTTTCCGGCAAATCGCAGGTCTCTGTCTTTAGTGACTGAAAACTGCGTCGTTCCTCTTTCCCTCCAACATTTTTACACATATCTGCAAATAAGACAATAGAAAACAAGAGTGCATGTGGTTTGAAAGAGGATTGGTTAAGGTGGGAACTAGCTAAAGATGAACTAGCCATTCAAAGTCAACAGAGAGTGGTAAAAAGGGTAAAGGAGTCCTGAATGTATGATTCGTTTCCCTGGTCTAATGCTTTAATGAGAAAATTAAGTCCAAATAAAACAGAGCTAGTGTATTCCTTCATCTAAATCGAAATCATTTAAATTCCTCTGGGGTACTTCGTTTCAAATGTGCTTAGCTACCGTCTAGTCTAGTCCTAAATCATGAATGAGCATGTCACTAGGAACAGTCTAAAAGCACACAGTCAACTATCATTGATTCATGTTCACCATTCCCTTTAAAACGTATTTTGCTTTGAAAACCAATTTTGAAAAACTTTAAGGAAAATGCAAAAAAAGTGTAGATAATGCAAGACTCATGAAAGAAAAGTGGTTAGAAAGGGATGAAATCCTCCCCCAGACTTAAATCACACTGTCCTCAGTGTGAAACAAGTCGAGATTGGATGAGAAAAATGCATAGATAATCGAATTGGTAAGGCCAAAGAGAACTTACCTGGATTCGAGATGCTGGTGGTGATGGACCGGATTCATTCGTAGAGGTTTGGGAAGGTGATAGGTGGTGATGAAGGTGGTGGGAAGTGATGAATGAGATGGAGGGGGGATTGGTGAGGTGGAATGAGGTGAAGTGGGTGGTTTTGGATCGGGTTTCGTCTCAACGACCATTTTCCGCGGTCATAGGTCACGCGACCGCGGCAACCGATGCTCGGCCGCGGTCAGAAAGACGCAGCCGCAGTCGAACATGTGTTTCCCGCGGTTAGAACACCTGCCACCGCGGGGGCTTATATCGCGGCCTGTTTCCTGCTTCTCCTTGGTTCCTGCTGGGCCGAGCAGTCATGGACCATCCTTCTTTTTGGTCTTTTCGGTTTTTTGATTTTTTTGACATTTTTGTTTTATAAAAAACACCTGAAACTAAGAAAAAGAAAAAGATCAACGGAAAAAGAAAGAAAAATCCTAAAGAAAACAATACCTAAATGGATTGCCTCCCATTAATCGCTTCTGTTTTAAGTCGTTTAGCTCGACTTTTGGTGTTGGACGTGGCTTAGTCAAATGAAGAAGATCTTGTCCTGAGACAGGTCTTTTTCGACATCTCTTTGCTTTTCCTAGCAGGTTCTTCGTCACTCCAAAGTTCTTCTTCAAACTTTTCTGTTGCAGAAAGTTTTCATGCCTTACTGTTGTATAGGACAGCTTCTGTGAAGACATCTTTGTCGATATTAGCAAACAAAATCCTCCGGTTTGGCCAGTCCATTATAGCTCCGGAAGTTGTTAGAAAAGACCATCCTAGAATCACTGGATGTGTTGCGTCTCTCGTTTCGACCATGTAGAAGTCGACAGGCATGATGCAATCTCCTACTCTCAAAGAAATGTCATGAGCTATTCCTTGAGGTGTTGCATTAGAATCATCAGCTACACTAATCCTTGCTCTAGTCCTGCGCAGGTGTTTAATACCAAGTCTCAAAGCAATTGCCTTGGACATCATGTTAAGACAAGCTCCAGAATCACAAAGCACTTTTTTAAGCATTTCTCCTCTAATAGAACAAGAGATGAGAAACTGACATGCACCTTCGATTTTGTGAAGTGTTCGAACAGGTTTACCTCTTCTTGCATGATTGAACAAGTCTTCTATCTCTGGGATTGATTCCTTACTCTCACAGAAGTAGTGGCCTATCATGAAGTCCTTGCAAGCTCTGGCAAAGGTGATTCCTTCAGGTAAATTTTGAACTACATCATTGAATTCGTCGAGCTTTTCCTTGCTGAATTTGTTGGTGTAGTGGCTGCAGTCTTCAGGTCTTTGAAGGTGGATTGAATAAATTTCAGCATCAGGTGATGTCCTGGGAAAAGTCAGGCGTCTGGCCCTCCCAAAATAGGTTCAGATATACTCTTTTGTCTCCTTGTTGTACCTAAAGAAAACTTGCAAACAACCAAGATGCCATATATCGTCGAAACCTGTATAAAGAGGGATCGATTTCACAAACTTGTTGAATTCAATGAGTATTTCCCTGGAGATTGGTGCTCCTAGCTCCACCAATTTGTTTGGATTGCCTCCTTCTATGAATAGACGATAGTCTTCGTCCTTGAGGTATTGCCCTTCATATTCGTCTTCATATGCTAAGACTATGTTACAGGGAAGTACCTCATCTTCTTCTTGAGATGTTTTGGAGCTAATGGCATATACCGTTTGCTCAAGAAAAAGAGTCTTGACTGTCCCAGCAGGTGCATCAAATGAAAATTGACATGTAAGAATAGAAAAGGGCTGAAGCGAATATGACCGACTGTTTGCCGCGGGTGGAGGTTGCACGACCGCAGGAGGAGGGTTGTTGGCCGCGGGTGGGAGGCTCCCGACCGCGGTTGGAGGGTTGTTGGCCGTTTCATCTTCTCTTTTGCCATCTAAACTGGTTTTGGGTCTTCCAACTCTATTTCCTCTTCTTTTAGGTCAAGATCTTTGATGGGAAGCGTCGAACCGTTCGTTTCACATCCTTTTATAAGCTTTTCGACCTTCTCTTCAACTTCATCTAGGGCACAGACTACTTTGTCCACGGTTGAGTCGATTTCTTTGGCTTTGTCTTGAACCTTGTGTACTCCATCCCAAATCTCTTCCACGTAGGAGTAGGTTTGGTTGTTATGGTCGTTAATAGTTTCTTCTGCTTCATCGAGCTTGACCGCTAAGGTGCGGATGTTTCCACTACCTTTGCGAATGCTAACTTCGTTCTCTCCGACTCGTCCTTCAACTGCTTCTAACCTCTCCTTGATAGTCTCAGCATCCTTGTTTGCTTGAGTCTCGATGGTTTTAACTAGAGCAGAAAGATCTTCAAGCTTTTTGTTAAAGTGAGTTGACATGTTGTCAATTTTCTCGTGAAGGACGGCTCTTGATATGGCTTGAGCTGCGATTAAGTGCATGACCACCGTTTCTAGCTGACTCAATCAGTGACTGAGCTGGACGTTTTCATCTTGGTGAGGCAGACAACGAACAGGATTTCTAGGGTTTACCATTGGATGTACGTAGGGCTCGTTCAGGAACGTTCTGTAATCTTCGGTTTGAATTTCTTCATAGAGATCGCGTAGATACTGCTTCTCTCTGCGTCTGGTGGCTTGAGGAGTGTTGTAAAAACCTTCCTCATAGTAGGGATTTTGATTTATAGGATCCATTGCTTTTGAAATGGAAACAAAATAACCGAAAAATGGAAATATGCAGAAAAAGGGGTTCTAGAGTCGATTTACCAACCTTTCTTAGGGTTTTGCGGAAAAGAAAACGCGTACCCTCCCCGGCAACGGCGCCAAAAACATGATGTCGTGTGTGTCGAGGGTTGTCAAGTTTTACCCTAAATGAAATCAATAGCTGCAAGTGCACAGCTGATCGATTGTAGTACTTAGGGATCGAATCTACAGGGAAGGAGGATCTTTCCTGCAAAAAGCCTTCGAAAGAAATATAAAGTAAGGAAGTCTAGAACCAGGCGAGTTTTGTGAGGGTTTTGGTGGTGTGTTTAAAACGTAAAAACGAATCTTAAAGAGAGAATACGGGAATTAAAATGACCTAATAACTAAACTTAACGAAAACGGGTAAAAACGAGAAAAACGGCTAAACCTAATTGCTAAGTGAAAATCGACTGGGAGAATGAAAATACTAAACTAAAGCTTGAATGAAAATCGGTGTAAATCTATAAGAAAGAAAGCGCTGGGGTTCAGGGAAGTTTTCTCAGGGGTATGAACGATTCAAAACATTGCTAGAGAGTAAATTTGATAAGATCTTAGCTTAAACTTTTCGAACTGGAGTCACGGACGTATGAATACGCCACTGTCGTGATCATAGACAACTATCTCTCTCAACCCTGACAAGTAGGTTTCCACTCTGGCCTTGGAAAAGAAAAGATGCATTCTGTTTAAGACTCGTCTGCATTCACAAATCGCCCATAGGTAGGTTTCCACTCCTATGTTTATTTTGCTCTCCCAAACTAGATCTCACACCGGATGAACACTTTCTTGTCACCAAGCATCTGGATCAGATTGTAGTTCATGACGCTACTCTCATGCAGTAAAAACGAATTCAGAAGAAAAAGTTCTAAGATTCGGCTCAATAGCTCATGGAATCCTCACTGAACATATATATCCCCATCAAAAATCCCTTAGACCCAACAATAAAACTACTCAGACATGATAAACGAAATCAAAAACATAGTATTAAAAAGTAGAACAGAAACCGAAATTGAAAAAGAAAGAACAAGGGTTCAAGAGATAGATCTCTCTCTCACTAAAACCTAAAAACAAAGCTTAAAGTAAAATTTCTGTAAAGTATTTTGTCTCTCCTCTTCTCTCCCTAAAAACGACCTAAATGATATGTATTTATAGTCTCCAATACTCTCTGGTGTCTAGGGTTCCAGAATTGAGGCTGAGAAAATGATACGGGCTTCAGAAATGCGCCTTCGAACTCGGATTTAGCTGGCCGGGGTCGGGAAGTGCGTGACCGCGGGAATGGGTGGCTGGCCGCGGTCGTGATGGTGGTGACCGCGGGGAATGGCCTGTTGGCCGCGGGTGGAAACGCTTGCCGGCCGCGGGTGGAAACGCTTGCCGGCTGGTTTACGGGACATCTTGCTCTTCGCGTATCTTTTGATTGAACTGTTGGATTGCCAAGCTGTAAAGTGTGCTGGAAAGCTGATACTTCCATATATGAGATCTCCAAATTTGAGCTGGATCAGACGGTGAGAAGGCCTTCAATCGGGGGTGAACTTCTGACGGTTTGACTCTGAGCTGAAATCTGGTCTTCTATCCATTTTGTTAAGCTTTTTCCTAAGTTTCTTGAAAAGAGTCTTGGAACTACAAATACTAGAAAAAAGTAATAAAAGTACTTAAAAGAAATTAAAAACATAGAAAAAGTATTTCAAAACGATCCATAAAAATGGTCAAAATACGGTGTTATCAACCAACCACATCAAAGCCAGCCTAATTCATTCACTCTCTAGATTCTTACTTGTACTTTGCTTGCTCTGACTTTGCTTTGACTGTGCTTTGCTTGCTCGATCAAACGTGAATAAAAGCCTCAAATAAGCATCGCCGATCACTTGTCTATAACTCGCCGCTGCTTTATAGAACAGTCGCCACCGTTCATCGTCTCGAAGATCTGTTCCGCCGTCTCTCCGTTAAATGGCGGCTCTCCAGCTAGCATCGTGTAGATCACCACGCCGGCGCTCCATATATCCACCTTCTCGTCGTAGTTTAGCTAGCATCTCTTCGAGAAGAATCGACCACACCAATATCACCAAGACCAGCTTCGGATAAATCGAAGGAGGAGAAATGATCAAGGCCAAAAACCCCTATATTCGAAGACTCTCTTGGAGGCAGAGGGTTTGAATAAAAAAAACCAACAAAAAAAAAGAAAAAACATCAAACCAATCATCAGGTGACACGTTAGAGGCTCTAACGAGTCTCTACAAATCACTAAATTAGAAACGGATCTGCCTAAAAAACTCATTAAATCTTTCCTTTTTAATTAAAACACCAACTAGATACCCACCTCATGCCCCCGTTCATCGTCTCGAAGATCTGTTCCGCCGTCTCTCCGTTAAACGGCGGCTCTCCAGCTAGCATCGTGTAGATCACCACGCCGGCGCTCCATATATCCACCTTCTCGTCGTAGTTTAGCTAGCCTGTCTTCGAGAAGAATCGACCACACCAATATCACCAAGACCAGCTTCGGATAAATCGAAGGAGGAGAAATGATCAAGGCCAAAAACCCCTATATTCGAAGACTCTCTTGGAGGCAGAGGGTTTGAATAAAAAAACCAAAAAAAAAGAAAAAACATCAAACCAATCATCAGGTGACACGTTAGAGGCTCTAATGAATCTCTACAAATCACTAAATTAGAAACGGATCTGCCTAAAAAACTCATTAAATCTTTCCTTTTTAATTAAAACACCAACTAGATACCCACCTCATGTCGCCCCCTCCCCCATTGGAGCTGCTCTTACATACCCAAACTCTTAAAAATTTGAAAATTCAGATATCGACTATTTTTCTTGGCAATACAAACATTGACTAACATCCCGTTAGTCAACCTCGTGAAACCGTTAATGGTAGGAATTCCTGTGCCATGTATGATATCCCATTGTCACAGAACGACAAAACGACGTTGTTTTAAGCGAAAAAATTCAGAGAAAAGACTCCAAACGACATCGTTTTGAGTATTATGGGTTGGAAAAACAATTAAGCGACAATGTTTTGTTTTAAATTCAGACTGAGTTATAAATCGTTGGGTTTAATTAGGGTCGCATCAGACGCTGGATACCTTATGGCTACATACCATCACATTATGCTTCGTCTAACCATAGATGGCAGCCATGAGGTATTCAACTCCGTTATTGATCTTTCTCAGGTCGATGCAGTGAAGATGAGAATGGCTATACATCGCAATAATAGGCGTCCATAGAATTTCAGCAAGCCGGCCGAGTTAGAGGCAAGGTTGATCTTTAGATGGGAGAGCAAAATCTGGATACTCTTTATGGCGAGCAACTTTGTGATCCCAGCTTCTGGAAATTAGAGGCAGTCATATTCTAAAAAAAATACTTGGATTTACTATGGAATGGCCTCCTTGATTGTCTTACTAATCATGTAGAGACTTTCTGTTATTATGTAACGACTTCATATTTCAGAACTCAGTAGCAAAATTTGTTAGTAGACGTCATTAGTAGACTTCATCGTATTTTATTTGTTATGGGAATAAGTATATTTATGCGCAAATTTAACTTCATCAAACTTAACTTGTCATATTTCACAGATTGTCTTGTTACAAACCATAAACTAATACACAATACAATACTGGGCTTGTTACAATGATAGGTTATAAAAAATTCTAACCCTATCATCTTCCATCTGGAGGATTGGCTAAAAATGACCTACAATTTAGATTTACAGGTCATTTATGCAAATACCCCAAAAATAGGTACCAAAAGTTTCCATGATGTAAATAGGTTTAAGTTTTAAATACACAAAGCCTAAACATATGAAACATGAACTAATACTTAGCATCATAGACGTCCAACCCTGCACACTCCAACCTCTCTGTCCCACGTACGTTACATTTGTCAAATATCTATGCAGCAAGTTTTTCCCTAATAACTTTGATGTTGCAATCACACAAAGTCGGAGGAAATGGCAGTCCTAGTGCATGACACTCAATGTTCTTCAGGCATTACACTCCGCAGTTACCACTTTGCTGGTTTTGAGGTAGCTCTGACGCTGGTACTCGCTCATGTGATAAAGGTTCATAAGAAAATTTCTAGTTGTCGTCCGCGGGGGTACACACGTTTGCAGCATGTATGGTATCAGGATAGACTAGGCTGCACAGCCTCTGCAATAGTTTTAGGAGGCATGAGTCTAAGTATGACTATCCCATATTATGATAAGTCTCCTTAGAATAGAAACCCACATAGCTACCCAATGATCGCCGGTTATGTGCAACATGGAGTACAAATCATCAACTTCATACACCCACGTCTTTTCCGTTTTACAGTAAGTAGGGTATTCTCCTGTGTAGTACTCATATGCTTCAAGTGGGAGTAGTCTGTCAGAACCATTTGGATTCTGATGAGAAAGAAAGTCATTGTACTTGGCTCTCCACGTCTTTGCAAAAAGATAATTGAGGAAGCTTGGCGAATCTAAGCCTCAGAAGATTAATCCCAGCCTCTATGTGATGCATCTATAATGAAGTCAACTAATGAAGTCTGTTACTGAATTCAACTAATGAAGTCAACTAATGAAGTAAGAAAACACATACCGAGTCTGCTAGCCATTTATTTGGTGTCTACTGTATAAAATATCATTCAATGGAAAAAAATTTAGGACGTTTGGGCCATGCGCTATAAAAAAATAGATAGTTAAGCAGGTGATTAGGGTTTAGTTAAGCAGAAGATTAGGGTTTAGTTAAACAGGTGATTAAGTATAGAAAAAAATGGTGACTTACGGGTTTTGTTTCAGCCATTCAGTTAGAACCTTCATCTTCTACTTAACACCAGCATAATCAAAAGGATCATATCCACCACCTTTGACTATATGGTTTAGAATGATAACTTTTGCGGTGTTATTTCCTTGGAAATGACTCTTCTGTGATACATGCAGATTACAAGATCTTTCACTTTTTCCGCGGGCTACAATCTGAGCTGCTTCTCTTTATTCTTTGTCTTTCTTCAACTGCATCCCTTGAAAATCAATGTCACAGTCTTTTGGGTAAACGATTAGGAAACTTGGTTCTGGGTCTTCATCAACCTTGTTTTCTTTAACAGCACCAGGGTCATTGACACTCACTTATCCTAACATTTATATTATCTTTGACAGGATCAACTTCTTTACAGGAATTACTCTACATTTCATGTGTAAAAGTATGAATCAACAACTAACAACAACATATCAAATTCAGCGATTGTTCAACATAAAACAAAGTTTGGTTTTAAGAAACAAACATGAATTTTAAAATAATATAAACAAACAGTGGACATCATTATTAGACATGACCAACTTCAGCAAATTCAGCAATACTTCAGGTTTACTTCATTATGTTATTTTTTTCTTCATCTTGTTCTCATATATAATTTTGTGTTTTCTGAGAAGATTGGAGACTAACCCCTTCTTGCTCCAGGATGGTGGGATCCACATTTTTCTCATGGCTAGAGAGTTTCTGTTTTGGATCTTCATTGTCTTTAACCTGCTCCTCTTCTTCAACAAGCTTACTCGAACAGGGTTTCACCTTCTCAATGGTCCGCTCTACTGCTGCTACCTTCTCGCTTAGGAGTTAGATCTGCTTTTCACAACCACTAAGACCATTCAATATCCTTGTAGAGAAGCTTTTGAAGCATTGGTTGAAGTGTGCTTTCGATTTTGCAACCAGACCGGCCCCGTCCTGATCCATATTAGAGGCGGCAGATGTAGAGATTGTGCGGACCCTCTTTCGGCTTGATTCATCTGATAAGAAGCTCTTTTTCTTGTCCACTAGTTTCTCTACCTTGACATTGTTTGATTTCAGAACACCATGGGTCAAAACATGCTTTGACAATATTTTGAACCTTAGGATCTTCTTCCTCATCGTCCCACACTGGAAACATATTTGCAAAATCTTTAACAATGCAGTTCTGTACACAGACCTAGGAAAAAATTAAACACATAACAGCCAGTATAACACATAAAGCCAGTATGAAGTCTGCTTTTGGAGTCTACTTGTGTGGTATATTAAGTGTAATTAATACTGCCTATTTTTCCATGTTCACTTTGACGTTCTTTCGGCCTCTTGATCCTCTGTAAGTATGTAGTGGAGGAGTTGGGTTATTTGGCAATGGGCTTCCATATTCAGCACCAAATTCCGGAAGATCATAGTAGATCCACACTTGGAGAGCTTGCATAAATCCATCGATAGTAACAGCATTGTTCAAATCATCTTTTTCCTTCACAGACGCTACCAGATGCTGAAAAGCTATTCTTTCCCATGAGAATTTATGGAAAACTTCTAGATCCACCACTAGTCTAGCCATGCTGGCCTGTGTGGGTGAACTGGGTTTCTGTGCTAAAATGAAATCAGTGTAGATTCCAAGATATCCCAACAGCAGCCTATCATCTCGAGATCATGATGAGCAAGTGGAACAAGCTTCTATCGAGTGTGCTTGAGCCCACATCAACACCAACTCCTAATATCTCCCAGAATTCATGCATTTCATCTGTAACCTCAACATCAGGAAGAGCCAGATCATCCACATACTCGCAGTTGAGTCCAGTGATTTTCTCAAACTTATTCAATGAAAACCTCTCTGGGTTTACACCAATTAGACTCCATATCTCGTACATCTTCTTGCAGACTAACTGAAAAGAGAGCATATAGTGAACCAGCCTTGATGCCCAACTGAAATCCAGTTCGTGGAAATTTAAAAACACCCTCAAGCTTGACTCATAAATCTTTCAGAGCCTCAAATCCAAAATAGTAGAAATCATGAATCAGAAGCCTAGATTATAACTATATCTGAAAAGTCTACTATAATCGAATGAAGTCTACTATAATCTAAATGAATTCTATCCAAAATCTAAACATAAACAAAGTCTAATCAAATTTCAAAAGAAGTCTACTCAAATCCAAAAGAAGTCTACTCAAATCCAGAAGAAGTTTACTCAAAATCCATATGACGTCTACTAAAATCCACAAGAAGTCTACTTAAAAACCATAAGAAGTCTATGATACCGAATAAGAAGTCTACTAAAATATACAAAGCAAAGAGTGGTTATCGGGGTGGTGAGATGCAACCGGTCGCGATGAGATGCAACCAGATCTGCAAAAATATACTATATGCTGTCACCGGCAGCGACGAAAGGAGGAAGATAGAGGAAGAAGTGATGTATATATTTTTGGAAATAGATGTACTTACCGTTTTGCATCACGAAAATTCAGCCACCAATGAGAGGCAATCAGCAGCACGGCAGCGAAAGCTGATCTGCAAAAAAAATCTTAAATTTCGGATCTGGGCAATGATGAGGTGTGGGCCTAGGGTTACATTTTTTTTTACAAGTCCATCGGTCCTCAAAAAGTTTTAAATTTATAAAACCCTAGTGTCTGCAAGTGCACAGATGTACGTTGTAGGACTTAGGGTGTCGATCCCCAGAGAGGATGTCTAATGTGCAAAAAACAACAAACTGGGAAAGTAAGCAAAATCATAAGCTCATGGGATTTGGAGTTTTTGGATTAAGAATCCTAAACTAAACCTAATCTAATATTCATAAAAAATAAAATGCAATGCATATGAATTGTTAAAAGAATATCTCAAGCATGTCGACTCAAACTATACACTCTAAACTCATAGGTGGCGATTTAGACTTCTCCGGTTTACTCTAATCGATGTCAAAGCATTTCCAATTAGCCTCCGGGGGATTTATCTTCATATGTTTCTAGGATCTGTATGGAACTAGAATAGACATGTGTATGATTAACCAACTCTTGCCATCTTAATTAACTAATCACTCAGATCTGACAATTAACTCTCGTTCTCATGCCAAAATAAGATCATGCATTAAATATTGAATTCGTCTGCCCACATCTTCTCTATAGGTAGCTCTCGACTCCTATAGCGACTATGTTCTTCTGAAGCTAGGAATGGATGATCTGATACAACACTCTCGTGGCTCTGATCGATCATAGGCTTAGAGAATATGTCATAAATCTAGTCTCATGCAATATGAACAACTTAGAAGAGATGAGATCATGGTCTAGAAACTTAGAAATCCTAATCGATATGTATGCCTATCGAAAACTCTTTAAACAACTTGACTCTCTAGGACAAATCTACATGATGCAAGGAATGATAAAATACATGAAAGAATGCAAAAGATGAAACAGAAAGTTAATTAGATAGAAAGGAGAAAGAACAATGTATCAGGGGAAGAATTCCCATCTCCATCGCCTAACCCTAGAAAAAAAAGTTTGGTGGCTCAAAATCTCATTACAGGAGCACACACCCGTTTAGGGTTGCTAAGAAATGTATTTATAGGTCCTAAGGTCTTCAAGGTTGGCTTCTGTGAATATAAATGGCGAAGTGGGCTTTGATGTTGGGCCTTGTGGCTCGTCATGGATCCACCGGGGGTGAAAGTCTTCCGGGGCAGGCAAAATGCATGTTTGCCGCGGGTGAGAGTTTTCTGGGACTGATGAATTTGGTCAACTTGTTCTCCATGTATCTTTTGATTGCACTGTTGGATCTTCGTGGTGTAAAGTGCTATGGAAAGCTGGTTGTCTCCTCTTGATTTTCTCCAAATTTGAGCTGGATCAGACGGTGAGAAAATCTTCATTTGAGGCTGAACTTCTGACGGTCTGACTCTGAGCTAAAAATGTGTATTTCTTCCATTTTGCCATCATTTTTCCTAAGTTTCCTGAAAAGAGCATTGAAATTACAAATACATAGAAATCATAATAAAAGTTCCTAAAATTGATTAAAACCTTCGAAAAAACATTTGAAATCAATGGTGAAAATGGGTACAAATACGGTGTTATCAACTCCCCAAGACAGAAATGAGAGGGAACTCAAAAATATCAGCAACCGTACTCCTAGACCTTAATTATGGACAATGCATCAATCAGATAAAGTCTAGAAAATTCTCACCAAAATACAAACATAACTAGTCTATTGATCCGTCATGCGAAATCCACACACTTAGAACTAACTTCCAGTCAACTTGCTCTTAACATTAATTAAAGGTTTCAGTGATTCTCATCAAAAGGATATTAAACAAGGCATTCAAGGTTAGATAACAAAACGTTTTTAGTAGTAAGGCTTGATGTGTATAGAGTTACCTTTTTCTGGAGAGACAGAATATAATGCAAAACAGCAAAAGATGATGGAACTGTTGATGCCCCCACAGTTTCCAATCATATTCTCCTTGCTTCAAGATTTCTGATCTCCTTCCTTCAGGTTTTCCTTATAACTCCCCCAGACTTGGATTTTTGTTCAGGTTGTGAATCCATAACTCCTTAGGTGAATACATATTGCCTTGGATCAAATGATTTCAGCTTCTTAGACTCTTTAGGCTCTTGGTTTCCTTTCCTTTCTTTGTTTTCTCTTTTTTCGTTTTTTTATGGGAAAAGGGAAACAGCCTTTTGACTAAGAGTCTTAAAGAGCACGAAAATTACCTTTAAGAATGAGCTTTTTGAGACGTCATGAGGCTTGTTAAGGTTGCATGGTACACTTCCTTCCCGGTTTCATTCAGTCCTTCTCTTGAGTGACTGAAAACTATGTTGTTCCTCTTTCTCCGGCGTTTTTACACATATCTGTCGATATAAACTTAAGAGAGAATGCATGAGGTTTGAGCTTGAATGATACGATCATGGACCCGGAGAATGGACCAGACACAGTAAATGAGGTTCCGAAAGAGCACTTGACCATACCGGAAGGTCCAATGACTCTTTCCAAGACAAAGAAGCTAGCAGGAGCGGTCCAGGCCTTACTTGATGGGATCAAGATTTATCCAGACGACCTGGCCTTACCTAAAGGAGTGACCATACTTGTGAGCGCAGGCTGTAGCTAATCTGGTCTGGGTGATGGCTTAATACTCTCTTTCCTTGCACCCGGGTTTGTCCCAATGGGTTTACCGGGTG
This sequence comes from Eutrema salsugineum, assembly GCF_000478725.1. Taxonomy (NCBI): domain Eukaryota; kingdom Viridiplantae; phylum Streptophyta; class Magnoliopsida; order Brassicales; family Brassicaceae; genus Eutrema; species Eutrema salsugineum. Next base: position 3,165,748 of record NW_006256908.1, on the reverse strand, counting down.
AGGTTTTAACGAGGTTAAGTCTATTGCCTATCTCTCGACCCAGGTTCGTTTACGGTCTGGTTCATTGGTCGGTAGTCTAAGAGTCATTTTCGGTGGAGCAGTCCAAGAGTCATTTCGAGGCCACCGAAGAGTCAGTCAACGTTTTAGTCTTTAGCATTTATTTTCTTTGTAATTTCCTAAGAGTAACCCTTGAGCTACTTCGCCTTCTATATAAGGCCTTTGTACTCTCATTTGGAACTCATTCACTTTTCCTTAATAAAATTTTCGAAATTTTATCTTTGTTTTTTTTAGAACTATTTTCGATTCTAAGGTGGTCAGCCTCTTTAATCTTTTCTTCGGTTTATTGAGTTCTTCTCAATGGACTCAACGCAGCCTTATATCCATCAAGCCTAAGTTTTTCGTTTAATTTTGATTTAGGGGCATCAGGATTTTCGGGAACCTTGTTCTCACGGCTGATCATCTTAGATCCGCGGAATCTTACCTTGGTGCAGCCACCCCCTTTGTTCGTGACGATCACCGCAAGTTTGGGCCTAGGGATATTCGGGAGTTTCCACTCTCACGTCATAGCATCTACTCCGTGCATCCGATCTACCCAAGGACTTATCAACCTCCATCGCCCGAGTGTGTCCGGTCTTAGGAGATTCATAGCAAGTGGTATCAGAGCCACACACTTGTCAAAGGCGGTATCATCTATCCTTGTCTTTTCAAATTTCAACTTCTCTTTCTTTCTTTTGTAAATTCCAGATCTATAAAAGAAAAAGAAGAGTATTATATTAAAAAAAAACAACAACAACAAACGAAAAGTCAAAAAAAAAGGAAATAGAGGAGATCTGTCGATAACAAAACTCTTTTCTATCTATCTTTCGCTTTGGATCTTTTATTGTTTTGAATTGTTCTTGAGCGCTGCACCTTGTCTTGATACAAGTTCCTTTAGAACCAACGGAAATCTCTTGTGTGATAGTGAGATCATTACGAGTGTGAGTGAATTCAAGAGAGAAACACCAAGTGAGGAATTTTGTTACTTACGTGTTTGTTCATTTTGCGAGGTACCATTTTATGTCATAGGGCCCTTCAGACTCAGAGGGAGAGTGGAACTATTACACCATTTGTGACGGTAACCATATTCAGTGGGTTAATCCCGAAGACATGGACGCTAAACTAAACCAAATCGAGTTGATGGATCGTATGAGTCAGCGGATGGATCGGCTTGAGATTAAACCACAGTAGTCCGACGGGGAACGAAGTAGTCACCAAAACTTAGACGAACCAGGACATTTGAGAAGGGACCGAAACCTGGAGGAGGTTTTAGACGATCCCTTCTACACAGACGGCCATAACTCCGGAGCAAGCCAGCCCCGACATAGGCATGACTGAGGTGCTCGCAGAGGTCAAGGTGGACAGTTCCGAATGCAAGAGGCGCGGACTGGACCCGTAACCAAAAAAAATCGAAAGATGAGTACCGAGACGATCTACCACCATACCGAGATCAAGAAGAACCATACCAAAAGAACGGGCAGAACGATCCAGACCGTGACCGAGGCCGACCTGACAATGACCTCGCCGAGATGAAGCTACGAATTCCACCGTTCTACGGAAAGAACGGCCAGGATGCCATCCTAGAATGGGAAAAGAAGATCGAGCTGATCTTCGGCTGTCAAAATTTCTCTGAACAAAAGAAGATGAACTTAGCTGCAACCAAGTTTCACGGCTACGCTCTTGACTGGTGGGACCAGGGGGTGACTAACCGGAGAAGAAATGGGTTCCGACCTATTGCTACATGGGACAAGATTGACAGCCTTGATGAGACACAGGTTTTTCTCAGCCCACTACAACCGAGAGCTGCATACCAGGCTTCGACGGTTGACTCAGGGAACAAAAACCGTAGAAGATTATTTCCAAGAGATGGAGCGGCTTATGTTAAAAGCGGATGTGGATGAATCGACGAATGCAACCATGGCTTAGTTTCTGAGTGAATTGAATTGGGAGCTACAAGATAGGATGGAGTTACAGGAGTCCAAGGCAATGTTGGTGGAACAACAGCTCAAGAGGAAGGGAACTTCTCGGCCAACGTACGGAACCAACTCCCGTCCAACCTACCGGGAAGACAATGCCAGATATCCGGCGAACTCCGATACCCGGCCTAAGACAGATCCCAAACCAAGTTTCTCCACAGCCGACTACCGAGAAAAGACCGAGGCTACGCCGGCCAGAACGCGAGACATTGAGTGTTTTAAATGCCGAGGAAAGGGTATTATGTGAATAAGTGTTCTAACTAGCGCGCAATGTTGATTCTTGATTCAGGTGAGATCGTGTTTGAGGGAGAAGAAGACACCAGACCTGTATACAATGAAGAATATGCTGAAGAATATGCAGCTGAGGGAGAACTACTTGTTTCAACGCGAGTTCTACTAGCACAAGAACCGGTCAAGGAAGAAGACCAGAGGGAGAACCTGTTCCACACACGGTGCCATGTGATGGGAAAAGTTTGCAGCCTTATTATAGATGGTGGGAGCTGTACACACGTTGCTAGTACCACTATGGTGGAGAAGCTCGGTCTGGAAACACACAAGCACCCTCAGCCCTACAGCCTCTGTTGGTTAAACAACCAAAGACAGCTAAAAGTTACCAAACAGGTATCGGTGCCCTTGTCCATTGGCCGATATGAAGATAAAGTCTTGTGCGACGTATTGCCTATGGAAGCAGGCCATATACTCCTGGGCCGACCATGGCAGTATGACTGGAGGGCCATACATAACGGATTCACCAATAAGCACACGCTTGAGCATCATGGCCAAAAGATAACCTTAGCACTGTTATCACCGTGAGAGGTTTATATGGATCAAATGAAGCTTGAGCAAGGCAGCAAAGGGAAGAATATTGCGAGTGAACCCCCAAACACTTCCACTAAAAACGAGAGCCTGAGAGAACCCCCAGAAAAGGCTTATGAGAGAACACCCGTGAGAAAATAAACTTTTTTCGTGAGACCTTGTGAGCTTAAGCACGCGGTGCACTCAAAACAGCCGTTCATTTTGCTTATGTTTAAATCTGCTTTGGCTAGTGATAACACCTGATTTTGACTACTTTTATGGATCATTTTTAATATGTTATGCAGGTTTTTTTACTCAGTTTTAAAGGTTTTATAAGTGTTTTCGATGTTTTGGAGTTTTACAAGGCTTTTCAGGAAACTCTGAGCGTTGGAGTGCATTTTGGAGAAAAAGCACATTTTTGGATAAATTCAGGCCATCAGAATTTTGGCAACCAATGAAGACTTTCTCACCATCTGATCATCCCCAAATTTGGAGAATAGCAAGAGGAGACAAGCAGATTTCCAACACAGTTGGAATCAAAGAAATCCAACGGTTAGATCTCTAGTTATCATCAATACACTAAAGGCCGATCAACACAAATCCGGTCAAGCACATGAGCTTGCACCCGCGGCCAGCCTTCTTTCCACCGCGGCTCAAGAGGTTTCACCCCTGGTGGACCTATGTCCGAACCTCAGAAGCTCAACTAAGGCCCAAGACACTTCTTGCACCCATTTTACAAGCTCTAGACGCCCAAGACTTGGAGAAACACTATAAATACTCATTTTTAGGTCTTTTGTAAGGGAGCCTCTTTCTTCTCTTTGAGAGAGAACTCATTTGTAGTTTTAGGTTTTATTTTTATGCATTTGTAGAAGCTCTCCATCGCCACTCTGTCTTCAATGAGAGAAACTTTTCTGCAACTTTGTTTCTTTTATTTTTCTTCTTCTTAGTTCTAAACCGATGATGATGTCTGTCGCAGCCATGTATGAGTAGTCACCTAGTTGGGTGAAAGGGTAATCCAAAAGGACCCCATGTTCGAATGACATCTAGGTTTTTAGGAAAAAGGATTTCGATTTTGAACATGATTCTCCCATTCATCCAAATCTCAAAGCGGTAATTCTGGATTGATCACCCAGAATCCGATCCTAGGTTAAATCCGAGCCACGAGAGTGTTGTATCTGGGTTGCCAGAACTGGATCTTATGGACGTCACCGTCGTATGAGACGAAAGCTACCTACGGAGGATACGTATGCCGAGATGGATTCCGATCTACAAAGCATGATCTTGTTCTGGCATGAGAGCGAGAGTTAATTGTCATGAACAAGTCATTGGATGATTAGGGTGATGAGAGTTGGCTAATCTTACATGTGTCTATCCTAGTTTCAGAGTCATAGGGAATTCTTGGATAAATTCCTTGTGATTTAGAACATGAACCCTAAAGATGAACCTTGAACCCAGCGTCGTTTTTCATATAAATTTTCAACCAATTTTTACTTCAAGCCTTTTTAATTCTTTGGAAAAATAGATTTAGGGACAAATCCATTTTATTTAGATTAAGTCTTTGATTTTTTTTAGCATCATTTAGAAGTTCTCAACACACAGATTCGATCCGTAAGTACTTTTGCGTTTGCTGTGCAATTGCAGCATGTCTAAGGTAAAATTTGTGTTGCCCACTGCACTCACATCAGCTAGCCTTACTAATCCTCAGCCGGATTTTCAGAGCAGTGTCTTATCACTTTTGCAGGAGTTTCAAGATGTTTTCCTGGATGAGACCCCTAGTGGTCTACCACCCTTTCGCGGGATTGAGTCCCAAATAGATTTCATCCCTGGTGCTTCCTTACCAAACCGACCCGTATACCGAACTAATCCTGTCGAGACCATAGAGCTACAAAGACAGGTCACGGAACTCATGGAGAAAGGACACATTTGGGAGAGCATAAGCCCCTGCGCGGTCCCGGTCCTGCTCGTGCCCAAAAAGGATGACTCATGGCGAATGTGCGTTGATTGCCGGACTATAAACAACATAACGGTAAAGTATCGACATCTCATTCTCCGTTTGGATGATGTGTTTGATGAGCTTCATGGGACACTTCGGAATTATCAACATAACGGTTCTTCTATATTTTCTAAGATAGACTTGAAAATCGATTATCACCAAATAAGAATGAAGGAGGGAGAGACGAATGGAAGACGGCCTTCAAGACAAAGCACAAACTATATGAATGGCTGGTCATGCCCTTTTGTTTGACTAACGCGCCTAGCACTTTCATGCGGCTCATGAATCATTTCTTGCGGTCTTTTATAGGTGTCTTTGTTGTCGTATACTTTGATGGTATCTTAGTTTACAGCAAAAACTTGGTAGACCATTTGGAGCATCTGCGGTTAGCCCTAGAGGTACTTAGAAAGGAACGGCTCTATGGTAACTTGAAAAAGTGTACCTTCTGTGCTAATAGTGTTGTTTTTCTAAGCTTTGTTGTAGGAGCTAACGGAATCCAGGTGGATGAATAGAAAATCAAGGCGATTCGGGAGTGGCCCAGCCCTAAGACCGTTGGTGAGGTCAGGAGTTTTCACGGCTTAGCCGGGTTCTATCGGCAGTTGTTAAATACTTCAGTACACTCGCGGCACCACTCACCAAAGTTATAAAGAGGATGTTGGCTTTAAATGGGACACGACACAGGAAGAAGCTTTTAAACTCCTAAAAGACAGGCTTACTCATACCCCCCTTAATCTCATTACCCGATTTTGCTAAAACTTTCAAAATTGAGTGTGATTCATCAGGTGTAGGTATAGGCGCGGTCTTGACACAAGAGAAGCGGCCAATAGCTTATTTCAGTGAGAAGTTGGATAGCCACACTAAAATACCCCATGTATGATAATGAGCTTTATGCCCTCGTTCGTGCTTTACAGACCTAGCAGCATTACCTCTGGCCAAAGGAGTTTGTTATCCACACGGATCATCAATCGTTGAAGCATTTGAAGGGGCAACAAAAGCTGAATAAGGGGCATGCGAGCTGAGTTGAGTTTATTGAAACCTTCTCGTACGTTATTCAATACAAAAAGGGAACGGACAACATCGTGGCCGACGCTTTGTCTCGGCGATACAGCCTGATCTCCACCTTGGACACAAGAATACTCGGCTTTGAAATTATAAAAGAGGCTTACTCCTCTGATCCGGACTTCCAGGAAGTTTATCATTCTTGCTCTAAATTTTCTAATGGCAAATACTTTAGAAATGACGATTTCCTGTTTTATCAAAACTGATTGTGTATACCCAACGTTTCACTTCGTGACCTTTTGGTTAGGGAAGTACACGGCGGTGGCTTGATGGGACACTTCGGAATTACCAAAACCCTTAGCGTGGTCCAAGACCATTTCTTCTGGCCACATATAAAAAGGGACGTGGAAAGAGTTTGCAGCCGGTGTGTCACTTGTAAGTATGCGAAATCTAAAAGCGAGCCCCCAGGTATGTACACACCATTACCTGTTCCTAGTTAACTATGGAAGGATGTTTCTATGGACTTTGTTTTAGGCTTACCAAGAAGTAGGAGGGGTCGGGATTCAGTCTTTGTGGTAGTAGACCAATTTTCAAAAATGGTCCGTTTTATCCCTTGTCACAAAACAGATGATGCATCCAATGTAGCCGATTTGTTCTTTAGGGAAGTGTTTAGATTGCATGGCGTACCTAGAACCATAATTTCTTTCAGGGACACTAAGTTTCTCAGTTACTTCTGAAAAACCCTGTGGTCCAAATTAGGTACCAAGTTATGTTTGTCTACCACCTGTCACCCTCAAACTGATGGAAAAATTGAGGTAGTGAATAGAACGTTACCGGCCTTGCTGAGGTCTGTCATTAAAAAGAATCTTAGGACTTGGAAAGAATGTTTGCCTCACGTAAAGTTTGCATATAACCATGAGATGCATTCTACTACTTTTTTTTCTCCGTTTCAGTTGGTCTATGGCTTTAACCCACTTACTCCACTCGATCTTACGCCTTTACCATTGTCTGAGCATGTAAGCATGGATGGTAAGAAAAGAGCCGAGTTTGTTAAACAGATGCATGAAAAGGCCAAGCAGAACATTGAACGAAAAACAGAGCTGTATAAGAAGCACGCTAACAAGGGCCAGAAAAAGAGAATGTTCGAACCAGGTGACCTGGTGTGAATCTATTTGAGAAATGATCGGTTTCTGGAAGAAAAAGAAGTCCAAGCTATTACCTCGTGTGGATGGACCCTTCACGGTCCTTGAGAGGATCAATGACAACGCATACAAACAAAAATTTGCAAGGTAAGTATTCAGTAAGTTCTAGATTTGATATTGCTGACATACTTCTTTTTGTTCCAGATGGTCCGGACTTGAGGACAAATCCCTTTCAAGAGGGGGAGGATGATACGATCATGGACCCGGAGGATGGACCAGACGCAGGAAATGAGGTTCCGAAAGAGCACTTGACCGTACCGGAAGATCCAATGACTCGTTCCAAGACAAAGAAGCTATCAGGAGCGGTCCAGGTCTTACTTGATGGGATCAAGATTTATCCAAACGACCCGGCTTTACCCAAAGGAGTGACCGTACTTGTGAACACACGCTGTAGCTAATCTGATCTGGGTGATGGCTTAATACTCTTTTTCCTTGTACCCGGGTTTGTCCCAATGGGCTTACCGGGTGGGGTTTTAACAAGGTTAAGTTCATTGCTCATCTATCGATTCAGGTTCGTTTACGGTCTGGTTCATTGGTCGGTAGTCTAAGAGTCATTTTCGGTGGAGCAGTCCAAGAGTCATTTCGAGGCCACTGAAGAGTCAGTTAACGTTTTAGGCTTTAGCATTTATTTTCTTTGTAATTTCTTAAGAGTAACTCTTGAGCTGCTTCGCCTTCTATATAAGGCCTTTGTACTCTCATTTGGAACTCATTCACTTTTCCTTAACAAAAATTTTCGAGATTTTCTTTATGTTCTTTTGAGAACTATTTTCGATTCTAAGGTGGTCAGCCTCTTGAATCTTTTCTTCGGTTTATTGAGTTCTTCTCATCAGACTCAATGCAGCCTTCGATCCATCAAGCCTAAGTTTTTGTTTAAAGTCAGTTTAGGGGCATCAGGATTTTCGGAAACCTTGTTCTCACGCCTGATCATTTTAGATCCGCAGAATCTTACATTGGTGCTGTCACCCCCTTTTTCGTGACGATCACCGCGAGTTTGGGCCTAGGGATATTCGGGAGTTTCCACTCTCACGCCGTAACATCTGCTCCGTGTATCCGATCTAGCCAAAGACTTATCAACCTCCATCACCCAAATGTGTCCGGTCTTAGGAGATTCGTATCAATAAACGTTTTTGTTAAGGGTGAGGTACCAGCTAAAGATGAACTGGCTATCTAGGACAACAAAGAATGGGAACAATAAGGTAAAGATATCCTAGATGTATATCATGATGCCTTCTTAAAACCATTGATGAGAAAATTAGATGTCAAGATTAAGTTAAGTTAAATGAGCTAGTATATCCTGTCAGAAAATATCTCCATGAATAGAAGTCCTCTGGTGGGATTTTGTAGTGTAAGTACTCTAGTTACCGCCTAGTCTAGTACTAAACCTTCAAAGAGATTTTTATGAATGATTGGTGTAGAAGCAAACAGGTTGGTTATCATCATCGATTTTGTCATTATCTCCTCAAAATGTATTTGACCTTTAAAAACACTTTTTGAAACTTAAAAGACTTTTGAAAAGTTTTAAGAAAAACCGAAAAAATTGTAAAATTTTAAAGAAAAATACAGAATGCGAAGGCTCATGCAAGAAAAATGATTAAAAAGGGATGAAATCCTTTCCCAGACTTAAATCACACTGTTTCTAGTGTGAAATAAATCAGGCAAGGATGAGAAATAGAATATGCAAAAATTTTAAAAGATAAGGGAAAAAAAACTTACCTGGTGTTGGTGATGGATTGTGAGGTGGTTGTGGAAGTGGTGGGATGTTGAATGGTGGATGGTGGATAATGTATAATGGTACTTGATCAAATTTGGATACCAGGAATCCAAATCAGTCCCAATTTGATCAAGGTGGGCGTGGAAATGGCCAAGGGTGGCCGGATTGATGTGGGCCAGGGTTCAGAGTGTCGCGGCCACGGTGGGACGCTTGCTGGTCGCGGGCCAAGTCTTCGTGGTCGCGGCAAAACCTCTTCTGGCCGCGGCTGAAGGCTCCTCAGCCGTGGCTGAAAGCTCCTCGGCCGTGGCTGAAGGCTCCTCGGCAGTGGCTGAAGGCTCCTCGGCAGTGGCTGAAGGCTCCTTGGTCGTGGTCAGCTTCTTTTCTTCTTTTTTGTTTTTTTAGATGCATACTAAGGCCTGTATAAAATAGAAACAAAAAAACAAATAAGTACCATAATGGGTTGCCTCCCATCAAGCGCTTTGGTTTATAGTCATTAGCTAGACTTTGCACAGAAAAATACTTAGTTCAAATAAGATATTGTCCTAAGACAAATCATTTTCGAAATCCTCATGTTTTGTCTGGCAGGTTCTTCATCACTCCAGAGTTCTTCTAGTTCAATTGCCTGGGCTTTTTGCTTTCCTCCTTTGCTCTTTAGTGGTGTAACTTCATAGAAGATGTTCTTGTCGATATTTGCAAAAGAAACTCTCCGGTTAGGCCAATCCATGATGGCTCCAGCAGTTGCTAAGAAATGCCATCCAAGGATAACTGAATATGAATCATCTTTGGTCTTCACTAAATATAGATCGACAGGTGCTATGCAATCTCCACTCCTTAGAGGAATATCTCGGGCTATCCCTCTTGGTGTACTTGAATCATCTGCTAAGCTAATCTTCGTCCTGGTACTTGAAATTTGCTTAATGCCAAGTCTCAAAGCTTTGGACATCATGTTAATGTAAGCTCCAGAATCACTAAGACTATTGAGAAATGTTTCACCTCTAATGTCACAAGCGATAAGAAATTGACCTTTGTCTTGAACTTTGTGCAGAGTTCGAACTGGTCTACCTTCTTGGGCGTGTGTGAACAAGTCTTTCATCTCTTGGATAGATTCTTTGCTGTCACAAAAGAATTGGCCGACCATGTAGTCTCTACATGCTTTGGCAAATGAAATTCCTTCGGACAGAGTTTGAACTACTTGATTGAACTCTTCAAGTGCTTCTTTGCTGATCTTGTTTGTGTAGTCACTGGCTTCTTGGGGATCTTTGAGATGGATCATGTAAACAGCTGCATCAGGTGATGATCTAGGAAAAGATAGATACCTGGCTCTTCTGAAATAGGTAGAGATGTTCTCCTTAGCCTCTTTGTTGTATCTGAAGAAAACTTGAAGACAGCCTTGCTTCCAGATGTTATCGAATCCATGGTAAAGAGGAATGAACTTCAAAAATTTGTTGAATTCGATTAGTCTCTCTCTGGATATGCTCTGGGTTATTGGTTCTGAGTTGTCATCATATGAATTTTCCCTAGGGTTTGGATCTTCAACAAACAAACCATAGTCTTCATCTTCTGAGAATTGCTTTTGAAGCTCATTGTCACAAGTAAAAACCATGTTGCAAGATGCATAAATGTTAGATTCCTCCTTTTCCTTTAATGCTTGTGCAGTGATTGAGAACACAGCTTGATCAAACAGCCTAGATCTGGTTACAAGGAAGAGGTTGAAAGGACTCCCAGTCTGAAAAATCAGGCTCGGCCGCAGGTGGGATGCTCTGGGTCGCGGTGGAAATTGTCCTGGCCGCGGGTGAAGTGATCGCAGCCGCGGTCAGCTTCTCCCGGCTCACCATGCTTGCTTCTTCAATCTTTTCTTCTCCATTGTTGTTATCTTGCTCCCAGTGGTTGTCAGGCACGTCTTGGGTATCCAAATCATTGGTTCCAGTGTTCAGATCATACACCGTATGATCTTTAGAAAGTTTTTCAACTTTCTCTTCTAGTTCATCTAAAGCATAGACAACTTTATATAAAGTAGCATCAAGCTCTTCTGTCTTGTTTGTGATCTTTGCCATCTCTTCATTTATCTCTAACTTGTCTCCATCAGAGTACCACTTGTTATCTTTGAAATCCCTCTCCAACTCTTCGATCAGGACATTGCAGCCTCTTTGTTCCTTAAGTGCACGACGGAGAGCGATTGCGTTCTTTGCCTCTCCTTCTTCAACGTCTTTAAGTCTCTGCTATAGAATTGCATTATCTTTAAGCTTTTGTTCCTCTAGAGTCTTCATATGATCAGAGAGACATTCAAACGTCCTGCTAAAATCAGAGGACATTGATTCCAGTTTCAAATAAAGGTTAGATTCAGCAATAGCTTGTAGATCAAGAAACTCATTCAGTTTGGTGTCTAATCAATCTAGTTGGAGCCTAAATCGATCAGCCTCAGTGTTCTGGTGCAGAATCTGATGAGGTAAGGGATGAGATGGTCGACGGTTCACCAGGTGTGGCGAATAGGGCTCATCTCGCTGGCTTGGAGTTCGTGAATCTCCATGGTGGTGGTTCGGATGATTCGGCCAAAAAAAATGATCGGAATCACGCATGGATGGTGATTCACTTGCGCAGGGAGCTTCACACATGTTGCAAAACCTTCGCTCAAGGTTAGGATTTCTTCTCGGATGAACCATGCTTCAAGGATTCTGAAACTAGGGCAAGCAGAAGAAAGAATAAGCAGAAAAATAAAAAGTTAGGGTGTTTATGAGTTTGGTTTACTTCCTATGATGTTTTGACAGAAACTCGACATATATATAGTCTTCTGCGGCTTCAACCTCCTAGGTTTAGACTTCCAGCGACTAAAACCTCCCCGGCAACAGCGCCAAAAACTTGATGCGGTGCAGGCCTAGGGTTGCATTTTTTTTTACAAGCCCATTGGTCCTCAAAAAGTTTTAAATTTATAAAACCCTAGTGACTGTAAGTGCACAGATGTAAAACCAGAGGAATAGGGAAAAAGGGAGAGGAAGAGGGATGAGAGAACTTGCCTGATACGGTGGTGAACAGGAAATCATAGACAGTGATGAGGATATCGGCGCCAGCGAAGAAAAATACCAAAATCGCCTTCGAGAGCCTAGGGTTTACTTTTTCCGGTGAAAATTTTTTTTGGGAACTGTAAAATCCGCTTTGTATAGTCTGGTAATTTTGATCGGTTAGGGGAATTTTTTCCCCGCTTAGTGTAAACTTTCTACGGTTTTATTAAGATTTATATCTCGGTCTGGGTTAATTGCATCAGTTACGCGAAATCTATTTCGGTTAGGGTAACTTTTTTGGTTTACTATCTCTTACACTAATGGGTTCAATTTCGGTTTTAATCTCGATTAAGATAATTTATTCGGTCTACTAGAGATAAACCCTAAATCAAATATTTTGGTCTCAATATTCTAAACCAAAAATTAAAAATTAGAAATATGAAACTAATAATTTATATACAACAAAATTTACCATATCAATTTTTTTGAATACAAATTGGAAACCAAAATGACTTTTTAAATTTTTAAAAATTAAATTTAAGATTTAATTAAATTAATTTTGAAGTTTACAAGCAGACTTCTCTATTCTATGATAGACTTAGGAAGGTTCCAATCGTAACTGAGACTTCTGTTTTTTTTTTTTGTTCATACAGGATAAAAGTATAATTTCACTATCTATTTGTGTTACTTTAGCTTTAAATCGAATAAGGGGTTTACTTTTGTATTATAAATCAACTTTTAGGTCATTTTTTAACAATTTCCCATATTTTTAAAGCAGATTCAGAGTAAACTTCATGCCAAATTATGGTCCATTGCAAAACTAACATGTTTATTTCTCACATGTAAAATCTACTCTTAAAAAGTCAAACTTTGACATGCAAAAATATAACTCGGATTAACAATAGAGATTGCATGCAAAGTGTAATTAATTACGCAGATTTCATGCGACGTCCACAATACAATACAATGTATCTTTTTTCCGGATGAAATATCCGATGGTTTTTAATTGGTCAGAAATTTTCTACAGTTTCCCAACGGAACTCTCACAATTTCCGACCATTTATAAGTCGTCAAAAGTATCATCGGAAAAACCAATGAAATACTGATCGATATAAAAATGGTCGCTTTTTTAAAAGGCTTCAAAATTGGTTGCAAAATTGTTCAAGTTTCCGACCAATTTCCGACCGATATATCCGTTAACTTATTTTTAATATTTTAATATTTTTAATAGGTCGTCGGAAATTAGTCAGAAATATATCTATTAATATTTTTTAATATTTCTTTTATATCTGTCGGGAATCTGTCAGAGATTTGATCAGATTTCTGAACGATTTCCGACGGATATATAGTATTTTTTATATTTATTTTATTATGTTCGGAAATCCGTCAAAAATTAGATCAAATTTCTGTCAGATCCCCGACAGATATTATAGAGCCAATGGCATACCAATCACAACCGACGACGTACCTTGAGTTGATTTCAACCGAGCTGACGATGTACCAATCAGAGCTCTTCGTCGAGGACTCCTTCTGAGATTCAGAGACTGGTGAGATCCCAGAGATTTCTCAGGTTTTGGAGCCTTCTCATTGTAGTGCGTCTTCTCCGTCATTTTACAAGGCGAGAGTTATGCACCCCGCTTGATCCACACTGTCGAGGAAATTCGACTTGGTAAATAATTTTTTTTTTAACATTTTTATCTTATTTTAATATGTTTATGAAATTAATAAATTTTTTTGTAAGGTGTGGATATTCGAACACGAAATTAATAAATGCATTTTGAGGATGCTGTATTTGATCCTCGATAAACCATACAAGATGTTCTCTGAAATTCCTCTCGAAAAGAAATATGTGGTTCAGACAATTTGCGGTAAGTTTTTAATTATGAGTATTATGATTTTCAATTAATTATTTTTATTTTCTAACAATAATATTTTTTAGGGTTAGGCAAAGGAGAGAGGGATTCTTCCCTTGAACCTTTGACCTATCTCCTTTTTTTCTTTTTATCTATACTATACTATTTTCAGTTCTATGCATCTTTCATATCTGTTTAATTTTTCCTGCATCATGTCCGAGTAGTTTAGTAGTTGACTTTTAAGGACCCATCGAAAGGACACATATGTTCGATAGGGATTGCTGGTTTTTCTCAACCATATTCTAGATCTCATATCTTCTAAGTTGAACATAATGCATGAGGTTAGGGTCATGAACTAATCTTTGAACCTAGGATTGATCAGAGCCACGAGAGTGATAATACAGATTGGTGGAAATAGCTTTGGAAGAACATAGTATATGTAGGAGACGAAAGCTACCTATTGAGAAGATGTGAGCAACAACGAACTCCATTATTAATGCATGATCTTATTCGTGGCAAGAGACGAAAGCTACTTGTCGAGTTTAAGTGATTAGTTGGTTAAGATGAAGAGAGTTGGTTAGCCATATAAGTGCCAATTCTAGTTCCATGCAGATCCTAGAAATATATTAAGATATTCTACGTACATGAAACTAGTCGGAAAATACTTAGATATCGATTAGGGTAAACAGGGGAAGTCTGCGTCAGTTTGAATCGAGAATCCCGTACATTGTCCTTAGCAACTCAACCTTATTTTATTTTTAGTCTTTAGTCGAATTAGTTTAGTATTACGTCTAGTTTTATTTTCTCTTTTCTTTTCCCGTAAAAAACAAAACCAAACCAAAACCCCTTGAGTTTATTATTTCGCTTACTTATCCCAGTTTAAAGTTTCTGCATATTAGACATCCTTCCTGTGGATCGACACCCGAAGTAATATACCGCACGACTGTGCACTTGCAGTATTCTAGGGTTTTACAAATTTAAAACTTATTCGCGACTCGCAAACCCTAGCCCGCATCAAGTTTTTGGCGCCGTTTCCGGAGAGGCTATATTTTTCGAGTTTCTGCCAAACTTCATAGGAATTTCAGACTTTTGAGACATGGATCATACACAAAGGAGAAACATTAATCCCGAGCAAAGGTTTTGCAGCCTGTGTGCTGCTCTCTGCATGTGTGAATCACCATTCAGGTGTGACTCTAGACACATGGATCGGATCTCTCAGCTGAACCATCACCATGGAAGCCCTGAGCCTCCTTCTTACCGAGATGAACCCTATTCACCTCCCTTGGTGAACCGTCGACCATCTCATCCCCTGCCTTATCAGATTCTGCACTAGAACTATGATAATAATTGATTCAGGCTCCAACTAAATCGATTTGGGGCTATGCTGAACAAGTACCTTTATTTTCAAGTCGTCACTGAAGCCACCTTGTACACGAAAATCGATGATCTCTCCAATCATGTGAGGTTATTGGAGAAGCAGATCCAGAAAGATATCGCAACCTTTAAGGAGACCGTAGAATCTCATGAGGAAGAGCAAATAAAACAGAAGTATGATATCATTCAAAATTCGATCGATGTCAGGGACGTCAAGCAAGAGACCAAAGAAGCTGGTGAATTCTCTTCATGGTGTAGAGAAAAAATCGATGGTGAACTTCAAGAAATTGAATTTCACCTAAGTAAACTCGAACACAAGGCCAAGGAGACCAATTCGGAAATCAGTTATTTCTCGAAGTGCCAAGAAGACACAAGCTTTTTGGTGGAAAATATCATTGAGAACAATAAGAAGGATTCCTCTGTTCATAGTCAAGGAGGAAGGAAGAAATCACATAAATTAGTTGCAGAGAATCTAGGAATAGACAAGCATGACAACATTGGAGGCGCCCAAGACAAGGACAAAAAAAGTATCGGCTGATACAACCTCGGAATCCCCCACCGTAGCCGTATATCCTTCACCCTCAGTGGCACCATATCTGACCATGGCTGCAAGCCTTTCAACCGCGGGGATCCACCCTTTTGCCTCACCGTTGAAACCTGCAGCTAATTTTGAGTCCTCTTCGACCGAGCCATTCCCTCTGGCATCCGAAAGTCGCCGACACTTAGAAGATCAAGTCCCAAACACTGAAAAAATCTCAGAAGATCCTTAACCTTATGTCCCATGTAAGATGATCACAAGGAATGAACTAGATGCTGCCAGTTTCACAAGCCAAGAAAATCCTACATCTGCAAAGATTGGAATGCCCTATATAGATTCAATTGTCAGTTTTGATACTGCAGCCTTCTACTATGATTCTTACTCTGTGTTTGAAACATCGATCCACCCACAAGAAAGACCAGTTTGAACCCTCCACAAAATCAAAGACCAAGGTCAATTTCTAATTTCTTGTGATATTAGAGGTGAAAGATTTCCTAATGTTCTTTGTGATTCTAGAGCTTGCCTTAACATGATGTCCAAGGCTACTACTTTGAGACTTGGTATTAAGCACATTTCAAGGACCAGGACTAAGATCAGCCTAGCTGATGACTCAAGTGCAACACAAAGAGGAATAGCCCGAGACATACCCTTGAGGATTGGAGATTGCATTGCCCTTGTTGACTCAAGATGACTCATATCCAGTTATCCTAGGATAGCTTTTTCTGGCAACTGCTGGAGCCATCATGGATTTGCCAAACTAGAGAGTTTCTTTCGCACATGTCGACAAGGATATCTTCTTCGAAGCTACCAGTTTCAAAAGCAAATGAGGAAAACACCCAAGGACACATGCTTTTGAAGCAGAAGACCTCTGGAGTGATGAATATCCTGCTAGAGAGGACAGGAAGATCTTGAAAAAGACTTGTTTTAGGACAAGATCTTCACTAGACTAATCTAGCTTCTTTTCAAAACTCTAGCTAAGGACTATAAACCCAAGCGCTTGATGGGAGGCAACCCATTTTTAGGTATCTATTTATTTAATTTTTCTTTCTTTTTCTTTCTTTTTCTATTGAATTTTTGTTTCCTATCTTATACAGGCCTTAGTATACACAAAAATATATATAAAAAAGAAAAGAGGAAGAGCCTGACCGCCGTCTACCCTGGATGATATGTGTCTTGAGATCTCATGCTCATACTTAATTAATGTAGAGAGCTAGTTTACTGGAAGTTATGTCTAAGTGTGTAGATTTTCGCGTGACGGATAAACGAACTAGTTAAGCTTGTATTGTGGTGAGAATTTTTTAGGCTATAGTTGATTGATGCTTTGTGCTTAACTATGTTCTAGGAGTATGGTTCCTGATGATTTTGAGTTCCCAATGATTTCGGCCTAAAGCTTTTTTCAAGCTTAGATCTTGTTTTGTTTGAGGACAAACAAAGGTTTAAGTCTGGGAGAGTTGATAACACCGTATTTGTACCCATTTTCACTATTGATTTCATGCTTTTTCAAAGGTTTTATTAGTTTCAGGAGTTTTTACTACTGTTTTTCTGTATTTGTAGTTTCAAGACTCTTTTCAAGAAACTTAGGGAAAAATATGAAAAAATGGAGGAAATCCACATTTTTAGCTCAGAGTCAAACCGTCAGAAGTTCAGTCTCAAATGAAAACCTTCTCATCGTCTGATACAGCTCGATTTTGGAGACATTTAAGAGGATCGAGCTGACTTTCCATAGCACTTTACTTCAGGACAATCCAACATGCAATCAAAAGTTACATGAAGATCAAGTTGTCCTAACAACTAGTCCGAGCTTCAGCTGACCCGCGGCAAAACACCTTCTGGCCGCACCCCACACTTCTCACGTGCAGTGAACCATCATTTCACCAGTCTTGGAAGACCCTCATCCGCGGTACAACATATCTCGGCCCCAAGGCCCAACATCAAGCCAATTTCGCCATTTCTCTTTGCATAAGCCCTAAAGAAGACCTAGAAGACCTTAGGACCTATCAATACATTTTTTAGCAGTCCTAATCGGATGTGTGCTCCTGTAATGAGTTTTTGAGCCACGAAACTTTGTTTCTTAGGCAAAGGAGAGAAGGATTCTTCCCTTGAACCTTTGACCTATCTTCTTCTTTTCTTTTTATCTATATTATACTATTTTCAGTTATATGCATCTTTCATATCTATTTAATTTTTCCTGCATCAGACTCGGACAAGTGTTATGGAGCCGACGATCCCTCAACTTTATCACCTGAGAAGGAGGACTTTCACCAGGATTCAGCCTCTGGAGTCTTCATAAAGAATCAAGAGCGTCGAGTCTAGTTTCCACAACACTTTATATCGTCCTATTTGTAGTTTTGAGCTGAAAGTTACGGCGATAAGAAGCAGTACATGTCTCGGAGCGGATAAAGGACCAAAACAACGCGCATCAAAGACCCGGTGGAACGGAGCACTTGCCGACGTCATCTGAACTCGAACTCTTCATCAACGTTTGATATGATCGAGTCACGGTCCCAGAACAGGTCGAATCATTGGATTTGGAGTCGTGAGATGAGAGTTACGCTCATCGGAAGACGCACCTGTCTCGCTACAGTTTCAAGACCGATTCGATGAGTCACAAAGATAGCGTGGGACGATGCCCTTCCAGTCTGATTCAGTTGCCGGGGTCTTCATCAAGATTCAATTTCTTCGAGTGCGGTTTCCAGAACATCTAAGATCATCCATTTTGGTGCTATTTACTCAAATATATCGCCTCCGGAGTAAACACTGGTCCAAGAGCTCCCTTTTGATCGTTTCAATGCGCCGCAAAGATAAGCCGCCCAGGGAACCTTCCGCTTCCCACGCTCTGAAGGTTTCTTCACAAAATTTCGAGATATTTGAGTACTCTTTCTAATGCAGTTGGAATCATGCCATTTGGATTCATACCCTGGAAGTTACTCTCCCCTGAATGCGAAGTTGTCCGAGAAGGCTTAGGTTGTGCGATACGGTACTGCGACTTGATTAACTCGCACCCATGAATGTTCATGCTCTGGAAACAAGTAGCGACTTTAGAAATGAGTGTAAGGAGACTCTGAGCAAGGTAAAGACTTCCAGAATCAAATTTTACTAAGTTCACAATGATGTGCGAGATAGGCCTGCGAGTTGGACATGAAGTGGAACCATGTAGCACATGTGTTCGCAATTTACACCGACTTGGGCCTCCGACTTAGGACTAAAAGAGGACCAACTCGCACACATATTATCTCCAGAATGCGTCTTGGTTGTGCGAGTTAAAGAGAAGAAAGGCTGAACAGCACAAACACTCGTAGTTTACACCTAGATAGGCATGCGGCTGGGGCTGAAGGATTTAAGGTGCACAAGGATGTTTCTATAGCTGTGCGACTTGGGAAGCACCTGACCATGTTGCACACTTGAGACATGACCCATTTGAAGCGGGGTCAGTACCCAATTTTTCCTGGGCTGACCCGGTCCGCAAGAGACACTATATATGCTTTTTAGGATTTTTTCCAAGACTTAAGCTTTGTTTTCTCTTGTTTCTCTTTCCTCTTTAGTGTAAAAACGAGTTTGATCAAGAGATATCTAGCAGATTTAATCATCTTAAAGCTGTTTCTTATCATTTCTTCATCTCATCTTAACTTCTAATCATGATCAACATCACCTCTTGCAAAGGAAATGGTGTGTTCATCATGATTAGTGAGTAGTCTTCTTTTAAGCTTCTAGGTGTGTAGATTAGGATGCTTAGATGTAGATTAATGATTGTTTAAGCTTAGATTCTCTTCTCCTTTCCTTAGTTAGCTGATCATTATGCTAGATCTCTCATTATAAGCTTGATCTAGAACTTAGGCATTTCTCCACCCACAAGGTGTTTGATGAAATGCCTGAATGAGCTAACTTAAGGGTTTATGCCTTTTTCATCATGGGAATGATTGTTAAATGCATGAATGACATATTATAACTCTTTCTTAATGCTCATTGATTCATATTTCACAAATGATGATTTGGTTTGAAAATGGATTAGTATAGAGGTTAATGCCTTCATGAGAGGATTAAACTAGATTAGAGTTCTAAGTTAATTGGAATTTGAGATCATGTGATGCTTGCTTTATCTTTCTGTATAAGATTCAGTCTTTCTTAGCTCTTAATTGATGCACAAAGAGGCTGTCTGGTCATTTTAGACTTGGAACCTTATGCTTGTTGATTACTTATTCATCTAATGGGAATTAGTCTTGATTTGGTAATTAACAAAGGGATTTTTGTCATGAGAATGAATTTATCTGATTTGGAAGTCTAGACTAAAGAATTGCAAGTGTTGCATTGTTTGCTTAGCATCATGAATTCACATTTAAAGCACCCTGATCAATGATCACATCTAGAGGTTTAGCTTATATCTTTATTTGAATTTGAGTATTTGTTTGCTTATCTTGCTAGGTTGTTCTTAATTACTGCTTGTTCTTACTTGTTTAATTATATGCTTTTAGATAATCTTGGTTACCAAGTCATCTTCTTATTAGACTTGGATTAAGATAGTTACATATAGTCTTAGTGCCTAGATAATCTCCATTTGGATTAACCCTCAATGCTACAACACAAGAGGTTAATTGACCTTAGTAGGCTAAAAAATCCTACTATCAATTTGGCGCCGTTGCCAATTGGAGATTCATTCTAGCATTAGGACTTTGGATCTTCTTGAGATCAAGTCATTATATTTTGTTTTACTGATTACCTTTCAAGTGCTGTCTTTGTTTTCAGGTGTATGAACACCAGAAGTCAAAGATAAAGGCTGTGCACATTATGAGGTTGGGTATGGATCAAGGGCAACAGGCTCATGGTGGTAATGGAAACCACCAGAATCAGGAAGAGCCACCACCTCCACGTCCAAGACAAGTTGTGGGAGCTGGTGATGAGGCCAATACTCAGGGTCAGAGACATGGGATTCAAGCTCCTACACCTGAAAAAGATTTTGAGATCAAATCTGGCTTGATCAACATGGTGCAATCAAACAAGTTACATGGCTTGGCATTAGAAGACCCATTAGATCACATTGACATCTTTGATAGAGTCTGTGATCTAACTAAGATGGATGGAGTGAGTGAGGACAGTTTCAAGTTAAGGCTATTCCCTTTTTCTCTAGGAGACAAAGCTCATCAGTGGGAAAAGTACCTCAAGGATCAGTCACAACATGGGAGCAATGCAAAAGAGCATTTCTAACCAAGTTCTTCTCTTCATGAAGAACAGCAAGGTTAAGAAATGAAATCTCAAGTTTTATTCAGAAGAACCATGAATCCTTTTGTGAGGCTTGGGAAAGATTTAGAGGGTATACCATGCAATGCCCTCACCATGGATTCTCAGATGCTCAGCTGCTAAGTACCTTCTACAGAGGTGCTTTACCAAAGGTCAGACTACTCTTGGACACTGCTTCAAATGGTAATTTCATGACCAAGGAAGTCAATAATGCCATAACCCTTGTGGAGAATATAGCTCAGAGTGATGAGCTTTATGGATCAGACTTTGAAAGGAATTCAAGAGGAGCTGTGAGTGCTGAAGAGGAAAGGACAAGGAAAGACATCAAGTCTCTCAATGAGAAGCTAGACACACTTCTCTTAGCTTCTCATCAGTCAGCCAACTTTGTTAGAGATGTGAATCATGTGTCTCAAGACACATTTCAAAGGGAAGACATCACAGCTGAGGTGAACTTTGTAGGTGGCCAACAAGGTTACCAAAAGGGCTTTACCTACTACAAGAATCCCCCAAACCAGAACTTATATCCTCAAAACACTCAACAACAAGGTTTTTTTCCTCCCCAACAGCAAAGCCTCCAACAGAACTCAGGGAATAAGGATCAAGAAGAACAGAACCTGCTCCAGCAAATTCTCAAAGGTCAAGCAAGTGGTGCCATGGACTTGAACAAAAAAATGGCAGAGATTGACAACAAGGTGGATTGCACGTATTCTGATCTTCTAACTCAACTTGCACCATTGGCTTCCAAAGTCAAGACTCTAGAGAACAACAAGGGCCACTGCAGTTCTCAAGCTCAAAGATCTTTACCATGGACATCAGTTGCACATCAAACAGAATACTGCAATGCAATCCTCTCAAATGATGAGAATCATGCTGCTGTCCAAGAAATTGAGGATCTTCTCCATAGAAATGTCTCAAGTGAAAAATGTCTGACAAAAGATTATGAGGACGCCATCATAGATGAGTTTGAGTTCCTGTTATGTTATCTCAATGAGGACATTGAGAAAGAAGGTGGGGATGCAGCTTATTTTGATATGAAAGAGAATGATTCTGAGATTGCTGAAGGAAAGGATCAAAGAATGGTTCAAGGAAGGACATCTGATGGAGTCTCTAGCACTGGTTCAACAAGGGTGAAATCCAAATCTATTCCCATGCTAGGCAACCCAGGAAAGTTCTCCATTTCATGCTCTCTTGGAAATTTGAAAGTAGAGAATGCTTTGTGTGATTCTGGATCAAGCATCAGTGTAATGTCTTTAGACATGGTGGAGAGACTACGGATCAAGAGTCTTAAGTATCACCCCATGTCAATTACCTTTGGAAATTCATCCTCAAAGAAGCCATATGGAATCCTTGAAGACTACCCATTAAAGATTGGTGAATGCACAGTTCCAACTGATTTTGTAGTCATGAAGATGAAAAAGACCAAAGAGCTACCTCTTCTGCTTGGAACTCCATTTCTGAACACCACAGGAGCAAGGATGGACTTTGATACTCAAAGAGTGGTTCTTACTAAGGTAGATGATGAAGTATCTTATCCCCTTAAACCTCCTCTTGCTGGATTTTGTGGGGTTATATCTGATGATTCTGATGAGTTGAAACACTATGAGATGAAGTATGTGGGGAGTATTGGAACTATAGAAGAAGCTCAACCCCTTGCATCTGTTGAGAAGAAGAAAGAATCCTTAGTAAGACCTGATCTTGAGTTTGAAGGAGATTTCTTTAGTGATGATGAAGCTTGCTTGGAATCTTTTTCTCCTAGACCAAGTGAGAAGGAGGTCAGCAGGAACAAAAGCAATGGTTCAGGGTCTCAAGACAAGAACCCAACAAGCACCAAATCATTCACTCTTGGGTCCTCTTCTCAAGTCTTAACTCTCACTACATGGAAGTTTGATGGTGTAGTTGTGGAATACAAGGTTAAAGGCATTGGAGGATCAAAACCTTTTGCAAAAGTCAGGGCAATCCTCACACAATAGCTCATAGACAAAGGGTCATCTGGTGTTCAAGAGCTGATGAACAGGGACCTAATGCTTGAATTCATGGACAAGACAAGGAGCATCAAAGCTCCTCCTCTCACTCACTAAGAAAAGAGTATGAAAATTCAAACTTAGTGACTTAAAACAAAGTGCTTTTGGGAGACACCCCAAGCTTATCTTTGTACATAACTCTTTTTAATTTTTTCTCTTCTTTTTCATGTTTTGGATATTTTGATGGGTTTTGTGAAGTGTTTTCAGGTCTAAGGTAACTTAGGGATGCTGTGGTCCAATGACAAAGTGAAAAAGAGTCTAAGAACAAGCTGAGGAAGGACTTAAGGAATGAAAACTGGTGAGCCGCCTGGTGTGCTACTTGGGTGTGCGAGTTGGACAAGGTCAGGTCCCATCTAGCACACCTGTTCGCAAATCACACCTACATGGGTGTGCAAGTCAGTTCTCCCCTGATCCAAGTAGCACACCTGTTCGCAAATCACACCTACATGGGTGTGCAGGTTGGTGTCTTCTAGGGCCATGTAGCAGCAACAAAGAAGGCCAGAACTTTCAAGAAGCTTTATGTGCGACTTGGGTGTGCGAGTTGGTCCAAGACAAGTCCATGCCGCACAAGGGAGTTCAGACCAAGCCAAATCCATCTCCAGTGATGTCTAGCCTCATCTGGTGCAGATACTCACTCCCCTTTTGCATAAGAACCACACCAGGTATCACTCCAAACACTTGTAAATGAGCATTTAGCATTTTTCTTTATCTTTTGCATTTCATGTTTGATTTTTCCTCTTTCTCATGCTTTTATAACACAAGGGACTGTGTTATTTAAGTGTGGGGGAGAGGCTTTGTGTTTACTAATCATGTTTTCTATGTTCTTATTTTCTCTTTTGCCTTTTTGAGTCTCATTTGATCATGCATAGCATTTAGTGCATATATAAAGAAAAAAAAACCAAAAAATTGAAATATTTGAAAATTTTAACACAAAAAAGTGATCATGTAGTTGCATTTCACATTTTTATGATTGAGTCTAGTTGCATCATATAGGTTGCATTGTGCATGGGAGTAATGATAGTTTTTTTTCTTGAGAGTACATCACTTTGAGAATTTGGATTAAATATGCTTGTGAAATGACTTCTGTGCTTGCAAGGCTTTAAATGATTTGAATCTGAGAAGCGAGTTTGAATTGAACTTAACTCTAATAAGTGAAAACCTTGAACTTGACTTGAAAACTATCATTTGGTGCATTATTTGAATAAGTTTGTGGATACCAGTATACATATTTGAGCTAGAAAACTGTTTTTACCATCCTCTTCCTTAGCTCAACTAGCTGATCTGCATAATAGATCAGTTTTCCTCACCCTGAACCCATCCTTCTTTCAAGCCAATTGTTTGTGTGTGATTGAGAGGCCACCTTGGACCAAACTTAGCAGAAAGTGTTAGGTTTAGGGCGACAAGGGCAAGTCTCATTGACTGGTAAGTTCCATCATCAAGGAACTGAGAGATTTGGCGAGAACTAAGTGTGGGGGAATACTTGTTGGTGAGTGGAAAAAGGAGAGATGAGTGGAAACAAAAGAAGAGTGGTGAGAACTAGGGGATAGAAAAAGAAAAGAAATCAGTCTTGGAAGTTTTGAGTCAAAGAAAGTGAACTCTAGTGTTTTGGAAAGAAAGAGTCTAGCCTCTAAGTGAAAGAAAAAGAAAAGAAGCCAAAGAGCTCAAATGTTCTAAAAAGAAAGAAAAAGAGGCAAGAGGTTACAAAAGAAAGTGAAAAAGAGTTGTGTAAAGTTTGAACTCCAAGACTTGTGTATGAAAAGGAAAAGAGAATCCCCTAGTGAGAGAAGAATGAGTGTGAAAAGTAAGCAAGTGAGGAAACTTTGAGTAGAGTGTGGGGTGGGATGAGTCCTTGCCCTTGTATGCATAGGTTGCCTTTTACCTTTAGCATTCTTCCAAATTTTGGTCATTCATAGAGAGATCATTTTGCTGCATTGAACCCACTCAGGCATTGATGAGATCATTTTAGTCTCATAACCTCACCCTAGCCAAACTCTGTTTGTTTAAACAATGCATCATTTGATCCACTTGGTAAAAAGCTTAATGAATGTTAAAGAGTTGAGGAATAGGAGAACTTGTGGAGATTACTGTTGAGTTGATACACCAAAGTATGGTTTTGCATTTTATATTGAGCATGAATTTGAATTCTCTTAGTGGTCACTTCTCTCAAAGGAAATATGAACTCCCATGCATTCAACCTCTCTCTCTCTCATTTTTTCTTGTTTGCTTGAGGACAAGCAATGGACAAGTGTGGGAGAGTTGATATACTCACATTTTGTCATGTTTAGGATTGCATTTTTGTCCAAATATTGAGTCTCATGCATACATTTAGGTAGTTTTACATATATTTGTCTTTTCTTTTGTCTTTAGTTAAGAATTGCATTAGGTCCTAGAGAGTTTTGCACTTTTGGATTGTTTACAGGTCATTTGGAGCTAACTGGGAGCAATTGGGACAAAAGCCATGAAGACCATCACCTTATGTGCATCAGACTCGGACAAGTGTTATGGAGCCGACGATTCCTCAACTTTATCACCTGATAAGGAGGACTTTCACCAGGATTCAGCCTCCGGAGTCTTCATAAAGAATTCAGATCGTCGAGTCTAGTTTCCAGAACACTTTAGATCGTCCTATTTGGAGTTTTGAGCTGAAAGTTACGGCGATACGAAGCAGTACATGTCTCGGAGCGGATAAAGGACCAAAGCAACGCACATCAAAGACCCGGTGGAACGGAGCCCTTTCCGACGTCATCTGAACTCGAACCCTTCATCAACGTTTGAGATGATCGCGTCACAGTCCCATAACAGGTCGAATCATTGGATTTGGAGTCGTGAGATCAGAGTTAAGCTCACCGGAAGACGCACCTGTCTCGCTACAGTTTCAAGACCGATTCGATGAGTCACAAAGATAGCGTGGGACGATGCCCTTCCAGTCTGATTCAGTTGCCGGGGTCTTCATCAAGATTCAATTTTTTCGAATGCGGTTTCCAGAACATCTAATATCATCCAGTTTGGTGCTATGTACTCAAAGATATCGTCTCCGGAGTAAACACTGGTCCAAGAGTTCCCTTTTGATCGTTTCAATGCGCCGCAAAGATGAGCTTCCCAGGGAACCTTCCGCTTCCCAAGCTCTGAAGGTTTCTTCAGAAAGGTTCAAAGATATTTGAGTACTCTTCTAATTCAGTTGGAATCATGCCATTTGGATTCATATCCTGGAAGTTACTCTCCCCTGAATGTGAAGCGTTCCGAGAAGGCTTAGGTTGTGCGATACGGTACTGCGACTTGATTAACTCGCACCCATGAATGTTCATGCTCTGGAACAAGTTGTGACTTTAGAGATGAGTGTAAGGAGACTCTGAGCAAGGTATAGACTTCCAGAATCAAATTTTACTAAGTCCACAATGCTGTGCGAGATAGGCCTGCGAGTTGGACATGAAGTGGAACCATGTAGCACATGTGTTCGCAATTTACACCGACTTAGGCCTGCAACTTGGGACTAAAGGAGGACCAACTCGCACACATATTACCTCCAGAATGCGTCTTAGTTGTGCAAGTTGAAGAGAAAAAGCCTGAACAGCACAAACACTCGCAGTTTACACCTAGATAGGCATGCGGCTGGGGCTGAAGGATTTAAGGTGCACAAGGCTGTTTCTATAGCTGTGCGACTTGAGCCTGCGACTTGGGAAGCACCTGACCATGTCGCACACTTGAGACATGACCCATTTGAAGCCGGGTCAGTACCCAGTTTGTCATGGGCTGACCCGGTCCGCAAGAGACACTATATATGCTTTTTAGGATTTTTTCCAAGACTTAAGCTTTGTTTTCTCTTGTTTCTTTTTCCTCTTTAGTGTAAAAACGAGTTTGATCAAGAGATATCTAGCAGATTTAATCATCTTAAAGCTGTTTCTTATCATTTCTTCATCTCATCTTAACTTCTAATCATGATCAACATCACCTCTTGCAAAGGAAATGGTGTGTTCATCATGATTAGTGAGTAGTCTTCTTTTAAGCTTCTAGGTGTGTAGATTAGGGTGCTTAGATGTAGATTAATGATTGTTTAAGCTTAGATTCTCTTCTCCTTTCCTTAGTTAGCTGATCATTATGCTAGATCTCTCATTATAAGCTTGATCTAGAACTTAGGCATTTCTCCACCCACAAGGTGTTTGATGAAATGCTTGAATGAGCTAACTTAAGGGTTTATGCCTTTTTCATCATGGGAATGATTGTTAAATGCATGAATGACATATTATAACTCTTTCTTAATGCTCATTGATTCATATTTCACAAATGATGATTTGGTTTGAAAATGGATTAGTGTAGAGGTTAATGCCTTCATGAGAGGATTAATCTAGATTAGAGTTCTAAGTTAATTGGAATTTGAGATCATGTGATGCTTGCTTTATCTTTCTGTATAAGATTCAGTCTTTCTTAGCTCTTAATTGATGCACAAAGAGGCTGTCTGGTCATTTTAGACTTGGAACCTTATGCTTGTTGATTACTTATTCATCTAATGGGAATTAGTCTTGATTTGGTAATTAACAAAGGGATTTTTGTCATGAGAATGAATTTATCTGATTTGGAAGTCTAGACTAAAGAATTGCAAGTGTTGCATTGTTTGCTTAGCATCATGAATTCACATTTAAGCACCCTGATCAATGATCACATCTAGAGGTTTAGCTTATATCTTTATTTGAATTTGAGTCTTTGTTTGCTTATCCTCCTAGGTTGTTCTTAATTACTGCTTGTTCTTACTTGTTTAATTATATGCTTTTAGATAATCTTGGTTACCAAGTCATCTTCTTATTAGACTTGGATTAAGATAGTTCCATATAGTCTTAGTGCCTAGATAATCTCCATTTGGATTGACCCTCAAGTGCTACAACACAAGAGGTTAATTGACTTAGTAGGCTAAAAAATCCTAATATCAATGTTCTATAGGGATTGCTTGTTTTTCTCAACCATATTCTAGATCTCATATCTTCTAAGTCGAACCTAATGCATGAGGTTAGTGTCATGAACTAATCTCTGAACCTAGGATTGATCAGAGCCACGAGAGTAATAAATCAGATTGCTGGAAATAGCATTGGAAGAACATAGTATATGTAGGAGACGAAGGGTACCTATAGAGAAGATGTGAGCAAAAACGAATTCCATTATTAATGGATGATCTTACTCGCGGAAAGAGATGAAAGCTACTTGTCGAGTTTAAGTGATTAGTTGGTTAAGATGACGAGAGTTGGTTAGCCATATAAGTGCATATTCTAGTTCCTTGCAGATCTTAGAAATAGATTAAGATATTCTACCTGAGACTAGTCGGAAGAAACTTAGATATCGATTAGGATAAAAAAGGGAAGTCTGCGTCGCCCCCTATGAGTTTAAAACCCTAGTTTGAATCGAGCATCCCGTAGATTGTCCTTAGCAACTAAACCTTATTTCATTTTTAGTCTTAGTCGAATTAGTTTAGCATTACGTCTAGTTTTATTTTGTCTTTTCTTTTCTCGTAAAAACCAAACCCCCCCCCCCCCCTTGAGTTTATTATTTCGCTTACTTCTCCCATTTTGAAGTTTCTGCAGATTAGACATCCTTCCTGTGGATCAACATCCGAAGTACAATACCGTACGACTGTGCACTTGCAGTATTCTAGGGTTTTATAAATTTAATACTTATTTGGGACCCGCTAACCCTAACCTTCATCAAAGTTTTGTGTAATTAATTTTGTGAAAGTTGCGTTTATAGCATATTTGTAGTATTTTTTTTTTTGGTTTTCTTGTTCTCAAATATATGTTAGTTATTGTTGTTTTATGTTTTTAGCCTTGACACTGGAGATAATTTTGTAACAAACATTACAGGCTAATGGTGTGAAAATTGACCATGTCCCTTGAGCATTCTGTTTTTGGTACCAGACATATATTGCTCTCATTTAACTTAGGATCAAAAATCCCTGAAGCAAAGAACTCTTGAACCATCTTGATTACATGAGATCTGATGGTCGACCAATATTTTTGGTAAAATAGAGTTGTCATACCATCAGAACCCGGAGCTTTCCCCGGATGAATTGAGAATAAAGCCTTTTTATTATCTCAAGAGGGGTGAATTCTTTACACAATCTCTCATTCATCTCAGGGGAGATGCAATTTGGCAGGTTATTGAGAGAGACTTCAGTATATGAAGTCGTCGATGATTGAAACATATTGCAGAAGTAGTCTATTGCAATATCTTTAACTTTTTGCTCATTCTGTGTCCAAATCCTCAAGAGTCATTAAGTCCAATGATGTGATTTCTTGCTCTTCTTTGTTTAGTAGAGGTGTGATAGAATTTTGTATTCATATCTCCATCTTTGTACTAGAGGTTTCGGCTTGCCAAAACATCTCTTCTTCCTCATAAGTTTTAATGAGATTTTTTGGATTAATGAGACCTCCTCCGTAGATAAACTCTCGTCAGGCTGACCTTTATCCAGATAGATTGAAGATCTTATAGATTTTTGAGGAGTTTTGTTCGTCTTCTCTACACCATCTAGATATAGAGGACTGGCAATTACTTATGCGTTCATGGAGAGACATATTTTGTTCCTCATCATTTGACAGCCAACCCTCTCGGATAATATCTTCAAAATCTGGTTTAGAGATCCATTGTTTGTCAAAGCGAAAATTCTTTTTTTATTTTGTTTTTACTTGAGAAATGTATGTGAGGACCGGACAGTGGTCTGACCCCATGAATTTCAGGTATTCGATAGAAGAGTACGAGAATAAATTGAACCAATCCTCATTGCCCATTGCTCGATCTAGTCGGCAACGGATAAGATGTTTTTTCGGGTGTCCCACCCATGACAAACAATTTCCCGAGAAAGGGAGATCGATCATACCACAGTTCTGTTGCATGAGACGAAATTAAGAAAAAAGTTTTCACTACGGATAGGATCTATTTTTCATGGTTTCCATTAATTTCGTTAAAGTCGCCAATCATAATCCACGCATCAAAGCGAGAAATGCTAATACGAGTTAAGCATTCCCATACTAAGTTTCTGTGATTAACGACAAGGTCACCATAAACAAAAGAAAGAGAAATTGTACTGATCATAGCTGATACATCGATGACTATAATTGAAAAAAAAAGAACTTGAACATTAAACTCAGATAATGCAAACAAAGCAAGGCCGCCACTACTGCCGATAGGGTAACTGTAAAAAGAAAATCATAACCAAGAAGATACCGAAAGTCTTGAAGGAAGGCTCGTTCATTCTTGGTCTCCATAAGAAACATAATACCTGGAAAAAACATTTGACGGATTTCTCGCAGGTGGCAAATTGCCAAGTAACTACCTGCTCCTGCAATTGCCAAGTTCATGACCATTACTGTGGCATTGGTCACAACCAGTTTGCCGATGTAAGTGTGTCTTTGTGCCCACGAGTATCACTTTGTTCAAAACAATCTGCGCAAGAGGAGGAAGAAAATATGAAAACTTTAGAATCATCAAAAATCAACAGAGAACAAACCAACACTATTAACGTAGACTAAAATCTAAACACAAATGAGATAAAAACAGCCATTCTCTTCCATTCAAAAAAAAACAGTCATTCTCTTAAGCAGATTAACGGAGTGGAGAGGCAAAGAGAGAGGGGAAGAGATTTTAAAGCCGACGCGACGATTCGAAGACAGTGAAGAAGATGACTCTGCAAAGCTTCCTCAAAACCCTAAAGACAGCCAAACGAACATACCCATTTTCAATCTACAAGCTCCTAATCGATTCTTCCTCCATAAACCAAGCTCTCGATTCACCGAAACAGCCACTCTCCGATCTCAATCTCTCCACCCTCCGCCGCATATTATCCGATCCCGACGTCAAATCCTGGAAATGCGTCTCCCTCTTCCGTTTCGTCCTCGAAAACCCTTCTCTTTTCTCTTTCAAGCCCGATCTCCAAACCCACTTATCTCTCACTCTCCGCGTCTTGTCGGAGAGGAAGTTCTCAGATGCGCAGAAGCTGCTGAAAAAACCCGAGATTCTCAGGTACCCTTTTCGCGATATCGCCTCTAGTGTCGTTGATGAATGTGTGTTCGAGACGAAAGTCGTTGCGAGGTTGTTTAATTCGATGATCATGGTTTATTCAGACAAAGAGAGATTCGATGAAGTTGTCGAGGTTTTTGAGTTTATGAAGAACAATGAGGTTAAGATTGATGAAAAGGCTTTAACTTTGCATCTCCTAAACCTCAAGAAACGTGATCAGATGGAGTTAGCTAGCGATTTCTTTACTCTAATGGTTGATTCGGGGTTAGATGTTGTGTCTGTGTACTCTTTAACGGTCGTTGTTACGGCTCTGTGTTGCAATGGAGAGATCAAGAGAGCAAGAAAGATGGTGGAGGAGACAAAGATTAAGCCTAATATCGTTACGTTTAAGCCGATGATTGATTGTTGTGTCAAGAGATGGGATTTCGAAGAGCTGGATTTGGTTCTTGAGTTAATGGAGAAGGAAAAAGTGACGCTTGATCTCGATACTTACAAGATCTTGATCGATGGTTTCACTAGTTACGGCAAGATTGATGATGCAGAGAGGTTGGTTTCGACTATGCACGATAAGAAGCTTAGAGTGGAGACTTATGTGTATAATCTGATCATGAACGGGTACTCTCGATTGGGACAAGTGGAGAAAGCATTTGAGCTACACGGTAAAATGAGTTCTCGAGGTGTTACTCCGAACAGGGATACGTATTGCGCGTTGATGAGTGGTCTCTGCAAAGCAGGGAAAGTGTGTGAAGCGATGAGATTGTTGGACGAGTTGCGAGTGAATGAGTTTGAGATTGCTGAAGCAATGTATATTACGTTGACTGAAGAGTGCTACAGAGCAGGAATGATAAGTGAAGCTTTAAAAGTGGTGGCTGAGATGATTAGGGAAGGATTCATTCCTGATGGTGCAGTATTAGAAAGATTAGCTGATGCATTGTTTGAAGTAAACCGAGCAGTGGCAGAAATGATGGTTACGTTCGTGGTTAAGAGCGGAATCAAACCAAAATCTTGTTCTGATTTGGTCAGAAATGAAGATGTGGTTCCTAAAGACTGAGATGACATGGTGATGTGCACAAAGTTAGTTCTATGCATTTGAAAGATGCAAATGTATTATATGCCATATTGCCATCTTGAGAAGGTTACTGGTCTGGGATATGGAGGAAACATGAAAAATAGCAGTGCGTATGGATAATTTGAGATGAGGAGAAGTGAGTCTACTTATATATGTTGTCCTAAGAAGATTGCGTATAGAGTGTATTAGAGTTGGAATAGGAAGTAGAGGATGATTTCGTGGCGTCAAACAAAAACAATGCGGAGAAGGAACGATGAGGAAGAATGGAAGATGAATGTGAGTTTTGATAAGATCCATGTTGCTAACGTCTTTTCGTGATAACCGAAGTACCAAGGAACTTAGATTGTGCCAAGAATGTTTTTATAAGGTGTGCACATCAGTTATGCCCTTCAAGGATTATAGCAACACTTTAGTGTCATACGATCCAATAAGTTTGCGAGAAAACTGATAGTAAATCAGAAAGTTTTTGGTTCCTCTTTGATGGCCAGAAAGGAAGGTTACAATGTGTAAAGGCTATCGATGAGGAACATGCAGAACAGCTCTTTTTCCAATTTATGATTATAGCTATGTCGATTTACGCTACATACCAACTGTTATATTTTAGAAATGTTGCACCTATTTGTATGTTTTGATGACCCAAACTTGGCTTTTGGAAAAAATATGGCTCTGGTCAAACGTTTCTTAGTGTTAAGTGTTGAGTAATGTGTAATCAGAGATGGATGCACTTCTCTAGTTGCTCTCTTTTCACACACTTGAATTCAAAAACAAGTCTTATTTTGCAATTTCTCATCTAAAAACAATCAGAACGATCCTTGATCAAAAAGATAATTATTTATTGTTACCGTTAAAACAAAACTACTCATTTCCCCATAGAAAAAAACATTGCAGATAAATGGGGACAAGAAATACAAGCCATATGACATAAAAATGTGTAAACATCATTACACCATGAGACCCTGAGGAGGAGCAGCAGCAGGAGCCTTTGGTTTCGGTTTGTCAACAACAATGGCCTGAGTGGTCAAGACCATTCCTGCGACCGAAGCAGCGTTCTGAAGCGCACATCTCGTCACTTTAGCTGGATCAATCACTCCAGCTTCCAACAGATTCTCGTATGTGTCAGTCATTGCATTGTAACCAAGCTCCCACTCGCTGTACATAATCTTCTCAACAACAACTTCTCCTTCGATTCCTGCGTTCTGGGCTATAAAGTGCAGCTGGTGCAACCAATGCCTGTATTCAAAACATAAACTTTCATAAGTATATAGACACAATCAATCATTTCTAGCCTCTAAAGATTGTAATCTTACCTTCTGTACTATATCAGCTCCCAAACGTTCATCAGCATCCTCAAACTTCTCCTTAATAGCAGGAATAACAGTGGAGAGATGCACCAAAGTAGCACCACCACCTGGAACTATTCCTTCTTCGATAGCAGCGAAAGTCGCGTTCTTTGCATCCTCTATACGAAGCTTACGGTCCTCAAGCTCAGTCTCAGTTGCTGCTCCGACTTTGATGACTGCAACACCTCCAGAGAGTTTAGCGATTCTCTCAGCGAGCTTCTCTGAATCGTACACAGAATCTGTCTCGAAAAGCTCCTTCTTCAGCTGTGAAATACGAGCTTGTAACTCGTCCTTGGAAGCTGCGTCTGCGATAAGTGTAGTCGAATCTTTGCTGATTGTGACTTTTCGTGCAATACCTAGTTGCTCTATGGTTGTGTTCTCGACCAGCAAACCCATGTCAAGGGCTTGGTACTCAGCTCCTGAAGAACAAAACAACATACAAAAGAATAGAAAGTTGAGAACACATCAGAGAGAACACAGAAGATAACAAAACCCAAGCAAATATACCTGTCAAGATTGCGATATCCTGAAGCATAGCCTTTCTTCTTTCTCCGAATCCTGGAGCTTTAACGGCGACTACATTGAGGACACCACGGAGTTTGTTCACAACAAGGGTTGCTAAGGCCTCACCGGTAACATCCTCTGCAATAATCAGCAATGGTGCTCGAAGCTGAGTGGTCTTCTCCAAAATTGGGATGATGTCTTTAATTGCAGTGATCTTCTGATCAGTAATCAACACACGCGCATTCTCAAACTCAACTAGTAGTTTCTCAGGGTTTGTAACAAACTGAGGCGAGATGTAACCTCTATCAATCTGTAATTCAATGTAAAGAAATTAAGTTAGTATCTGTAAATCAAATTAGAGTTGGAGTGTTAATAAAGACAAAAACTCATACCTCCATTCCTTCTTCAACTTCGACGGTAGTCTCAAACGAGGATGAAGATTCAATGGACAAAACACCATCAGGTCCAACTTTGTCAATGGCATCAGCAATCATTGTTCCCACAAGTTCATCATTTCCAGCAGAGATTGTAGCCACGGCTGAATATATTAAGCAACGATTTGTTTAGTAGCTAGCAATCAACATTGCATCACAGGAAGGTCACTGAAGAAAGAAAAACACTAGTACCTTTGATGTCATTACGACCTTTGACAGGTCTAGCTTTCTTCTCAAGCTCTTCGATCAAACCCTGAACAGTCTTATCGATACCCCTCTTGAGTGAAACGGGATTCGCACCAGAAGTGACACTCAATAATCCATGTTTGATAATCTCCCGAGCAAGGATAGACGCAGTGGTTGTCCCATCACCAGCAGAGTCATTAGTCTTACTTGCAACCTTCAACAACAACAACAAATGAACCAAATCAATCAGACAATCACCAGTAACAGAAATAACAACGAAAGCTAAAGCTCTCACACACTAACCTCACGGATAAGCGCTGCACCAGCATTCTCCATAGCATCAGGTAGCTCAATAGCCCTAGCAATGGTGACTCCATCATTCACCACTTTAGGACTTCCGAATTCATCCAGCACAACATTCCTCCCTTAAGAATATTAAACGAGAAACACCAAGATAAGACAAAAGAAAGACAAATTTGAACAAAACACATTGAGATAATGAAGATGTGAAGAGCTACTAATAATACCTCTAGGGCCAAGAGTGAGACCAACAGCATCAGCAAGCTTGTCGATACCAGCTTGAAGAGCAGCTCTTGAGCTCTGGTCGAAAGCGATTTCTTTAACATTTGCTCTAACAGTGAAACGTCTGTTTGCTTTCCTGTAGCTTACTCTTTGACCCTTCTGCTGATTTCCACCACTCAGCTTTCCCTGCACCCACAAGATAAGATCAAACCAGATTCACTTAATATTAATCTCCATCGAATTCTCGAATTTCCCCCAGAGAAAGTAACCCTTTTCACCAAACACAGAAACCACTAAAGCAAAAAACAAGCTGAATTGAGAAAGGAACCATCAAAGCATACAAAGAAGCTGAACTGAGAAAGTAACCATTTTTTCACCAACCCAGAAACCACTAAAGCATAACAACAAGCTGAATTGAGAAAGTAACCATTTTTCACCAAACCCAGAAACCACTAAACCTTAAGCCAAATTTGAGAGAGATACACAGTTGAAATAGAATGAAGTAAATGACGAATCCAAAGGAGAGTATGAAAGAAAGTAATGGAGGAAATGGCTAAATAACAGGCAAAGCACTTCACCTGTCGTGAAGAGCAGAGTACGGAGGCTGAAGATAGAGCGTTTGCAGACGCCATTTTTTTCCACAGACGGGAGCAAACGAGAACGTTCTGGGTTTGTGGATAAGGAAATGGGTTTGTTTTCACTCTAAACGAAAGTGAGGGAGAGGGGGGTTAGGGTTTAGATAAAATGGAGTAGCTGAGAAAGGATCCAGAAGATTCTTTGCATTTCGTAAAGATGAGCCGTTGATTCGGAAAAAGGCTTCAACTACTTCGTTTTTTTTCTTCAAAGGCCTGTTTGTTTCACTGTTTATGGCCCAAAACGCAAGAAACTAGAGAATATTGTATGTGTATTGCCTTTACAATCAACGGTTAAAAGAAGAAATATGACCTTTGTCTTTATAACGTTTTCTTTGTCTTCGGCCCCTACTGGTAAAAACTTTGATTGTAGCCACATTGTAAGGTATGGCTACAGGCTTAAAATTTGACTGTTGTTAGTTGTTACTTTGGTAGTCTATCTATCTCGTTTGATAGCTATCTATCATTTATTGATTTAGTAATATCTTCTAGTATATGTTGGTGCATATCGATAAGGTTATTAAAATTGATTTGATTTTTTATGCCATCATAGTGAATTATCTTTTCATCACTTGCTCAAAAATAATTATAAAGTGAAGCGTGTTAGAACTAAAACAATTTACAGATGTTTGATATATCAAAAAATGATTTCCGATATTGTATGAGTGAGGATAGAATACAAGAAAAAATCATATGGTAATTACAAGTCTTTAAAACTAACATTATTCATAATATTTATAAAGCGTCTATGTAACAACTATCGAGAACTTTGATATAGAAAAATAAAATTATAAGTGGGATATAATTTAACTGAAATGCCACATACAAAAATAAAATTTTAAGTAGAATATATATTTAAATCAAGTGTAGAAGCACATGATATAGATTTATATCTGAGAAATTTAGAGATCGGAATAAAACAATGCAAGTTGAAATTTTGATTTGGTCCAAGTCTAGTATGTCTTTGCAATTGTATATCTATCCGACTATAAAAAAAAGTATCCATGCATGATGCCAAAATTCTTCTAAAACGCTTTTTCAATGTTTTCTAAACGTTTTCCTATAATTTATTATTTTATTTTTTTTGGTAAGATGTTAAGAGTTTTCCTATAATTTTCACCTGAAAATTGCACTATTTTAAGAATTTAAAACAGTCCTGAGAGATAGAGAAACCTTGAATTTTTTGAAATACATGCATTATCACTTTTCGTGAAGAGGAGAGTACGGAGGCTGAAGAGAGAGAGCGTTTCACTGTTTATGGCCCAAAACGCAAAAACAGTCCTTAGAAACTAGAAATTGGTATAACATCCTTGTTGTCAATTTGTCAATCTTTTTCTTTCACCTGAAAATTGCAAAATTTCAAGAGTTCAAAACAGTCCTAATAAATAGAAAAGCATTGAATTCTTGAAATATTAGCATTATTATCACCTCACAAAGAGGAAAGCGAGCATCAGGGTTCAGGGATCGAAATGGCACAAAAAAAGTTTAATGCATGCAAATAGGCTTTAAATGATAAGATTAAACTCTGAAAGTTGTATGGAGGACGAATACCAGAAAAGGGGATCGTCTTCTTCTTATAGCCAGAAAAACATAACAAATACTACCCTTTTATAATCCAAACATTTTATTTTGTTATATTCCTTTATATATCAATTAATAAAGGATACATTTCTATTATTGTTCTGCATTCTATTTAGTACATCATTCTATTTTTCTTGAAACAAAAAAAAAAACTTAGTCCCACTCTTATTAATTACTTTACACAGTCTCCATTCGGAACCACAACTTGCATCAATAAAAGTATAAACTAACATAGATGATTCTGGACTATGCACTA
Source organism: Eutrema salsugineum (assembly GCF_000478725.1). Lineage (NCBI taxonomy): Eukaryota > Viridiplantae > Streptophyta > Magnoliopsida > Brassicales > Brassicaceae > Eutrema > Eutrema salsugineum. Next base: position 3,128,503 of record NW_006256908.1, on the reverse strand, counting down.
AAGGTTTGAATAAATGTGAGGCGAGTAGGCGACATGACTTAGACTCGATTGAAGAAGCCAAACTACTGCAATAACTGCCGCAAATGACTACTAACTACCATCTTTAATTTTATTGAGTGAGACAATGAATAATCAAAACGTTGAATTGAGATAAATGCTCATCCAATTTGTATGATAAATTTGTAGATTGGTTTTTTATTTGTTTATAATACTATGTATTATGCTAGTTTAAACCTTGTCGGAAACATAACGGCGGGATTATATATATCAAAAGCACTAATTTGTACTACTTAATTCCGTTACAAAATAATCAATTTTAAAGTTCAAACACACCTATTGATAAAACATAGTTTTTTCTAAATAAAAATATCATTTATTAGTTTCTTTGTATTATTTATTAGTTGTCTAAACACAATTCAACCAATACAAAAACAAACAATATAATATAAGTGATCATAAACCCAAAAAAGTAGATTCCAGTGAAAGTTGAAAACATCATACAATTTGAAACAATATTTTTTTTTTCGAAACACTCAACTTCTTTCAAAAACTGATGGAAAAAAATTGATACAAATTAACTTTCGGATTAATTTAATATTTATATCAGTAAAAATATTTGATAATATCCTTGAAAGTATCTTGAACATATAGTGTTACAAAACACAAAGTCTCCTGTAAATTTACTTTGATATATCATAGAATTTGAAATCCACTTACAAAATAGATGCGAACGAATCCCTAGAAACGTATGACATGCTTATTGGAAGCAACATATGTTATAGTAAAAAAAAAAAAAACAACATATGTTATGTACAGTATTTTCTTATACTCCGTATAACTTTCTGTATCTTTTTTATTTACAGTTTAGATGATGAAAATGGGACTTTGTTATAAATGCACTCCTTTTCGCTCGCATGTGATCACACTCTCATCATTAGCTCCACTTCCAACAACCCCTTAAAACACCCCTCCAGGCGCCACCAAACCACACACATATATATATATATGTTTCATACGTAACAAGTATATGGCATAGACCAATACTGTTACGTACTAAATTCACAGTTCATAATTTTTCACAAACAAAAGATTACTCCACATTTACTATTCTACGTCGAAGTTCGAACCACATTTATCATGTACTAAAAAGCATGTACGGTTGACCATTAAGCCAATCATTTCAAGCCACCATACTATTAGGCATTTGCAAGATATTTAGAGAGTACGGTTGACCATCAAGCCAATTGATACACCATTGACAATATAATAACTTATTTTTCACAGATTATAAAAACAAAATAGATAACGACAAAAAAAAAAGATAAATAGTTATATAGGAGTATTTATTTGGCTCAACAAGTTAGTTTTTTTTAATCTAAATTAAGAAGTCATTTTGGTATCTATTTCGAGGATAAGAGTTTACAAAAGAACCAACATACGACATTCTTAGTTTATAATTGTGAATGATAACTTTACCAAAAAAAAAACTTTTGCGAATGATAAATCAGTGTTTTGATAAAATACAATAAAACCTCTATATGTCAGGATTTTTAAAACTTATTAAATTATAAAGATATTATTTACTTCGTGTAGAAAAAAATATTTTTTATCCATAATCTTCTATAATTTTCTTTTAACTAATGTTATATTTAAGAATCTCAACGAATATGGAGTATTTGTTAAAATGATACACACAAACTTAAAACTATAATTAATAATCTTAATAATTACAATAGAATAGCTGTTAAATTTATTATCCATGTAATAATATAGTGAGATATCTTCTGAAATCCCATCGGAGATGTTCTAAGAATACCATTAGATATTAGTAAGAGTTTCTCAATTATTTTTTTATATTAAAATAATAAAAAATAATAAGAAGTGAAGAGAAAAAATGAGAAAAATCTCTCAAAGAAACTCATGAGAAACTTCTAAGACATTTATATTTTTTTTTATGGTGAGTCTAGTTAACACATCATATACTTAAATATTTAATACTTATGTTCACATTTAATATTATGTTCACACTTGAATTAAAAATTTGAGAGACTATTAATGATGTTCTAATAATTTTAAAGCATGATACTAGTTTGACTTGAAAAATAGGATTATTAGTTAAATAATTTAACGTTTAAGAAGAATCGATTATTGACATAAGCCAACTGAAGAATTTCTTAGCAAGTAGAAATCACTAGCCAAGAGTTAAGTTTTCTGAGGAATCATTGTTTTTTTCAAAACAATGAGGTATCATTTGATTTATTTTTTAAAGTACATGATTTTCTTAGGTTATTTTCTCAATACAAAGTACAAATTCTTTTAGAGACATTAACTATCCTTATTAGAAGAGTGGACACCCAATTTTTTCATTTTTTTAAGAAGGGGCTTTCTTCCTTTTCATCTTTTAGTTTTATACCTCGCTGATTAACGTACGTCCATGACAATCTCTCGCCAAATCAGTGGAGAAATGAAAAAAAATTAGATGAACTATCACAAAACACTTCATATTTTTTTTTCTTACAATTAAATATGGGAAAATATATTAATTTAAAATGGGATAAAGAAATCAAATACCCCAAGATATCCGGAGATTTCATATATTTATTTAATCGGAAATGAAGTCATCTGTGTATTGTAATATCAGATCGGCTCCTTATCTTCTCTTTTTTGCGTGGTCGTATCAAATTTGTGTATACTATAAAGATGATTAATATAGTGGATGATGTATGATAGTGATGTTAAAATAGGTAAAACATGACACATATGCAAACCCACTCACATTGTCTTATTTCCCACAGTCGATGGGTTGGTGTTTGAGGTGGGTTTTGATTTCTGAAAGTTAATTATGATACTTACTCTTTCTATTAGTAATTCTTTGATACATAATCAAAAAATTTATTTTCATTTTGTCTACCTGAAAGTCACTAAATATAAATACTGTATACAATAACTTATAAAAGCAGGTATAGTCATAGCCTCATAGGTGAATCATTCTTTCATATAAATTGGACTAGTCTATTTTAGTATTCCCCTTTGTTGAGGACTAATGTCGATGATATATCCAATTCTTGGATTTCATGTTTTAGTTCACGTTCCTACCTACAATCAAATAAATTATACTCGGACTGACTTTTCAATTACCAAGAAATAAATTTCATCAAAATACACATTACCGCTTAACCAGACTGAATAAACCAGTTTAGCACTCTTAGAAAATGCTTGGCCAGAAAATGATAACAGTTAAGAGTTTTGTCAGAAAATATTTTTGAGTAACTTCCATTCTCGAACGAATACTCAAAATTTTAGAGATCTAAAAGCATCTCCAAGAGACATCTTATAACTTCAAATATAAGATTTTATGTGTAGATTATAGAGGAGAATGTGTTGTATTATTGTATAGAATATCGAGAGTTACATTGCTTATATACACAAATGTAGATAAGAAGAGATAAGAAGAGATCTAACTAGATCTAACTAAACTAACAATATACACAATATCTCAGGAGAGATACTTAAAACAATATACAGCTATACTTATCTCCTATACGCCCCCACAAGATGAGCAACCGGTAAAGAGCCCAATCTTGGTACTGAGATCTTCTAGTCGGAGGCGAGGCAACGGTTTAGTAAGAGCGTCAGCTAGTTGATCTTTGGATGAAACGTGTGCAAACCGAAGGAATCGAGATTGAACCAGCTGACGAACGAAGTGATAATCTAACGCCACATGCTTCATTCTAGAATGAAAAACAGGGTTGGCAGAGAGATACGTAGCACCAACATTATCACAGTAGATGACAGGCTGAGTAGAAGGAGCGATTCCAAGCTCACGCATTAAGTAAACAACCCAGCGAAGTTCAACCGCCGTGTCTGCAACTGAACGGTACTCAGCTTCCGTCGAGGACCGAGCCACTGTTTTATGCTTCTTTGAAGACCAGACAATGCGATGAGACCCAAGATAGACAATATACGCACCTGTCAAAGTATAATCATCGCGATTACCAGTCCAGTCAGTATCAGAGAAGGCATGGAGATTCAATTGTTGCTGCGAAGAAAAATTCCTCGATCACGAGTGCCAGAGAGGTATCTTAAAACCCGTTTTGCTGCTTACCAGTGCGTCTTGGTAGGAGAGTGCATAAAATGTGACAATTTGTTTACAGCAAATACAATATCTGGTCGTGTAAAATGCAGGTACTGCAAACTTCCTACAACTGTACGATACTCACTTCCATCAGCAAGAGGAGTGCCTGAGTGAAGCTGCAATACGCAATTTGAGGCCATAGGTGTTGACACAGGATTTGCCTCCAACATATTTGTGCGAGCCAACAGATCAGTGATGTATTTTTGTCAGGTTAAGAGAAGCCCTTCAGAACTCCGATGTGCTTCAATACCAAGGAAATAGCTGAGAGCTCCCATGTCCTTGAGAAAAAAACCGGTTACCGAATAGCTGAATAAAACGCTCAACAACAGACGAGTCATTGCCCGTGATGACAATATCATCAACGTACACGAGTACATAAACCAGGATGCCAGAACGATTCAAGATAAAACATGAAGCATCAGATTGAGAATTTTCAAAACCTGAGGAGAGGAGAAGTGTCCGCAGCTCCATATACCATGCCCTTGGTGCCTGCTTAAGGCCATACAAAGATTTCCTCAATTTACAGACATAATGTGGTCTGTATTTGTCGACGAACCCAGACGGTTGTGCGAAGTAAACATCTTCCTCCATTTTACCCTGAAAAAAGCATTGTTTATGTCTAGCTCTCGTAGATCCCAGCCGCGATCAACCGCCTGACCAAGAAAGAGACGCACAGTTGGTGATTTAATCACTGGACTAAAAGTCTCTTCATAATCAATGTCTGGGCGTTGATGAAATCCTTTAGCGACGAACCATGCTTTGAATTTGTCAATCTGACCATTCGGTAGACGTTTGATTCTGAACACCCATTTTGTTCCGACGAGATTATAAGAGGGGTCAGGAGGAACTATATCCCATGTGCGATGAATACTCTGAGCGTTGTATTCAGATCCCATAGATGCACGCCACCTTTCATATTTCAAAGCCTGTGTAACAGAGGTCGGCTCAGTTTCTCGAGTAATGGCGGTGAGCATCGCGAATTTGGGATTCGGCTTCACAATTTTGTTTTTAGCTCGCGTCGTCATCTGGTGTGTGTTTTTTGGAAGCGAAGAAGACGATGTATTGTTGTTTGGATTTAATGCCACGGGCTCAGATATTGTGGGCTGATTCGCAGGCCCAGATTCATTTGTGATAACTAGGCTTATTTCCTCAGGTGAGTCAGGCCCAATAGAAGTGTCTGGATCTTCCCTGTGAATAAAAGAAGACTCAACACCAGAATCTGTAACAGGTAGAGCTTCGCTAATAGCAGCAGGGACAAGCGACCGTGAAAGATCTGAGCCTGGGGGCGACTCTACTGCCCCCAACGGTGAAATTAAATGGCCAAGGACCTGCAACAACGATAGGGACCAGAAAGTGAAAGTAGGAGCGGAAGATTTTGGAGTGGGAGATGTAATTTTACTGTATGGAAAAGAAGTTTCATGAAACTGAACATGATGTGAGATAAAAATTCTTTTGGAGGAAGGGTCGAGACAGAGGTAGGCGCTTTGGGTTTGGGAGTAGCCAAGGAAAATGCAAGGAGTGGAACGTGGTTGGAGTTTATGTTTGGTGTATGGTCTTAGCCAAGGATAACAGAGACAACCGAATACACAGAGTTTTGTGTAATTTGGTGGAGAGCCATTGAGTTGTTCAAATGGCGAAGTGTTGGACAAAGTGGAGGTGGGAAGGCGATTAATTAAGTATGTCGCTGCAGTTAAAGCATAGCTCCAATAGATGATCGGAATTGAAGCATGAGATAGAAGAGCCAATCCCGTTTCAAAGAGATGGCAATGACGGCATTCAACAAATCCGTTATGCTTGGGTGTATGGGGAGAAGATGTGAGATGAGTGATACCATTTTCAGCCAAGAATTTGACCATGTCTATATACTCACCTCCATTGTCGGAATAAAGAGTGACAATGCGAGAGTTAAATTGTTTTCGACAAGGTTTTTGAAACGAGTAAAGATGGAGAGAGTATCAGATTTGTGACGAATCAGGTAAAGACATATATAATGGGTGAAGTGATCAATGAAGATTACATAGTATTTAAACCCGTCAATGGAATGGACTGGTGAGGTCCAAACATCAGAAAATAAAATTCAAGAGGTTTTGTCGAAGTGAGAGTTGATGTGGAGAATGGTAATTTATGACTTTTGGAAATTAAACAAGCATTGCATAAAAGGGATGAATCTTTATTGGAAACAGGAAGTGAATAAAGAGAAACAACTGATTTTAGAGTTGAGAGAGAGGGATGCCAAGTCTAGAGTGCCAAATGGGCATGGGACTTTTTATTGTTACAGGAAAAGCAAAAAAACGAGATTCATCAGAAGAAGCTGGCCATTCATATCCACCATTAGTCGTCTTTCCTGTGGTTAATTGCGCCCCCGAGCTGAGATCCTTCACCTGAAACCAATCGGGGAAGAATTCCACCGAAACAAGATTATCAGAACACATATGGCACAGCGAAATCCAATGTCTCGCAATGTCAGGTACACGTAAGACATTATTAAGTGATAAAGTGTGAGAGGAGTGTGGGAGCGAAAGAGAACCAGTGTGTGTGATTTGGAGGCCATCACCATTGCCTACCAAAACCTCCTCGGATCCCGTTTATGGTGAGTGGAGTGCAAGATTTGCAAGGTCAGAGGTGATATGGTGCGTTGCACCACTGTAAACTAACCAAGACGGAGGAGCAGGATTGGTGTCATTGATGCATTGTAGGCACTTGGGGACCAGTTGGTTGCACCTTAAGGGCGAAACGATGGTGTTGGTTGCAGCTGTGGAGATGATTGTGAGACAAGACGAAACATGGGACAGAATTTGGCACTGTGACCCTGTGTCCCACAGGCCTGACATTTGCCCAAATATGGTCGCCAATTCTGATTGCCTGAGGCACGGGAAGCATTATTCTGATGCTCCGGAGTGGTTGATGATCGCCAGTTGCGATTCTGGTTACGGTTCTGTGCAAAGTTTGCTGTTACAGAAAATGAAAAGGGCTGCGACGGAGCACTAGCGAGAGCAATCTCTCGGTTCAGAAGTTTCTCATATAGCTCAGCAAAGGAGATAGGAGTGTCGCGGCTGTGGATTGATTCGATGACGGACTTGTAATCGTCACCAAGTTCATCGAGAATGATGTTGGTGACATCCTCGTTGTCCATCGGGCTGCCAAGAAGGGTGAGAGCATCAGTTTTGGTCTTAATCAGCTGCATGTAGGCATCGATGTATTTGAAGCTTTTCACACACAGTTTCAGCTGTTGCTTGAGCTGTTTGATGTGGCCTCTCGTTGGTTTGCCGTACGTTGACGAGAGTGTGTTCCAAGCTTCGAGCGTGAATTTGGAGGTGGCAATCAACATTTGCAGAGAGGTTTCAATTGTGCCCATGATAACGCTGTAGAGGAGACTATCTTGTCTCTGCCACGTGGTAAATTTTGGGTTAGTGACGACAGCACATTAACGGTGATTGTTGGTGAAGGTATCGTGGTGGTGTTGTCAATGAATTTGACGAGATCATATCCGTTGAGCAAGGACTTGATCTGGACACTCCATGTGATGTAATTGGCGGAGGAAAGTTTGGTGATGTTGACCATGTTGATTGTAGAGATGGGGTGTTGTGAATCGGCTGAGATGTTTGAAGTGATGGTGGAGGAGGATTCCATCGTAAAATGCAGAGAAGAGATAAGTAAAAAAGAGAGAAGATCTGTTGATTTAATAAGATGACTCTGATACCATGTAGATTATAGAGGAGAATGTGTTGTATTATTATTTATTGTATAGAATGTCGAAAGTTACGTTGCTTATATACACAGATGTAGATAAGAGGAGATAAGAAGAGATCTAGCTAGATCTAACTAAACTAACAATATATACGATATCTTAGGAGAGATATTTAGAACAATATACAGCTATACTTATCTCCTATATTATGTACTCCAAAAAATACTTTAAAACCTCAAATTTTGAAGTGTTGAACAGTGATATCTTGTATTTGTGGTTTCACTGTTCAACACCTCAAATTTGAGGTGTCATTTTTTTTTGCATTTCAGTTCTTTAGGTTATATGTTTTAAAATTAATCATAATAAATTTTGTGTTTATCATTTCAACTCTTTTAATTTAATATTTTATCAATATTTCACATATATCATTATAAATAAATTATATATATATATATAGAAATTTTTTAAAAATAATGTAAAATAAAAATAACAATGATAAATAGTAAAATAATACATAACATTAAAAAACAAATATATAACAATAATATTATGTAAAGCAAATTTCATACAAACTAAAATAACACAAGAAAATAAACTTACATATTTTAGTTTGTGTATTTTTTATTATTATTTATATGTAATGTTATATTAAAGTTGTATTAATTAATATTATTTATAATATTTTTAATATGTATTTTATAGTTATTTATCAAAGTTTTATAATTTAAATTAATTATTATTAATAGTGAGGAATAAAGTGCAAACTATAATATTTTTAAGGTATCATTTTAAAGTTTATCATTGGAGAGTATTACTCTCAAACCTTAAATATAAGGTTTTTTACACCTTAAAAATACAGTGTTTTTTAGAGTTGGAATTCACAAGTTGAAGATATTGCATATTAAGTTAGGAATTCGTGAAGAAATCTAAAAAAAAAGTGTTTCTTAAAAAAATTATGCGGAAAATGCATTTAACCAGCTATTTCATAGAGTACCAAGTGAAAAGAGTTAAGATATTTGTTTATCAATGTCTTTATGCTGACGAGGTGTTCACATGTGATATATTGTGATTTTTCTTATCACATAGCTAAGACTTTACCCCGAATAGTTGATTTTAATGGTAACAAAAACAAATATTTTTTTAACCATTTTAAAGTATTAATTACAAACAAATATTTTGATTTATAAATAATGTTTTACTGAATTTAGATTTCCTTTAAAAAAATAGATTTCGTTTTAAAAATAAAATGAAATTATGGTTTTTCAGTGTCTTAAAATAATGATTCGAAAATATAACAGTATTTAAAATTTCAACACCTAGATTTTTTAACAGATTACAATTTTTTTTCCAAAAAACGCGTTAAAAATAAAATGTCTTGAAGGATCCGCTTAGTGAAGATTTTTATATACATGTTAAATGATGAAAATATTTGGGATTTTCTTTTGTTTTTTTTACTCAAAATGCTATGCTTTTTGATTTGATGTGTAAAATGGAACAAGCTGCAAAGCAAACAGAACTTGCCCCACATACGGAATTTTATTATAAATGCAATTCCTTTCCGGTTCCATGTGATCACACTCTATCATCATTAGCCCCACTTTCAACTATTCATCTCTCCTATATGTTTCATACTTAACTACTATATAACCTAGACATACAATACATAGTTTTGCTCAAAGAAAAGTATTATTTGATTTTTCTTTCTTCCTACCCTTACTAGACCTCATATTTTGTATTTATCGAATCAATCCAAAATTGTAGCATCCTCTAGAAAGCATAATCTTTTATCACCGCCTGGTCTCTAGTATTTCATCGTCGGCATCATCATATCAGACTGTTTCTTTGGACACAGGCTAAGATACATGTTGCACAACTAGTGTTCTGTCTTGCTGTTACCAAAAAAAATCATGTGTTTTGTTAAAATATTTGAATGAATATTTGGCAAAAATAACACGTACAAATCAAAATAGTTGAATTGTGTTTTTACAAAAAAAAATCAAGATTTAAAAATCGCAAATGAGGGTGTTAATACTAAAAATAAAAAAACAATAATAATTTATTTTTCAGTCATGGTAAGTATTCATGGTAGCTTATTGTCAACACTGAGAAAACTCTAACAACAATTCAAATTTCGAAAGTGACTGGATTTTTAGAATTTTCAGATAATCATTCAACAAAAAATTAATTCACTAAAATATGCTTAAATTAGTATATTATTTAAAACGATGTTAACAAATCACAACCTTAATTGTTTGTTAATTTTTAATAGTAATCAGATAATTTTAATTTTTTTCACTCATGTTCAATAAACAAATAAAAAATAGAAAAAAATATCGATAAAAATGGCAGCTTTATACAACACACTGTGTTGCCCACCAAAAAAAAAAACACAGAGTGTAAAAACAAAATTAAAATAGACGAACCTCCCCTCACACACATATCTACGCAACTATAAAACCTCTTCTTCCTCGTTTGACTCTCTCTCTCTCTCTCTCTCTCTCTCTCTCTCTCTCTCTCTCTCTCTCTCCCACTAAATCCGGAAACAGATCATTTATGCCTCTGTAACTATTTCTTCCACGCAGGTTTCGCTCTCATGAAATCCTGAAGAGAATTTCTCACAGCTTTAGCTTCGATTCCTCTCTCTGAAACCAAATAAAAAAAATCCGGCGAAGAAGATAAAATAATAATAATCATGAAGATCCTCTCACGCGTTCTTCTTCTTCTCCCTTTCACTATCCTGGAAAGTTTTTTTTTTTTTTTGTATATTCTTTCGTTTCATCTTCTTCTCCACTCTTATGGCGGATTTGTCTCTGTTTGGGACTCTAATTTTCTGCATTTGCTACATTTTTTTTTTTGAATCTCTGGCTCGACTATTCTCAATTCGAATTTCTTGTTTCTTTTCTTCTTATGAATTTTCATCTGAATTATTTTTGAATTTTGGGATGCAGATTGTGTTTATGATTTGTGGAGTCGAAGCAAAACAATCAGCAGGATATTGTGCAATGTATGATATCTGTGGAGCACGAAGTGATGGGAAAGTACTGAATTGCCCCTTTAACATCCCTGCCGTGAAGGTGACTGTGTATTTATTATTTTTTCATTTGCTGGAAATTTTGTTTTAGCAAATGCTTATGAATTTTGATTTTTTTTTTTTTTTTTTTAATAAACAGCCTGATGATTTGTTATCTTCCAAGATACAAAGCTTGTGTCCAACAATCACAGGAAACGTTTGTTGCACAGAGAATCAGTTTGATACGTTACGTTCACAGGTTCAACAGGTAAAAACACACAAAAACCATTTTTAATTTAGACGGTAACCAAGTGGTAGTGTACTAGTGGTTCTCATTTGTTCTAGAACTAAACACACACCTTGTTGTTATGCTTTTTGTCCGGTCCAAGAATGTTCTTATGTGAAAAGAGTTTTGTCTGTTTTTTGTTTTGTTTTTGTTTTGGCCAGGCTATTCCCTTTATTGTAGGTTGTCCAGCGTGCTTGAGGAACTTTCTGAATCTTTTCTGTGAACTCACTTGCTCTCCGGATCAAAGTCTATTTATCAACGTAACTTCTACTACAAAGGTAAACATATTTTGAACACTGTCTGATTGGTTCGACATCAAGTAGTTCATGTCCCATAATGCTGTGTTTTTATTTGGCAGATCAAGAATAATTCAACAGTGGATGGGATTGAGTACTACATAACTGATGCTTTTGGAGCTCGGATGTATGAATCTTGCAAGAATGTCAAGTTCGGTAGCTCAAACAGCCGGGCTTTAGATTTTCTTGGAGCTGGTGCAAAGGATTTTAAAGGTAGGCCTTATCGTGAGGCTTGCGTTATCTACTCATCTTATCTTTGGAATAAACTGAGATGCATGTTCTGTCACCAGAGTGGTTTGCATTTATTGGCCAGAAAGCGGCTCCGAATTTGCCAGGCTCACCATATGGGATCAAATTCTCGCCAATACCACCGGTATCATCTGGAATGAGGCCAATGAATGTGTCTACTTATTCATGCAGTGATGATACTCTTGGCTGTTCTTGTGGTGATTGTCCTTCTGCAGCTGCTTGCTCCAGTACAGCAGCTCCTCCTACTCAGAAAAAGCATTCTTGCTCGATCAAGATTGGAGCGCTTGAGGTGAATATGGATTTGATGTTTAGTAATGCTTATAAAAAAGCCAAGTCTTGCTTAACATTGTTTCTGGTTGATTTGATTTATGCAGGCCAAATGTGTTGATTTCGTGCTAGCCATTTTGTATATTGTCTTGGTTTCACTCTTTCTTGGAGGTGGTTTACTTCACCGGATAAAGGGTAAGAAAAAGAGACCACTGTCAGAAGCTAGCGGAGAGCGAAATTCTGCTAACCTGCAAAAACCAGACACTATTCAAGCACAGGTATTTGTGATTACTATGACATTTGAAGTTTGAGCTACTGATTAGTAATAGGGATGCTCAATTGCTCATTGCTTTTATATGTTCTCTCAGATGCTACAAAATACCCCACAAAGAAACTGGGCTCAGCTGTCGACAGTACAAGGATACTTGGCCAATTTTTACAGGTTCTTGACATTCATACATGTTGATGCTTAGCTTCAAAATAGGGTTATTTACACCAAGAGGATCACAACATAAACACATGAGCTTTAACACGCATCTTAGAACCAACCTATCGCACCTGAGAATGTCCCTCTCTGTGTGTTTCTCAAGCTAGGTTCTCCTTGAGCTCTTACTGTGTTTTTGTATCTCAAAGCACATCGTGACCCCAAAACCAGAGATATCCGAAGTTTGACTATGTCATCAAGAAGACAGAACATAAGCTGTATCTCTGTAACTCACCTGAAGAAGCTTCTTTCTTGTTCTCCTGAAACCATCGTTGTCACAACAAACTCCACTTAGCTTGCTTAGAAGCTCTCTGTTTCTCCTAGAGGATGAATCTCTCTTGAGTCTTGAGACTCCTTCTCTCTCACAGACAAGCTCTTGGTCAGATTAGGATCAGCTACTTCACTTACTCTCTCTGGATCTACTCTCGATCAAGCTTCTCTCTTAGAATTACGAGACTCTTCCCCTTCTCTATTCACCACCAAGCGCTCTTCTCCTTTCTCTCTTTCACGGATCTGTTTTCTCTTCTTGTCTTTGATTCACCAAGACAAGACTCTATCTTTCTCTTTCTCACTCAGTCTCTGTTAAGACCAGATCCTCTTGTATCTAATTAGGTCTAGCCGCCACATTTATTGAAGAGAGAGAAGGCTCCTTACTCTTTGCTATTAGCCAGACAATGAATAACCACATGTCTTAGAGCACAAGTACTATACGTGATGTTACTCTCTTTTGTGCCACACTACTACCTTCAGATTGTACTTTACTCCTTTGTTTTTACTTATTTTCATGACTAATCTAATAGCCATATCTCACAGTCGTGTTATCTATTTCCAGGAAGTATGGGATTTGGGTAGCAAGACACCCAACTCTCGTTTTGTGTTTGTCAGTCTCTGTAGTCCTTCTACTTTGTGTGGGCCTACTCCGATTCAAAGTTGAGACACGGCCTGATAAGGTAGCGATTTTTTTACTTCTACTTTGTCACAAGCTATGCTATATGCAATAATGCAACCTTTTTAACCTTCTAATAAATGTCCATATTTGCAATAATGAAATCTGCTACTGTCTGTCGCAGCTATGGGTAGTACCAGGGAGCAGAGCTGCTGAAGAGAAACAATTCTTTGACACCCATCTTGCTCCTTTCTACAGAATTGAACAGGTTTTCACATTTCTTTCAACTTGTCAGTTGTCTCTTTGTCACTAAAAGTTTTTGGGGGCTTAGGTTATGCAGCATTTGTGTTTCATATATCAACATTTTAAACTTTTCACATTGTTATGGAAAATTCTGCAGCTAATAATAGCAACAATTCCAACATCTCCGCACGAAAAGGCGCCAGAAATATTGACAGATGACAATATTAAATTACTTTTTGACATACAAAAGAAGGTATCTGCTTTCTCTTTTTTCACTGTTTTTCAATTCCATCTGATAACCCACATAATGGATTCAAAATATTGAATATGGTAGGTTGATGGACTACGGGCAAATCACTCAGGTTCAATGGTTTCTCTGACAGACATTTGCATGAAACCACTAGGAGAGGATTGTGCTACACAGAGTGTTCTGCAGGTTGCACTCTCTTCCTTTTTTATAGTACTTGAGTTTAGATTTACTAGTGCCTTAACGTATCCGGTGGATTTTCTTGCTTCTGGAGGCAGTATTTCAAGATGAAACCAGAAAATTATGATGACTTTGGAGGCGTCGATCATGTTAAATATTGCTTTGAGGTACCTTCTCATAAATGCATTCAATATGGTCTCTTCATGGCAATTCTTTTTTTTTTCTAGATATTTAACCATTTTATTATATGCTCACCACTTTTCTTCAGCATTTCACCTCGACAGAATCATGTTTGAGTGCATTTAAGGGCCCACTTGATCCAACGACTGCTTTGGGAGGTTTCTCAGGGAACAGTTTCAGTGAGGTAGTATTCTTCAGTTTGTTAGAGTAGATAGAGTATGTCAATTTATATGAGTATCTAATATACCCTTTAATTGACTTGTTTAAGACAGGCTTCTGCTTTCATTGTGACTTATCCTGTGGACAATTTTGTTGACAACAAAGGTAACAAAACTGAGAAAGCAGTTGCATGGGAAAAAGCCTTTATCCAACTGGCCAAGGTTAGGAATTTTATTACTGTACATTGTTTTTGTGACTTACTTGTTCGATTTTATGTTCTTGTTCCTTCATTTACGTGAGTACTCTTTATGTGACAGGATGAATTGTTGCCAATGGTTCAGTCAAAAGGTTTGACTCTATCTTTTTCTTCGGAAAGTTCTATTGAAGAAGAACTGAAAAGAGAAAGCACAGCAGATGTCATAACTATAGCCGTGAGTTTCATTTTTTTGTTACCTTCAAGATTCTGTGATCGATATTGTCTTCTTCTTGTGTATGCCATCTTTTGCTTCTAATTTTGTTTTTCGTACCTATACTCTGTTTGGTTCCTAATTTGTCTTTCATATTTCTTTGCTTCAGATAAGTTATCTTGTCATGTTTGCGTATATATCACTCACACTTGGGGATGCACCTCGCTTGAATTCTTTTTACATTACATCCAAGGTATGGTTAGAATCACTGAGTTATAGTGTTACTTTCAAACATCAATACACATATTTCCTTATTTAACCTTCTTCATTTCAGGTTCTGCTTGGTCTATCTGGTGTTCTTCTTGTCATGCTGTCTGTCCTCGGATCCGTAGGATTTTTCAGTGCCATTGGGATGAAATCGACTCTAATTATAATGGAAGTTATACCTTTTCTTGTTTTGGCTGTAAGTCGTGTCTGGTTCTAATATTGCTTGCCACTACAAATGTTGTAGCATGTTCTCAATTTTTCTTAACTCTTGCATGAAATATCATATCTACAGGTCGGTGTTGATAATATGTGCATACTGGTTCATGCTGTCAAGAGGCAAGAAGAAGAGCTCACTTTGGAAAGACGAATAAGCAATGCTCTTATGGAAGTTGGACCATCGATTACACTTGCAAGTCTAGCCGAGATCTTAGCTTTTGCTGTTGGTGCTTTTATCAAAATGCCAGCTGTTAGAGTGTTCTCTATGTTTGCTGGTCAGTAAAACTTTTCACCATTTAGTTTGAATGGTTTCATCATTGTCTTCCTTTCTGGATTTTTAACGATTTCAATGCGTCTTTGGTTGCAGCATTGGCTGTCCTTTTGGACTTCATTCTCCAGGTTACTGCTTTTGTTGCCTTGATAGTTTTTGACTTCAAACGGACAGAGGATAAGCGAGTGGATTGCTTCCCATGTATTAAAAAGACACCGCAATCATCGGATAGTGCTGACAAAGGTAATATCATTTTTGGGGTTTTGCACATATCATCGTCTCCTTAGTCATTGTAGTCTTTTGTAAAATCAACTTTTCATTGGAGTTGTCTTGTTTGACTTCAGGGGTTGGTAAGAAGAAAGCTGGCCTTTTGACTCGATATATGAAGGTATTTCATAAATCAACTTATACCTATGGTTTCAGTTTTACATTAATAGTGGTTTCCTTAACAAAAAAAAAAACATTGTACATTATCCCTTGCAATTTTTCAATCTATGAAAGTTATTGCTTCATTCTACACTTTCAGGAAGTCCATGCACCCATTCTCAACAATTGGGCAGTCAAAATATTGGTCATTGCCTTCTTCTTTGGCTTAGCAATGGTTGGAATTGTGAGTTGATAAATTTTTCTGACCTATAAGAGAAATTTTATAGTTTTCATTAGCCGTTGAAATGATCATCTCTAAGTTATTGTGTTTTTTTGGACCATGTAGGCATTGTCCACTCGAATTGAGCCTGGTTTGGAGCAACAGATTGTTCTTCCTCAAGACTCGTATCTTCAGGTTTACATCGATCTTGCCAAATGTAAAGAACCGAATCTAAGATATCTAACAAGTGCTCCTCTTTTTTCATTTAGGGTTACTTCAACAATATCTCTACATATCTTCGAATTGGTCCACCTCTATACTTTATTCTGAAGAATTATAACTACAGGTATATCACGTTCTGTTTTTTTAGCTGTAAGAGTTTGACCTATATATTTTGGTTCCAACTTGTTATTAAAAGTTAATTTTGCTTCATGTCTCAGCTCAGAATCAAGACAGACAAATCAACTTTGTTCCATTAACAAGTGTGATTCTAATTCTCTTTTAAATGAGGTATATGTAGCTCGTCTGCAATTTTTTTAAATTTCTCCTCATGATATAATTTGTTTCATTGGCACATTGTTAGCAGAGTATCTAGTTCTTCTTTTTCAGGATCTTAATTTCATTATTTTCTGTAGATTGCAAGGGCTTCTTTGACTCCAGAACTAAGCTACATAGCTAAGCCAGCTGCTTCATGGCTTGATGACTTTCTTGTGTGGTTATCTCCCGAGGCATTTGGCTGTTGCCGAAAGTTTACAAATGGTACCTTTTGTCCCCCTGATGACCAGGTACATGCTTTTCTGTTGTATAAGCAATTCTCTGTTTCAAAAGTAGCATAGTGTTATAAAATATCATTATGGTCAAAATGTGTAGTGAAACTTATGACATATGATGGCTAATTCCCTTGTGTTTCATTTCATTTCTAGCCTCCTTGTTGCCCTCCTGGTCAAGACAGTTGTGGTCTAAGTGAAGTATGCAAAGATTGCACCACGGTAAGTTTACAAATGTGTTTGTTTCTATCGGCAACATCTGTAATAATGACATGTGTAATTTTTTTATTTTCTGGTTGTCCAGTGCTTTCGTCATGCAGATTTAAACAGTGACCGCCCATCCACAATCCAATTCAAAGAGAAACTTCCTTGGTTCCTCAACGCACTTCCTTCCGCTGATTGCGCTAAAGGTGGCCATGGTGCTTATTCTACTAGTGTTGATTTGCAAGGTTTCCACACTTATCCCCTCTTTCTTTCTTAATCCATCGATTCTTTCGTTGTATTGATACCTAAATGGCTAAATATGTGATATGTATTCTCTCTGTTCTTATCAGGCTATGAAAATGGTATCATTCCAGCTTCATCTTTCCGCACTTACCACACACCGCTTAACAAGCAGGTACTTTCCTATCTTATAATATGTAGAGCAATTTTGCCAATGTTTGATATAAGTCTCTATGATCGTGTAAGTTTATACTGTGAGTTTGTTTTCAGGCTGACTTTGTTAATTCAATGAGAGCTGCTCAAGAGTTTAGTTCAAAAGTTTCCCGTTCCTTAAAGGTAAAAATTATACTACCGGACTATACTGATTAATTCAAGTCGCATTCTTTCATATTTTGGAATCTTCTTGATCGAAAGAAGCTAAAAAAATATACTTGTTGTATCATTTTCCTTTCATATTTCCTAATGAATCTGCTTAAAAAAATTTGTCGTAATTGTTCCTGCCAGAGTTTCTTCTTAGTAAACTTAATGACTAACTTGTGAATTATTTTCTTTTCAGATGGAGATATATCCATACTCAGTGTTTTATATGTTCTTTGAGCAATATCTTGACATATGGAAAACTGCATTAATCAACCTCTCAATAGCCATAGGTTCGTAAATCTTCCAATCTCAGATCTTAGTTCGAGTTTCTAGTCGGTAGGTCTTGGATTTTTCTTTTTGAACTTCACGTAATAAACTGGCTTTGAATGTTCCATCATTTTACAGCTGCCGTTTTTGCCGTGTGTTTAATCATCACATGCAGGTATCACTCTTACTTTAACCAGAGTTTTCTGGCTAGATATGGTTAAAATCTAATTCTCCAAATCTTTTTCCTCTGTCTGCTTTCTAACTCAGCTTTTGGAGCTCTGCAATTATCTTGCTGGTGATTGCAATGATCATTATTGATCTCCTGGTAGATAGATTCACTCTCATTGTTACTTTATAAATAAAAATCCCATAACTGAATTTCATACACTCTGGTTACTGATGTTATACTCTATGATGCTATAGGGAGTAATGGCAGTCTTTCAAATCCAGCTAAACGCACTCTCGGTTGTAAATCTAATCATGTCCGTTGGCATAGCGGTTGAGTTTTGTGTACACATAACACACGCTTTCTCGGTCAGCCTCTCTCTGTTTTGCATAGCAGTGTTCACAAACATGATATTGTTTTTATCCTGACAAGACTTTAAATGCTCAGATAAGCTCTGGGGATAGAAACCAACGGATGACAGATGCTCTTGGTGGGATGGGAGCTTCAGTTTTCAGGTACATATTTGGTCTCTCTTCAAACATATTTACTTCCTAAGTAACATATGTTACTTCCTAAGTAACATATGTTACTTGTGAATCAAAGTCCTAAGTAACATATGTTTTAGATATTGAAATATATTAATGTATCGTACTATATATATATATATACTGTGTGTAGTGGAATTACACTGACGAAGCTAGTTGGGGTGATTGTGCTTGGCTTCTCAAGATCGGAAGTATTTGTGGTATGTGCTTGTGATCTCTTGAACCCATTTTGCACTTACCATTTCATATTTGGCCTCTGAATTTGTGTTTTTCCTTTTTGTAAAGGTCTACTACTTCAAGATGTATTTGGCACTAGTCCTCCTCGGATTCTTGCACGGCCTTGTATTCTTACCCGTAAGTTATCATCATTTCAAACATTCCTTCCATGTTAGATTTGTTGTTGTGACATGATGAGAGTCTTTGTTTGATTTGGATTATGAAGGTGTTCTTGAGTATGTTTGGTCCATCTCCAAGACATGTAGAAGGGGAAAGGCAAGATCATCGGCCTTCGGTTTCATCGCTGCCGTAGTAGCTGTTTTAGAGTTTTTTTTTCTTTCTTTTTTTTTTATTTAAATGTTTTTTTTTAATATAGAACATCTATTTGTAAATGTTTAAAAATATCCATAGCCACAAGAAATGCAGAGTTCAGTGTTTAGCAGGAAAAAAAAAAATCACATCAAAAAAAAAAAACGTGAATAGCCTTTTAGCCCTGGCAGTCGCTGATGAATCCACCTGACATGTTCACTTAGGCACGTTCACTTAGGCCTGAATTTTTCGCAAATCGGGACGGGAATTTACGGATAAGGAATCGAAATGGGAATTTCGGAAATCTGAATATATTATTCAAAATATTTCCACAAAATATTGGGAGGGAAATTTACGGGTATGGGACAGGAACATGAAATTTGGGAATCAAAACATACTACCCATACAATCCCAAAATAAAATATAATCGGGAAAAGAACGGGAAAGAGACGGGAAAAATTTCGGATAATTAGACTAAAATCAATCTTTTTTTAAAAAAAAAAATTATTATTTGTTAATAAATTAGAAAAAATCATTATTATAAAACATATTTCAATTAATCAAAATCTCTAAAATTTCACTTTATATAATTACCCAACGGGAAGTTCGGGTAATCCCATTCCCGTCCATACCTTTTCATTTACCCATTCAAATATTATTTTCAAACCCGAATGGAAAATTACAATTTCTCCCGAAAAGTTCGAGAATTTTGGGACGGGTATGAGACGGGACGGGTTACCTTTCCCAAAAAATTCAGTCCTCACTCATTATTTAAGATACTGGTCCACATATATTAGACCATATTCAATGGTTTTAAACAGTTAAATATTAATATTTTAATATAATATATTTATATAATTAAATTTTAATTCTAAAATTTAAAATTACTCAATGAAAAAGTGACACATGTCTTGAAAAAATGGAGTTCTTAAACAACAACTTTAAAAACCTTTTCTTTTACCTTTTTGTTTTTATTTCTTTATTTTAAATGCTAAAAACCCTTTCAAAAACCTCCATTGAGATGTTCTTAATATATATCACTCTCGATCGATCCAGTAATTAATAACTATTATATAATTATAATAGGCTCACTTGATACATAATTATCCATTCTTATAAGGGAGAATTGTAAATTTATGATACATTTTGCAAACAATTTTTTTTATAAGATTTTTTAGATTTTTATCACTTTTGGACTTAATTATCCTTTAATTAAGGATAACATTAATTTTAGAAATTTAAATTTAATGTTTAATATTTTAAAAAAATTCGAAAATACCAAATAAGGAAATAAATTAATTACCAAAAATTAATTATAGAAAGTTTTAAATTTTTAAAAATTATTTTCCACAACATATAGAAAACAAATTCTACGTTCTACAGTTTTATAGAATATGTTTTCTAGATATTCTTCTGCAATCTACGAAACCTAAAATTGATATTCTACATATTCTTCTTCATTCTACTCGACGTATAGAATATGTATTCTACAGATTATTTGTCATTCTACAACTTATGGAATATATGTTCTACACTTTTTATTATGTTCTACATTTTACTAGATTGTGTATTCTACTAATTTTTCTTTATTCTATGTAATATAAAATATATATTCTACTAAATCATTAAGAAAATCTGAGAAAATTTAGAATTCATGGACATAACCACTTTAATAAATATTTTCCAAATATTATCTCTCTCCTTTTTTTCCACTTTTTTTTTCTTTTTCTTCTCTACTTTTTTTTGTCCTACGTTTTTTTTCTTCTTTCTCCATTCGTGCTCTCCTTTCAACAAAAACTGTTCTTGAAGTTTTTCTTTAAATTTCTTACCTCATCTTCTGTCATGATTCTTTCGGAACAAACATGCTGCACATTTATCAAGTACTAGTCAAAGCCCTAGTTATCAGACAACATCTTCCTTATGGCGTCCAAAGACTCCAAACCTTGGTCCATCTGAACTTCTAAAGAGCTCAACAAATTCGTCTGCTGGTAAAGAGATGTTATGGCGTTTCATGGTTCTGACTCTTCTCCATGTTCGAATAATCTTGAAGGTAACTCATCAGATTCTGCTTTTCAACTTCTCGATTTCTCAATAAGTGATGATGATATAAGCTTCTTGGAAGAGAACATTGGCAGCTACACAGAGTCTAATGTTGGTATTGTGTCCTTCGTTTCTAAATTCTGGTCTTATGAAAAACGTATTCAAAAAAATATTCCAACTTTGGGTTAAATTTTGGTCTTGTCTTCTGGTTTTAAGTGATCAGAAGTAGAAATAGTATCTATGTAAATCAGCAGGAGTTAGTTTAAGAACTTGAAAAAATCCATCTTGATTCTTCTTAGTAGTTATGAATCCTCTCTTTATGATTTGATGATGCTTCAAGAAAACAATGAACAAATTTCTAACTTGGATATTTTTTCTACACAATCAGTTTTCAAACAAAACTACAAGCTATTATAGAGAAAAGAGAGACTGTTTACACTTTACAGCTGAAACCCTTGGAAACATCCACAAGTTGCCTTTGAGACATTTCTTGTAGCTCTGCATTTAGCAGCTGTTATCTTTGCATTAAGTATGTCTTGACCGCTCTCAGCTTCAACCATTGCTCTTGTCCCTTTTGCTTCCTCTATGAATCACTGCAACGTCATTCTTCAAGTTCTTCGCATACTCTGCTTTCTTCTTCTATAGTTGCTGCTGCATTCCAAGCAGAAATAGTTTCATCTCTTATGTAACAAGTTACTTGTACAGAGATATTCTTTTGCTGCATTCTTGCTGTTTTCACATGCAAGAACATCAGAGATTTTCTTCTCAGCTCTGTTTCCTCTTTATTGTTAGCAAATCATATAAAGAATTCAAAACCCAAACCAATGACAAAATCAGTTACTTGTTCTCTGCTTTGCTCTTGTCACGATCTTCTCAAGCTTTGATGAAAGACAATATCTTTTTCAACAAATCGGCTAGTTTCAAATCTTAATACCAAACAAATTGTTTTTTTTAAGACACAACCTGTCCCGACGTATATTAGTCCTTGGAGATCATTACCTGATTCAAATCAGACTGGGAAGCTAAGCGAATTTGAAAAGCTCAACGAAGAAGGGTGATGGCAGATAAACAATGAAGGCGGAAAGAATAAAGAAGAGGAAGGAGGAGAGAAGCAGAGGAGAATGATCAGCAGGGCAGGCCCAATTGTATTTGACACCTAAAGCAAAAAAAAAATATTTATATGAAAAAAGACATGTGGGAGTTCGAACCTGAGTTGTTGGATAACAAAAACATGACCTAACCAATAGACTACAAATGAAATTTAGAAAAATTTGCTACCCCTATTACTTGTAATAAATTTTGCGCCCAAAGCTAGCGCTTTAGCTGCTTTACCTCCGGGCCGGCTCTGATGATCAAGTCCGGTGATACGCGGAATTGAAGCAGCCCGCAATGGAGAGACGCGAGGATTTTTTTTTGTTGCTTATATTTCTCTTTTTTTAAAAAAAATTGTTTTCTGTTTCCAAATGTTTAAATAAAAATTTAGTAGAATGAAAACTAAGGATAATTTTGGGTTTTATTAATATTAAATCTTATGAGGACAGTGTCTAAGTTAATAAATCCTAAAAAGACAAATTGTTTGGGAAATTGTCCTAAATTTCTAATTATCTCTTCTTATAACACATCAACTTTTAATAAAAATTAATCACTTTGTTCATTTTATTTTCTTTGAACGTCTTGGAATATGTGTCTTAAAGTATTAAAGCAATAAGTAATTGAGAAGAAGATGAATCAAATTCGTTACTCCTCCAAACTATTATGTCTTTCTCTTCCATCAAAATTAATCAATATTCCACACTCACATCTACAATTCTAAGATGCTATTGATTATTAATTTCAATCTTTCTTATTTAATGTTTGATCTCAAATCCCAACAAAAAAATATAAATTCAAAAACTTGAATGGCTGCCATTTTTTTCTTCTAAACCAATAATTAAAGATTATCGTCTCCAAAACAAATTTAGCTTTAAGCCTCATGGTGTTATGGGAGAGAAACTTGACGAATTCATTGTGTTTTAAGTCATTTTTGTTGCAAATGTTGTTTTCATACTTGTTAGATACAGTAAAACCTCTATAAATTAATAATATTGGGACCATGATATTTTATTAATTTATCATGATATTAATTTATCTATAAATTAATAATTATTAATTTATAGAGAAAATTTGCTTTCCGCATATAATTTTCTAAAAGTTTTTTTTGACTAATGTTATAATTTAAAATTTTAACAAATCTCATAATATAAATTATAATTAAAAATCATAACTGTCACAATAAAATAGTTTTTAACACCATATTATATATTCCATATAAAAATATACATGTTCATAAGTTTAAAATTTATAAAAAAAATCATAGCTGTTACCAGTATTGTTGCTAATAAAATTGAAGATAACAATACAATGCATTTAAAAACATTTACAGGTAAGAAAATCAATTATCGTATAAAAAATTATCATAAATTTTGATTATATATAATAAAACAGCAATAAGAGCTACTGATATAATAATTAGAGAGATGAGAACCAATGAGATTTCAACTTTAAGTAAAAACAAACACATTAGTCATATTTTAGAATATTATAGTTACATATAAAAACATAAATTTATATAATTATTAATTTATGTTTTTGTTGGGACCATATATTTACATAAGAGTTTCAAAAAAAATTATTATCTTATTATTTTATCGAATTTGATGGATTTTTACATTGGCCCGACTTGGGACAAACAAAATTTATTAATTTATAGTGATTATTAATTTATCTGAGTATTAATTTATAGAGGTTCTACTGTATCTGGTTTTGCAAATGATATCAAAATTTTCAGATTCGTTGCTCCTCCAAACTATTATGTCTCTCCCTTCTATCAAAATTAGTCAATCTTCCACACTCATATCTACAATTCTAAGATGTTATTGAATATTAATTTCAATCTTTCTTATTTAATGTTCGATCTCAAGTCCCAACAAAAAAAAATTATAAATTCAAAAACTTGAATGGCTGCCATTCTATTCTCCTAAACCTATAATTGAAGACTATCATCTCCAAAACAAATCTGGCTTTAAGCCTCATGGTGTTATAGGAGTGGAATTTGACGAATTCATTGTGTTTCAAGTCACTTTTGTCGCAAATATTGTTTTCATTGTTAGATATCTGGTTTTGCAAATGATATCAAAATTTCAGTTGAAGAGGGAGGATAGGTTCAAGGAGGTTTGAGAGCGTATGAACTCAAGCGATCATCAGCAACGAGGTCATTGCATGAGACCTAAGGTGGCCACCTTTTCTCCACAACAACGCCGCACTTTCTCCTTCTGTAGTTATATGTTATATTCTAAATCTGACTTTGTCGTTATGTTTTTTTTTTTTTACGCTTTTTATTGAATAATTTAGTTCATTTGATGTTCGTTCGGATATCTTTGATGATGATTTATCATTACGAATATCTATAACACTGATTCAAGTGAATTTTAGTATAAAATCTTCTAAAATTGATAAACCTAAAATTAGTTTTTTCTCATGTTAACAAAACGTTCCAAATTTAAATAGAAATTTTTTAAAAAAAATTGACTGTATTTAGATCTATTTACTACTTCAAACTCATGAGAAGTTAAACAAAATAGTCTATATTATTAACGCATGGCTTGACTATAAGTTTATATGAATAACACTCGCTTAAAATAATCCAACTATGTGTCTAATTAATAATTTATAGTTGAAGCTGATTTTATTAGTATCGCAAAAAATGTTGGGATTGAGAACATTTGTTATCATTATGATAAATGGGTAGGAGGTTAGAAGCATCATTCATCAAAAGTTAAAACTATCATAACTTCTTCCATGGAGAATATTGTCGATCAATCAGTCATTCAAATGGCACATGAACAATTCTCTAGAATGGAGAAGAGGTGTGGCCAGCATGGTAGGAATTCTTATTGTAAATTTTTATTCTTTAACGGTTCACTATTGGTTCATGTCTTATATTGATCAGAAATCATAAACAACATACCCTTTTCATCATGTTTCTTTAAGAAGATAATTTAAAGACTCACACCAAAAAAACAGATAATTTAAAGACAAATGAAACGATACTTACTAACAATTAAACAAAACAAACATAATGGAGACGGTTGTCACGAGAACAAGACTAAAAATATAGAACTGATGGATTTTACAGCACTTTGCCACAATTAAGGTTTTATTTTTTTTTTGTTAAAAATCAATTTCGTCTTTTTTTTTTATATTCGTTATTACTCACTGTTATGAACTACATATTTATGCAAATTAAGTGTTTTAGTTAGTCATATGCTATTGTATTTTAAGAGTTTAATTTCTCTAGATATCAATCATATTTAGTTTCATCTAGAAAAATCCTAATACAATATTCATAGTTACGATATCGTCAAACACAATACTATATTAATATAAATTTGAAGCCACAAAGCTATGTAGAAAATGAAGTAGAAATAATATTTTATGTCCAAATCTTAATAAATGTTAAAAACAATTGAAATAAAAAATAAAACATAACAACAAAGAAGTTATGTCTTTTTTATGTGAGGAGGGCTGAGAAAGGAACCAACAAAGAAGTTGAAGGGGACAAGGGTTTGATCTTTGTATGTCCTATAATGCAAGAAAACCAACTGAGAAGGCGACAAGACAATATATATCGTAATCACTAAATTCAATTCTTTTATGTATGTATGAAGACTCAATTTACCCGAAAAGATTCTACTTTTGGTTAGATACAGTAATTACGATGGGATCCAAGTGAAGTTTTGACAAGTAGACGCATCCAAATTTTGATGGAAAAACTTTTGAAGGTAGACAAAAGCTATTGTATAGCAGATGAGTGTAGGAAATTATTCTCAACTCCCATGTGGTATTGTAATAGAATTTCACGGTAATGTTTCAAAACATCACTTATATTTAAAATTAAAGTGTTAAACATTGTGTTAACACCAAGTTGCAAAAAGATAGATGAGTGGTCGTAGGAATACGGACAATACTATTGTGGTTAGACAATTTCATGTTTAAAGAAAATATCAAACTTTTTTATTTAATGACTCAATTTTTTGTAATAAGGATGATAAAAAAAACAAAATTTACATTCAATTAGAAAAAAATTATACTCATCAATTTACTAATTTATAATTTCAAAATAATATGTATAAAAAAATCTGCGTGTATACGCAAATATTCATCTAGTGCCTAATAAAACATATGTGGCTCTGTTTGACCAGGATTTTTCAGATTTTTAGTCAAGGTGTACAATCAACATTTAGTTTACTATATGTATTTTTACTAAATCTGGTACAAAAGAAAATCAATTTAGTCTTACATAAGTATTTTTACTTTATTTGGTTAAAGAAAATTAATTTAGTACATTGTATTTCAATAGAATTTGGTAAAACTTTAATGCAATTTTATAAGCAGATAAACATTTGACTAAAACAATACCCATTTCTTCATTCTTTAAAATGGGTTAGCAATAGTTAAGACACCATCACCTATCTTTTCAACATCTTTTCTGTAATAATATTTTCTAGGGAAATGGAGAGAATATCAATGAAGTTTGTTTTTTTTACCTTCTTGGCTGTTACATGTGGTAAATTTTTTTTTATAGAATATTTGGTAAAATTTCATATTTTGTATGTGAACAAAAAACTATATATATATATATATATATGATGGTTATATCATGTTATTTATATTTATAACAACATCGTTTGGTTTTGTAGTCATCATTATGACAACAAATAGAAGTGTTGAAGCAAGAAGTTTGTTCTATGAAGAAGCTCCTCAATTTGTGTTAAATCCTGAAACTTCACTGCAGGTAGGTCAACCACCAATACAACCACACAAATTTAGATGCAAGCCAGAGTGTATACAATGTATTGCCACCGAAGTTAATATCATATGTTATTGTAAATGCTTAGTTTCAGTATCATTTAAATTAATGGAATAAATCAAATAAGTTTCTCTAATTATAATTCTTATTTGATATTCGTTATGGATATTAAAAATATAGAACTGAATACTCTTTCAATTATATATGTGTTTTTGTCAAATTCCTAGAGCAAGTATTTTAATCATGAAAATAATTAGTTTTAGAATTTTGAGAAGTGAATTCCAAACGTTAAAAAAAATTTGTAAGTAAATTATCAAAAATAAAATATAACGTACAACACACAAGCTTTAGACTAAGTTGCCAAAAACATGTTTCCTTCATCATAATCAAATCGAATTTGGTAGCCTTTGGAAGTATTCTGAAGCTTGCTTTCATGACGTTTCCATTTCGAAAATATGCTATCGTAGATATATAGAAAAAGTCTGATTAATTTTGATAAATTTTAAATTTTATAAATAAGAGACCAAAAACTAACATAATAATTTTAAATTTGTGAAGACTATTGATTAAAAAGGTTGTTTTGATTATATGTGAGATTTGGAAATTGATTAATTTGATTAGCTGACTTGGAAAATTGAGTTTGTTACTTTTCGATACTAAGAGCTTGAGGCGGTTTATGTGGTATTGTTGAGAAAACTGAGAATGAAAATGATGATTTAAATTTCTGATTTGAAATATTTTAGTTTTAATAATTTTAAGTTGATTGTGTAAATAATTAGTGATCTAAGGAAGTGAAGGTAATAATTTCTCTCTCTACTCTTGTTATGGCTATGATTGGTTCCATTATCTACATGTTCAAGTATATACTATAAATATGACGTTTATGGGATGATGATTTTCTTTTCTTATATTGTTCAACAATCATGACTAATTATTATGCTTTTGTGTTCATAAGTTTATGAAATTTGTATTCATATGTTTTCGTTTTGATTTACGAGTGGTTCTGAATAGTACTGAATAGTCAATTTTGTAATTTATGAATGGCCAACTAAATTATACCAAATAATGCCGACTAGTAAAATCTATAAATTTACGAGCGGTCGAACCTAATTATACCGAGCAATACCGAATAATCAAATTTTGAACATTTACGAGCGCTTGAATCTAATTATACCGAGTAGAATCAAATTATTAAATTGGTACATTTACAAGTGGTTGAACCTAACTATACCGAGTAGTAACAAAAATTCAAATTTATAAGTTTATGAGTGGTTGAACCTAATTATAACGAGTAGTACTGCTATTCTCATAATTTACATTGTTTTAGCATGCATTTTATTAAGTATTTTGTGTCCCATGTATGCATTTTCATATATTTCTTAGTGTTATAGTGTTAATTGTGCTTAGATAGGTTTGCATTAGGTCCTAGTTATATTATCAAATAATAGGCATGTATAAAAGCATAAAATGTAAAACAGAACAAATCTTCTGTAGGGCATTTCCAACCTACATCTATTTTTGCCTCTATATGCTATTTTAAAGAAAAATCTTTTCCAACCCACCTCTATTTTTGTCTCTAAAATAGAGAAATGATATTTTTCCTCTCTATATAGAGGAACTATATTTCTTATTCTATAATAGAGTTGAACTTTTTTTATTTATAAAATGGTCATTTAATTTCTAAATCTTTTCATTAATGATTAAACAATTAATATTTTTACAAATAAATGTCCATATTTGATAAAATGGTCCGATAATACTAAGGTTCAATACAGTGGCATTATGATTCTGGTATGAGTCCTACTAATTATTTTCATAAATTATTTATTATGTCTGATGATGTTTAAATCAAAATTTAGTAATGGTGATGTTTAAATCAAAATTTAATATGTTTTATTATTTTTATGTGATGTAATGTACTTTTCTTTATATAATAAATGTTTCATTTAAATAATATCACAATCTATAAAAAATTTGGAAATAATAAATAAGTGGGATTGAAATATAAATATTTAAAAATAAAAATTATTTCTAATAAAATAGAAAAAATATATTTTTAGAATATAATTTTTTAGAGTAAAAAATAGAGGAATACATTGGAGAGAAATCAACCTCTATTATAGAGTTCCTCTATTTTAGAGTCAAAAATAGAAGAATACATTGGAGATGGTCTTAGTATGAGTGTTTTGAGTCTACCGGCATTATCAAATTTCAGAGTTTTTATTGTATTTTGCAAGAAGATAAAGTTTTTATGTACAATTTCCAAGAAAACCTTTCCTCTTAGGATTTCTAATGAAAAAACGTTTCAACTGAAGATAAATTCGATAAAAATCCATCGAATATATTACTTAATTATATTTTTAATGTAAAACCTCTTCAAATAAGTTTTTAAAAAAATAATTTAACACCTCCATCAATAGTGTTACTAAATTAAAATGGATTAATGTTAAATAAAAAATAAGGCATTTTGTTTTTGTAATAACATGACAAGAATATTGTTTAACCTCATTCACATGCCCCATTGACATATACATAGCTATTGCAAGCATCTTTTGAAAACAACCAAGATGCATTCCATACAGGCTTATGGGATTCATGTATATACATGAATGTCTGTCCCCCTGTGTCTCAAACGTTAGCCTTGAGTGATTGCTTATATAGGTCATCATTACCGGCATGGTTGCATTATCTAGTTTCATTATTGGCGGTATATCACCAAATTGGTATTCTTCCAAACATTATTCATGTACAGAAAGTTTGTAAATTTTGTGTCATTTTAACTCTGTGTACGTGTCTTTTTTTACAAAAATAAAAGGTCTTGTTTTGATTTGGCAATATTGTTGACGGTGGAGTAAAATTATTAAAAAAAAACTTATTTGACAGATTTTTACATAACAAATATAGTTGATGGATTTATATTTTTGATTCATCGTTAGTTAAATTTTTTTTTTTCATTACAAACCTAAGAAGATACCAAATATGCATGTCGGTTGAATTTAATTAGTATAGTTTGATAATATACTTTTTTTATCTTTAAGGAACATGAAACTTTAATAAAAAATATTTCTAACTAAAATGAAGCGGATAGAAATCTTTCAACTATATTTGTAATATAGAAACCTCTTAATTAAGTTTTTCTAATGATTTAACCCTTCCATCAACAATGTCGTTAAAGCAAAACAAGCAACACTCAAATCAAAATGCGGTATTTGATGTTGTCAAAACAACATGACCGTTGAAATTCATAGCGACTACATCTCGTTGAAATTTAAAAGTGAATATGATACCACAACTGTTGTGATTTCTCTATGAGATCCATATTCAGACATGATGTATTGTAGCAGTGGAATGAATATCAAGTTTGGTGCTATGCCATTAAAATTGAAAATAAATATCACAACTTACCTAAACCATCACTCTTGACTGGCATTTGAGGCAAAAAGGAACGGTTATGGCATTCACGTATATACATGAATCTCGGAAGTCTGTGTATGGAATGCATTTTAATTGTTTTTGGAAGATGCTTGCACTGCATACATATATATATATATATATATATATATATATATATATATATGTCAATGAGCCATGTGAATAAGGTTGAACAGTATTCATGTCATGTTTTTACAAAAATAAAATGCTTTATTTTGATTTAATTGTATCCTGTTTTAATTTAGCAACATTGTTGACGAGGAGTTAAATCATTAAGAAAACTTATTTTAAGGGTTTATACATAACAAATATAGTTGAAGAGTTTCTACATGCTCCATCTTTAGTTAATAGTTTTTTTCATTGAAAAATATTGTATCTAATATATAAAGAGAGAAGGAGGCTCTCCAGTGTCGACACATCAGTACTTTCTTATTGGTTAATTTTTTTAACAAGTTATTTACTAAAAAAATAATTAATTTTTAACTAAATTCATTAAACAACATAAATAGATATAAAATATTTAATTTATATTACTATGTTAAATGAAAAATATTAAAGCATAAATTTATAATAAATAAAAT
Source organism: Eutrema salsugineum (assembly GCF_000478725.1). NCBI lineage: Eukaryota > Viridiplantae > Streptophyta > Magnoliopsida > Brassicales > Brassicaceae > Eutrema > Eutrema salsugineum. The sequence goes on along the minus strand of NW_006256908.1, from coordinate 3,097,471 downwards.
TTATAATAAAGTATTGTGATTGTCTTCTTATTTTTTTGTGATTTAGTCATTATCTTTCAATAAACAAAAATAATTTAATCACTAAAAAAATGCAAACCAAAATAAAAACAAGAGTTAAAAATATTTTCAAGCTACTGAAAAATAAAAAATAATAACTATCAAACTACAACAAACAAAAAAATATAATAGTTAAGAAGATAAGAAAATTTCAAAATTACAGAGTAAAATGATAGAAAAAAATATGATAACAAATGAATATATAAAAATTTAAAGGTATTGGTTGGAAAGATGGACTCAGTGACATTTATTTAATAACAAAATATGAAAATAATAAATTAAGAAAGTTCAAAATTATCGTTATGTGAAAATTTAAATGAAAAAACTCGGAAAAAATGTAAAAAGTTACTAAAATCATAAAAAATGAAAATGGTTATAAACAAGTTATGAACCTAAAACTGAAAACAATATGTTTTAAAAAATAACTGAAGAGTAACAAATAAGAACAATAAAACTAAGAAAATATGTCAAACAACATAGATATATATATATATATACTATCTAATTTACATTTAACTATGTTAAATTAAAAAAATTAAAGCATAAATTTAGAATAAATGAAATTCAAATTTATTAAAGTATAGCGATTGTTTTCTTATTTTGTTTTTCATGTAATTTAATATTCATCTTTGAACTAATAAAAAATATTCAATCAATAAAATAAAGGAAAAAGACAAATTGTGAGACCAAAATAAAAACAATAATAAAAAGATTTTCAAACAACTGAAAAACAAAAAAACCAAGAACTCTAAAACTACAATACACACAAAAAATCAATAAATAATAGAGAAGATAAGATAATATCAAAATTAGAGAAAAAATGATAGAAAAAAAGAATATGACAACAAATAAATATACAAAATTTTAAAAGTATTCTTTGGAAAATTGGATTCAGTGAAATATATGTACTAATAAAATATGAAAATAATAAATTGAAAAAGTTCAAAATAATTGTTATGTGAGGATTTAAATAAAAAAATTTAAAAAAATAGATAAAAAAGGTTACTAAGATCATAAAAATGTTAAATGGTAGAAAATAAGTTATGAGGCTAAACCTGAGAACAAGATTAACAACTGAATAATAATAAATAAATTAAATAAAATTGAACACAAAAAGTCAAAAATATCAAGTATCAAAATTAGAGAGAAAATAAAAAGAAGAAAAGAAATATATATATATATATATATATATATATGGGTATAATTTTGAAGGTTTTGGTTGGAAAAAAAAGATTGAATGAAAAATATGTAATAAGAAAATATGAAAATGATAAACTGAAAAAATTAAATTGTTGTTAGCCAGGATTTTGATGAAAAACTCAAAAAGGGAATAGATGAAAGAGATTAATAAAATCATAAAAAATGTATATTAGAAAAGTTTAAATTTATCTCAAGATCAAAATTTAGATCTAGGAACTTGAAATTTGGATAAAAAATTAAAATAAATTTGATAGTTAAACTAAAAATCTAAACATATTCACCTATATTAAAAAAAAATCTATGCGTAGCACGAGTTCTCTCCTAGTTTTTATAAAATTTGTATCATTAAGTCCATATGCATGTCATTTTTTTTTACAAAAATAAAACACACTATTTTATTTGATGACATGACTAATAGAAGAGTTCATTTTTTATTTTAAAAAAGATTATTTATATTACAAATAGTTAACAGATTTTATCCGATTCATTTTTAGTTGACAGATTTTTCAATTGAAAATTCTGCTTCTTACTATTACTAATTTTCATTCTCTGATTAATAATTACGTACATACAATCAAAATGTCACTTGTGTGGGTAATTTGGATCTCTCATAATAGTATTTAAAACTGATTCTAATAGATTTTTTTAAACTAAATTGTCGTATTTTTCCTTTATATTTTCTACTAGGTAAGTACCCACATATAGGTGGGTTTATAATTTCATATTTTATAACCCGTGATTAAAAAAAAATAGAAAACAAAATAACAATCATAAAGCATAACTATTATAGTTTTCCCTTACAAATATCAGATGACTATCTTTAGTACAAAATGTTTAATTATGTTTTATGACTTTTTTTATAATATAAATTGTCTACTGAAGAAATAAGGAAAAACGAACAAGAAAGAAATTGGACAGCTTGTGTTGGGTCAATTCTTCTAAAGAAGTTGCCGTAAGATTTCAGAGAGACTTCTGCTTTGGCTGCTTCCGAGAAAATCGCATCTTTTTCTCCGGTTCGTAAGCCGATCATAAATAAAATTATAAACAATCATAAAATATTTACACACAAAATAATAAAAATACAATAATTAAAGCATAACTATTATAGTTTTTTTGAATAAACTGTAGTTTTTATTCCTTTTTAAACTTACTATATTTTTTCTTAATCTAAACATAATTTTTTTCTTTTATTTTTTTTTATTAGGAATCACTTATAAAATTTCATTTTTAATAAAATTTGTTAAAAATATAATTAATAATTTATTAAACAGGTTTCAAAATCTTATTGATTCACGGGACACAGTCACGAGTTACTAACTTTGAATAATTCTCTTTTATATGATAAGATGTGTGTGAGTCTAGACCCTAAGTGAAAGTTTAAACAAAGAAAAATACATGCAATGATTTGTTTGACAAAATCATTAAATCCTTTCTGAAATATTTAGAGTTATATACACAAGCAACAATTTTATCATAGACTTTCAAACCCAAAAAGGATTACAAGCTACATAAAAATAATACTGAATGATATGTACTTTTTTTACTTTTTGAAAATGTAATTCCGTACGTAGAATACATCTATACTATTATTTGTGAAGCAAAAAATTTGATATGCCACTCTCACAACAATTTTATGTGTATTTTTTTGCTGACATGTCATTAATTCATTTTATAACATATGGGGCGTTTTTGATGTATTTAATTGGTCATTCATTTATCCTACATGTATTTTAAAAATTATGTATCATATTTCAATCTAATTGGATCATTAAAGCCTATTTTATCCTAAATTTTATCTGCGATCTGTTTCATTGTAAAATCTTTGTTTTTTTATTATTGGTTTAATCGTCTTTTCGTGGGAAGAGAGATCAGACTACGGAGAACGATAATAAACTCATCCATAAAAATAATATATAAAAATAATGTCTAATTCAGATTTGAAACTTAACATGGTATCAAAGCTAATAAATGAATTGTTTACCTACGCTCTAATATAATAGTTCGTATCCACGCTTGTATAAACTATAAAATAGCAAAGAATAAGAGACAATTCCGACAAAAAAAGAAAGAAATTTTTGGCTAGAAAGAATGAGAAATTACAATAATCTATAAATTTAATGTATAAAAATAATGATTATTTTAAAGATGAAACTTAACATGGTATCAAAACTACCAAAAAGATTGTTTAATTACCTATGCTCTGATATCAAAATTTTGTGTCCACGTTTGCATAAAAAATAAGTACTGATAAAGAGAGACAATTTTTCGTTAAACAAAGAGAAAGTTCTAAATAATGAAAAACTAAAATTATCTTTAAACTTAATATATATATATATATATATATATATATATATTGACAAATTCAGAGATGAAACTAAACATGGTATTCAAACTAGCAAAAAGGATTGGTTAATTACATATATATAATCGGATCAAATGGTTTCATGTTCACACTTGCGAGAAAGATAAGAACCAGCAAAGATAGTCAATTTTGCCAAAACAAAAAGAAATTTGAAGTTAAAAAATTGAATAAATTAAATAATGTGTAAATTAAATTTTTACAAATAATGTTTACTTTAGAGATGAAGTTTACCATGATATCAAAACTACAAAATAGATTGTTTACCTATATTATTATTTAATGAAACTTACCTAGTACCATACTAAAACATAAAAATGATAACTCATAAAAACTAACAAATGATTTTAAAATTCATCATGGATGTTTCAATTTAATAACTAGATTAGACTAAACTTTATTATCTACTAAAATAGTAGTGTATTTTTGTGTTATGCAGCTGTTTTACAGTTTTGTTTTGGTTTTTTTTTTGTCCGTCTAATATTCTTGTTTTGGTTTATTCAGCTTACGAGTTTTCTCATTACAATGATTCTACTGTTTTATAATTCAACTATTCGGTTATTCTACTATTTACTTATAGAATTGAAAACTAGAACTGAAAACTATAATTTATAACTATCCCGTACTTATCTATTATAGTATTTGCGAAATGATTTGAGCTGTGGTTTAACGCACAAATTTTTGTGTCGTTTTGATTAATGAAAAATAATAGATTCTGATTGGTCAGCTCACGTTATAATTTGATTGGTTGATCAACTATTTTTATCACTAAAACCATAAATTAAACCATATATTAAATGCTAAAATCATTTTTAAAAATAGAACATGGGCCGTATTTCTAACTGCCGAATAACGTGGCCCAATTTTTAAATACAGAAACATTATACATACCTTCCAATATGTAGTTTGTGCTGAATGAGATGGTAGCTGTGTTAGTTAGGTGCTTTGTCCATTTATCGAATGCTCACGGGTTCGAATCCTGTGGTTAGTTTTTTTTGTTTTTAATTTTTAGATTTTAGTTACAATTCGATGTTTGAAAATATTTTTTATTTATTAAATATTTTACAAAAAGAAATATGTCATAATTTCCTTTGTTATTATCTAGAATGGAATCTTTACATTTTTATAATTAATAATTACGAAATTCATGGGAAGATAATATCGTATATAGAACAATAATTACCTTTTAGTATTTTCACAAGAAATAAACCTTAAGTTGTTTAGACGTATAAATATGAGTGTTTTCAACCAATCGTCTCATAATTTACGCTTTAGTTTTTCTATTAGAGTTCCGTGTTTATTTTGCTAGGGTTTTTATAATAGCATTAACTTTTTGGATATCTCTACTATAGTATTTGCGAAGTGATTTGAGCTGTGGTTTAACGCACAAATTTTTGTGTCGTTTGATTAATGAAAATAATAGATTCTGATTGGTCAGGTCACGTTATAATTTGATTGGTTGATCAACTATTTTTATCACTAAAACCATAAATTAAATGCTCATTAAACCATATATTAAATGCTAAATCATTTTTAAAAATGGAACATGGGCCGTATTTCTAACTGCCGAATAACGTGGTCCAATTTTCAAATACAGAAACATTATACATACCTTCCAATATGTAGTTTGTGCTGAATGAGATGGTAGCTGAGTTGGTTAGGTGCTTTGTCCATTTATCGAATGCTCACGGGTTCGAATCCTGTGGTTAGTTTTTTTTTTGTTTTTAATTTTTAGATTTTAGTTACAATTCGATGTTTGGAAATATTTTTTATTTATTAAATATTTTACAAAAATAAATATGTCATAATTTCCTTTGTTATTATCTAAAATGGAATCTTTACATTTTTATAATTAATAACTACGAAATTCATGGGAAGATAATATTGTATATAAAACAATAATTACCTTTTAATATTTTTCACAAGAAAATAAACCCTAGGTTGTTTAGACGTATAAATATGAGTGTTTTCAACCAATCGTCTCATAATTACGCTTTAGTTTTTCTATTAGAGTTCCGTGATTATTTTGCTAGGGTTTTTATAATAGCATTAACTTTTTGGATCTCTTTAGAAAAGATTCATCATGTTTGTCTATTTGCATGCAAACCTAACTATGTGTTCGTCTAAGTACAGCTTTGATCATCCATCTAAAGTCATCATCACTTGGGAAGTTCCGTCTACTGCTTCAGGTATATATCTAACTATTATCAAATTTAGTAATAATATATATGCTCTCTACTTTTTTAACGAATTCTAATGATTTATTCGACTATAGGTTTTGATAACCAGGCTTATGCTCGCGGGTTAAGGTCTGTGTTGAAATCGGATCGTCAGAATATGGATCACAAAGAGATGACTGATTATCGTTATGTAACTCCATACGTTTTCGTGGATATCACAAAAAAAGGTTGTTGTGCCTCTTTAGGTTATTCATGCAAGTTATAATACTTATTAGAAGTTGTTTTGTATTTGTAGGTTATCCATGCAAGTTACTTATGGATTCTGCTATCGACGAATGGACCTTGCGGACATATAATCCTGTTATCGAAAGTTCGTAGTCCTGTCTATTAATCTTACAGTTTTGTACATTTTGTAGTGCTATATCTTAGTCTTTCAGATACATACCTTTATTATATATTAATCTACGAAACGTATTCATTTTTTATGTAGATATTGATTCTGCGTATTATATATCTATTCTTGATCACAAGTTTTTTTTTATCAAATGAGTTATTTCTGCTCTTCATGTAATATATTTTTGTTAATGATGTATATTAAATTTTTTATACGTATTTATGTTTGTTCTGATGTTTGTTTTGTGCATTTAGGTTCTGATCGTGTTAATACGAGCGATCATGTTCAGAAGACCTTTCTATGGGATTTTGCGAGGAATGCTTGGGTTATGAATAAAGAATCTAATGGTTTCAGTTCTTCGCTTTTTGTTTTGAACACCGTTTTTTTTAGAATACTAATTACGCCGTTTTTTTTTCATATATTTGTGGGGGGCAGAATATAGTGACTCTGATGAGACCGAGGTGTTATCTGGTCGTGGTACTGATGATGATTATTGTTTTGAGGATTATATGGGGTCTGATTCAGAGACGCGCGATGATACTGATAATATGGACCAAACAGATGAATACGATTCTGAATATGATTTTATTGACGATGATGAGTCTTGTGAAGGATCTGATGGTTCAAGTGATAACTCAGAAGGTGATAGCGGTGATGACGAAGATGAAGATGATGACGATGCTGATTCAACTGATGATA
>NW_006256908.1:3034417-3090318 GCF_000478725.1 Eutrema salsugineum | reverse complement strand
ACTGAGTGATATACTCATTGAAAAGAATATTAGTATATCTGGACACCAGAATTCGGTGTGTACTTATACAGTTTCTCTTGGTTCAATGTGTTTTGGAAGGTGTGTGTCACGTTTGAGTCCTTCTAAAGATGGTTGTACTATCTTTGTTAAGGTTTTACAGGCGTGGATGCATATGCTAATTTCGAAACGTTCTTCCATGGAGCTCATATTGTCGGATGAACAGGTGTTTATTGTACTATTACACAAAATATTATAAATTTTTGTTGGTGTCTAATTGACTGTTTTATTCACAGGGTGTTAAAATTCAGGTCACTGTTAGGGATGGTGAGATGGGTGTCGCATTGTCTCGCATAGATGTTGGTAGTTGGATTATTATCAGTCGTTTTTCTGTTATCGATTGTGAGGATAGTTGTAGATTGACTTCTCATAGATACAAAATATTGTTCCTACCATCAACTATCATTGACAAGACTTCACGTAGATGTGAAAATGCTTATTTTGACTTCGTTGATTTTCAAAGGATATTGGACCGTGCCCATGATGATGACTATTTAGTTTGTGTGTTTATTTTCGATTTAGTTATTGAATTTCGTTTTTATTATGTTGCTGATGTTAACATGGTTTAGTTTTTGTTGTTTATGAAAATTTGATAGGTCGGGTCTTAAATGTAAGTCGATCTGGGACGTGGTGTGGTTTACTGACTGGAGAGCATTCTGTTCCTTTACATGGCAGTCCATGTAATGTTATATGTGATTCCGAGATATGGGGTGCATATTCAGCCGTCACATTCTGTCTGAGGGATAAACGGTACTGTCTGCTGGATGTTTTTAAACTGTATATTGTCGTTTTATTTATTCTATCTAACTGATTATGTGTGACGTGTTTTAATTTAGTGGTGTTGATTTGTGTTGTGAATTGTCCGGTGAGATGGCTAAAAACTTTTATGCAACTTGGAGACGTTGTGATCAGGATATCATTGTGTGTGTGCTTAAATGGGCGGTTATTGATTATTTTGGAGGTATTTTTAGTATACTAATTTATATTCTCTATATTCGTTCTGTTTTATTGTTTTGATTCTATATGTATTTTATAAACATAGGCAAGATCACTATATCTTCCACTTCTCCTACTAAGTTCGAACTCAATCCCCGTATTCCAGAGTTAGATGAGTTTTTGGAACAGTGAGTTTCCAATACTTAATGATTGTATTTGAATTTTTTGTATTAACTCGTGGTCGCCTTCTCTCTCTCAAATCTTTTTTATAAAACTGCAGATATCCGCGTAAGAGGCCATGCACGCGTGGTAGTGTGAGACGTCTACATTGAATAGTGTTATGATGCATCTTATTCAGATATGCATATATCATTTTTAAAACTATTTACCATGTATACAAATTATAGTTTAATTATTCTTTATTCTTCAGACTTTTTTATTTTAATCAATAAATATATTTTTTAATGTCATTATTATTGTTGTTTGATATTGAAATATGGAAATCGGAGAAAATAATATAAGTTATATATTCACATAAATAACGCCTGTTTTTATTGATTTTTTGGACTCCAAGTAACTCAAATTTATAAAATATTTTAGAGGATTCGAAGATATCCCGATCATATCACAACTTTTAGTTTTTCCATTTAGCAACTATGAAAATCATGGTGTTTCTTTTATCAGACACAAGATATATAATTGATTATTTAATTATTTATTAAAAAGGAAAAATTCAGTAGTTGAAAGGTAAAAAGTTCTGTGAAAAAGTCTATTCGTGAAAATGTATAAAATGTTATTAAAGGAAAACATTCTAAGAAACCCTAAAAAAAATAAACAACGCGTAAACCACATAATTCTTATATCTCTATATATATATATGCATATATTTCGGTATAGGTATATATATGCATCTATCGCGACTTCGCGAGTTACCAGTCTGCATTGTTAGATTTGTTTGCATTCGGGTTCTTCGATGGAAGCGTTTGGTAAATGAGTTTTGTATTACGTTTTTAGAGACGTCAATAATCGTTAGTTTTCTTTACGGTATTCGATTGATTGTTGTTATTGTATATATGATTGTTTTTCTATTGCCCATGTCTAGGTGCTCACAGGCGACCACGTGTTAATTGGCAAGTTATGCCGTTTCATCTCCCTGGGGAAAATATTTCGTTTTCTAATAATTTAGATAGACTTGTTCCTGCTAGAAAACTTAAATTCCTTGCTTGGTTTAGGTGTAACCAGTCTTATCCAGAGGCGAGGAATCTTTTATACTCGGAGATTCCTTCTATGTTTGTATGGGATCGTAAAAATAGGACATGGAGGCCAAGACTAAAGGGAAATTCTGGTGCGTGTGTTGTGGACAAATCGCCGACAGAGTACGGAGAAAAGTATTATCTGAGGCTCTTATTGGACATAGTTAGGGATCCACGTAGTGTTGATGATATTAGGACTGTTGGTGGAGTCGTGTATCCTTCGTTTAGAAGTGCATACCATGCATTAGGGTTCGTTGGTTGATTATCAGAAGACAGTAGTTATTTATCATATTTTCTTTTTAGTTTCTTTATTGGGGCATACTTATTTCTTATTTTAATAAAAGCAATATATAATAAATGATATTAGAATAATTATATATATATATATCAAATTTGTTATAATAATAAAGTTTAATTATAACACAATATTATTTCTCTTTTCCGTAATCTTATCGTTGCTTAAATTTTATAAAAATAAAATAAAATAAAATAAATACATATTTTGAAATATGATTCGACGTATATATAGAGTTGTTTCTCATTCTTTTGATATTTTGTAAACTGTAAACGTCTGTCGGTGTATTTGTGATGGATAACTCATATCGTTGCTTTTCCTTTACCGAGTTCGAATATATAATAGATGGATCCTGCGACGTTAACAGTTTTGTGGGTAAGCTGTGTGTATTATGTATGTTCTTGTGATATGACACATAATATGTTTTGTAAGTTGTAAATCGCTATAGTGTTGACTTGCCTTTTTATGTTTTTTGCGATAAGATCTAATTGGACGTGTTATGACTGTTGGAAACTATGTTGATCCACAATATCCTTTTGAAAGCTACATGATGAATGAGATATATATCGAATTGGAGAATCAGAGGTATTGTGTACTATCATACAGTTTATAATTCAAAGCTACTTACTTACAACCAATTTTCCGCTGATTGTTATTTTTATAATTATTAGAGGATGTCGTCTACTATGTCGTTTGGTTGGCAATTTTGGTCGAGATTTTCTCGATGGTTTGACGCATTGTGATGACGATATGATAATATGTATCGTTCTGTCTGCAAAAGTTGATATCATCCGAGGTATTATAAGGCTGAAATGCATGATACTTTTTCGAATATAGATATAACTAGATAAAAATTAAAAGTGTTTGTTAAGTTATTAATTCTTTCGATTGTTTTTTTGGTGATCATAAGGTAATTGGATGGCTGTGGCCGCTCTTAATTACACGCGGATAATGTTGGCACCAGCTATTCCTGAAGTGGTACGTCTCCGAGAGGCATTGGTGTCAACCGATCAATATTGATTTCCGTTTCACGAATACATAAATCTTGGAATACCAGCCTATACATTTTTTTATATCGTGTAAAACTACATTGCAGTTTTTATTTTGTTATTGGCATTTTCTTCTCATATGAATTATCTTATTTATCTCTGCATATGTGCGCGATTGTTACAATATATTATAGAAAGTTTTCATTTTATATTTAGACTAATAATTATTTTTTCATGCAATATATTGTTTAAGAATTGTAAATATTATATACGGAGGATAAATTATACAAATGATAAACTGTAAAGATATTTTGATTGATCTCATTTTATCTAATTTATTGGTACGCTTAATTATTGGTATGTATTAACGTTTTTGGCAGCTTAAATCCATCGTTTAGGAAAAATTCCTTAAATTATTTACCTAAATCGCTAATTACTTATTTATAAAATATAGTTTCTACTTTGTATATACAGTTACTGTAATGTTTTCTCCTTTTTAAAATTGTAATTAACTTCATTATGTTAATTATCCGTTAAAGTATATATAAATTGATATTATCTGAGTTTTTTTTTGCTTTATACAGAGAATTAGAAGATTTTATCGTTTTTAACATTTTTAAGATAAAGAAAATTAGAAGATTTTATCGTCTTTAACTTTTGTTGCGATATATGTATATTCTAAAAAGTAGTAAATCATATCCGAATTAAGTGTAATTTACATATTGTATATATATATATATATATATATATATATATCATGTCTCCTACTCTATATATAGAGACCCGTTCTTCGTCTTGGTTTCTCCCAATTTTTCTTCTTTGTTAGAATATCGTGTGGTCTAAGCTATGTCAATTTTTAAAAGAAAATCAGCATCTAATGTTTTCGTTAGGGATATATGTCCTGCCTCTGATAACTTTGTTATCAAAGTTAATATCTTCAAGGTTTGGGATGGATTCAAAGGCAGAGGGGGGTGTTCACTTGAGATGGTCTTGGTTGATCAAGAGGTTAGTGTTATAATATATGAATATCCCGGTTAGCCAATTAGTTGTTGGTTAATTTTTTTTTTTTTTTTGTACTTTGGAACTCAGGGTGATAGGATACAAGCAACTGTTGAAAGATATTTTTCTAAATCTTTTCGTAAAGATTTGATCGAGGGGAGATCGGTGCTTATCAATGTTGAGTATAATTCTGAGTATTGAACTACACGAACACCTTACAAGATAGTGTTCTATGCAACTACGACTGTCTCTGGATGCTTGGATTTTCCTCAGGAGATTCCCGAGATATATATGAAAAGTTTCCCAGATATTTTATCAACTGGTTTAGACAATGGCTATTTGATTGGTATCATATCTAAACTGAGACGCATAGTTTAATTAAAATTTTTTATGACACGGTATTAAACACTTTCTGCATTAGATAGCTGTTGGCTAATTGTTTTGGTTCTTTTGTTTCGTGTTACGTTATTACAAACGCTAAGACGTGGTCGGACAAATCGTAAGAGTTGGTCATGTTGAGGACGCCATGGCTCAAGGAAAACGTCGTTCTAGACTTAAGATTTATCTTAGAGATGAGATGTGACATACTTAGTTCTAATTTAATATTTTATTTTATGTTGTGTTATTTTTAGTTATATGATTTAACTCATGATCATGTATTAATTATAACAACGACCTACAATTACCGTGTACTCTTTAGGCTGATTATGCAAAAAAAGTTGCTGCTTACGTTAAACGTAATTGCGCATCCGTCGTTGTGGTTATTATAAGGCTTGCATGTATCAAAAACTATCGAGGTATATTATTTAATGATTTATACTGATTCAATTTTAGCGACGATTATGAACAATTTTGACATAAATTATATGTATTTCTGAAACACCGATTTACTTACACTTTTTAGGTGAGATGAGCATCTCAAATGCTTTTAATACAACTCAGATTTTTTTTTGATCCATTGTGTCCTCTGGTGGAGAAATTCTGATCTGAGTAAGAATCTATTCAATGAAATTACAGTTCGGTTTTATTTGTACATATGTCCGTTCTAATATAATTAGTTTTTGTATTTTTTCTGTTAAGGTTGCCTCAAGATAAGTATATTCTCATTCCTAACGAAGATGATTCGGGTGTAGATTCTAAAGAATCATTAAACAATGAATTTTTGGGAACTAATATTAGGCAAAAGTTAAGTTCTATACATTCGATCGATACGGTATGTGAATATGCGATACTCTGTCATTTTTATTTATAAAAAAAATCTGTATCGGTGGTTGTCATTTGATTGTTTCGAATAAGCAGGTTGGTAAGTATGTGACATTGGCGACTATACGCTCGGTTGCCAATAGTAATTCTTGGTATTACATAGCATGCAAGAAGTGTGAAAAAAGGTTCATCCTATCCCCGAGAGAGACCATGCTCCTTTGCCGCCGTCTTGGAAATGCATTAATTGCAATAATAATGTTTCTGAGTCTGAAGTTGTTGCTAGGTAGTCAAATCTCTATTTTTTGAATTCGGCGTCTCCACACCTTTATAATCATTATGCCGTATATTTTTTTATATTTGTTAAACTAATTGCCTAATTATTCTTTTATAGTTTCTTTCTGTTGTTGAACGTGGACGATGGGTTTGGAGGGATGGCAGTCTTTGTCATGTTCGACAAAATTGCTCAAAAATTGTTTAAGAAGACTACCGAGGAAGTTTTCGAAGAATCTGTTGGGGTACACCTATAGTTTTATTTGATAAGCATTCTGATTATATAACTCATTTAAAATACTCTCAATATATTTTGTAAAATAATTCGTTTGGACTGCCTCAATCACTGCATGATCTAAAAGTAGTACCTTTTTAAGGTTGTTGTAATGGAAGATAATGTCAAAAAGGTTAAGACTTCGTTTTCAGTTGACCGATTTACATCCGATGACTATATAATTCAGACGTTTTGTAGTCAGGTCTATTCTGAGATATGCTTTCGATTCTTATTTTGTCTAGATATTTAGATAAGTAACTATGCATAACGGAATGTTTATTTGCTATGATTTTTTTTTAAGCCTCCGCTTTTGGAAACCTTTGTTGGTGAAGATAAAAGAGCACATATCGAGGAAACTCTGCCTGCCTGTTCTAAAAGTGATTGTGATGATCCTGATGTCAGTGTTAATGTAAAATGCAGAAGCTTCTATCGAGAAGATTGTACCTGCATCTTCTAAAAGTGACTGTGATGCTCCTGATGTCATTGCTAAACTAAATACAGATGTTTCTATCGAGAAGACATCTCATGTGAGTTCTAAAAGAGATCGTGAGGATCCTGACGTCATTGCTACTCCCGTCAAAACATCTGGATCTAGAAGGAAGAAGAATTCTATGTCATAGGATGTTTAGTGATAATGAGGTCGCTATTATATTATCTTATACAGTTTTATGATTCGAGTTTTGTTAGAACCTTTTTCAATTCCGAATATTAATGATTTAGATTTTATGCTTAGTTAATTTTTTATTTAATTTGAAATAGTTTAATATTTCGTTATAAATAGTGTTCTTCCTTTTTTTAAAATGATTTATTTATATTCAGTTTTATGTTTACAACCGTCGCGTGTATCGCATATTCACACCCCGTCTGTAGATCGTTTTTTATCGCATTTGTTTTAGTAATGGTTATCATGTTTGGTATTATGTCGATAGTTAATTTGTTATGACATTTGTCTATGATACCGATAATCCGTTTATCGTAATCTTAGATATGATACTAGGGGTATAATCAATAGATATTTTAAAGTGTTGTTTTGGAATTTTTGATTTATCCTTGAACACGTCTACCTAACGTTCTGGAAACTGTTGTGACTCTGAAAATTGATTTTATTGCGGCCCGATTCATAAAAATCTAAACTCTGTTCGTGTTTTAGGTTATAAGTATCAAAATTAATAAAATGTACATATATCACGATATAGTTAAATAAATTCGTTATATATTTATTATGATTGTAATATTTGTACGAATAAGTATCCAGTATTTGTAACAAATGAATTATATATTCACTTTTAATGATTCTCGAATATTCTAGAGAAAATTTATTCTGTTATATTTACGTGTGCGTATATTTATAAAATAAAACAAAAATGTCAAATTTCTAATAAAAAAATGTCAAATTTCTCATAAAATCCTAGAATTATCGGTTATATATACATGTAGTGTCATGTCGTGGTTTACTCCATTCTGTGCTGTGAACATTTTTTTTATACTTCTATAATGAATCCATCAGGTATGATGTATACTATATATCCAATTTGATATCGTTTTGTGTTTATTAAGTTCTGCTTTCTTATTTATATTGGTTGGTAACTTAGATCTAATTATGTTTCGTAGGTACAAATACACGTGGAAGTGTTAGTCCAAACGTGTTGCCTTTCCATCTTCCTGAATCGGAGATTGTGATGACTGATGAAGGCGAAAATCTTGGTTCTAATGGAATATCTAAATTCACGGCTTGGATGAACTGCAACAAAGAATGCCCGGAAGCTAGGATGCTTATGTATTCAGAAATTCCAAGTAAATTTGTTTGGAATCGTAAGAAAAAGTTATGGAGACGACGTGTCATTGGTGACCCTGGAGTCAACGTTATAGCAGATTGTTCAGATGGATCTGGCGAGGCTTATTATCTCAGGATTTTGTTGGCCGTCATAAAGGGCCCATGTTCTTATGAGGATATTAGGACTGTTGCTGGTATCGTGTATCCTACCTTCAAGGATGCATGTCATGCGATTGGACTAGCCAATTTGTAATTTTCATAAGTTAAGCATTAGGATTTTAAGTGATTTATTTTTATTTTTTAGTTTAATTTTATATTTTTATATGTCATATTATAATTACTAAAATATTTACGTTATAAATAATAAAATTACTAGGCTTTTCTTTTAATATTGTATTTTTTTTATCAAAAAGTCTCATATAGTTTACCGTCATAAAAACAGGAAAACATAGATTTCGGGTTGAAATGATGCTATATTTATAATGATTATGAATTGATTTTTTTTTTTCGTCGCATGGATTAACCCTGGCTATATATTGCAGATTTTTAATAATGAAATTTGACAATATTCCTTAACTATTCAATACAAATTTATTTTTGGAAATTTTCGAACGAATATAACATCCTTTGATCCGTTGTAATCTGGAAGGGAAATTTACCTTATCATAAAATAATAAAATAAACTTTTATGTGAAAATGGATCTTATCTATATTTATCGTATTTTTTTATTAATAAAAATTGTTAATTTTGGTTAGCAAGAACGTTATATATGTGTATATATATATATATGCACATACGATGGACTTCCGAGTTCAGTTGTTGGTTTGGACTCTGTGATGGAGGGGATAGGTAATCATTATGCTATGCATAAACTAATTATTGTTTTATGTTATGTTTTGTTGTCTTTTTGTATTTTTTTAGTGTTCGTTTCGTGTTTCAAACCTTTGTTTTAGTTTTAATAATGATTC
Organism: Eutrema salsugineum; assembly: GCF_000478725.1. Taxonomy (NCBI): domain Eukaryota; kingdom Viridiplantae; phylum Streptophyta; class Magnoliopsida; order Brassicales; family Brassicaceae; genus Eutrema; species Eutrema salsugineum. The sequence continues at coordinate 3,081,299 of NW_006256908.1, read as the reverse complement.
GTTGCTATGACTTGGATTAATAGGTGCTCACAGGCGTCAACGCTTAAAATTGCAAGTTTTGCCATTTTATCTTCCCAAAAGACATATTTGTTTGCTAATGATTTAGATGCACATGTTCCCGTTGGAAAAGCTAAGTTCCATGCATGGATGAAGTGTAATCAGGTTTACCCGGAGGCGAGAGATCTTTTGTACTCGGAGATACCTTCTCGATTTGTATGGGATCAGAAAAATAAGTCGTGGAGACCAAGACGACGTGGAAATCCTGGACCATGTGTTATAGAAGAATCACCGATAAAGTATGGAGAAGATTATTATCTTAGGGTTTTGTTAGACGTAATGAGGGGTCTGTGTAACTTTGATGATATTAGAACATTTGGTGGAGTCGTTTATCTTTCTTTTCAAAGTGCATGTCGTGCATTAGGTTTAGCTTATTAGATTTGATATAATATTTCTTTTTTATTTTTTGCTGTTTTTCCTATTGCATAACTATTTTTCTAATAATACCGAAAGAATACTTTAATACTATAAAGTATACGATTATCGCTGCTCAGTCATGTGCGAGTTTGAACATTCGGTACAATTGTATACGGTTATTGCTGCTCAGTTACGTGCGAGTTTGATCAGTTTGACAAATCGTTTCTTAAATATATATTTAAATTAACATTTGAACCAATTGTCATTTAATTTTGTAAGTTTGACGAATCGTTGCTTAAGTATATAAAACCCGCCTTTAAAAGCATAACCGTCGTTTCTAAAGTATATTAAACCCGCGTTTTAAAATATAACCGTTTATTGACTCTGTTCTATTAAAAAAAAAACATTCATTTTTCTCATCATTTCATCTCAAATCTAACTAAAAATAACGAATGACTCCGTGTGATAGGGTTTCTAAACTTCAGAAGACAAACGGTGGGCAACGTATTTGTGTCCAAGTAGTTAGAAATTATTATGATTTTACTCTCATTGGTTGTCCTAATCGGATGTTAGTTCTTGCTGATGAATTAAGTTGATGAGTTTTTAAAAGATTATTCCTATACATGTTTTGGGAATGTATTCGTTTATTGATTCTTTTTTACTAAAACAGTGTAGGGCAATCGCATCCTATGTACCATTCCATTTGAAATAATTGATAAATTCGAGTATGTATTGCTCGAAGGAGAGTGGTATTTTCTTGGTAATTTTGCAGTTACTGACAGATTACCCCATCCAAGTATATCATCAAACAACTGTCATATACGTTTCAACGAGGAGACAATCACTGAGAAAACCGATCCGAAGTCTTCCAGAGAAATATACTCTTTCTGTACATTCATAGATATTTTGCTTGCGTCGATTCAAACAGACCGATATCTTGGTAAGTTTCTTACATGCATGTTATTATTTTGGTTTATCTCATTAACTGAGAAATGAATTTTTTCTAACTTAGTTGTTTAATTTTGCAGTTGATCTTCTCGGGGTTATCACTTTTGTTCAGAAACTTCAAAGAGGAGTTCATATGTATGATACGTCGGATACACCCAAAGAACGTCCACTTATTCGTTTTGTACTCGAAGATCTCGGGTAAGTACAACTTATACAGTGGTGTCAGACTTGGGTTTCTTGATATATTGAAATATGTTAATTATCTTCTATGTTGGTGTAAATATAGACAGTGGAAATTCCTTAAAATGTATTGCTTGGGATAACTTGGCAATGAAATTTGAAGAACTTTGGACGAATCGTGATAGGTCTTCAAGGCATATTATTGTATTGTGATTTTTCTCTTTCAATAGGTGGAGAGGTACGTAAATATTAACTATTAATATCTATTCAATACAGCAATTAATCAGAAGTTTAACAAATTTATTGTTTCAGAAAGATTATGTATATGTAATTAGATGAGTGGATAATTGAATCGGAAAGATTCATATCTGATATTCTCGAGGATCCTCCTACTCCAGAAGTGGCAATAGCAAAGATGAGGTATGTAAATTCCATCTTTGATGTTATATCCTGTATATGTATTCTATTGACATATATTTTTATGATTTTATAATATTGTCATATTGTTTCAGGCTTGAAACTTCAGTTGATTTTACCCCTTTGGATGATGGATATGAAGATCAGTATCCGTAGGAGATATTAATTTTTAATTTCGTTTTCTATAAGTTGTGTACTTGAACAACATAATTATTGTTTATTTTTATTGTAATAAATAAATTATTCAATATTTATAAACTTCACCTATTTCGCAAAGCATCTCATTTTAGCGTATTGTTTTTGATTTACAAAGAGTGTCACTTTATGTTTTCAATGCAAAATTGTGTTCATAGTCCATTGATACCGTTGTTGATTTAAAAGTATTACAATATTTTACTAGGAAAATAAATATGTATATATATATAATAAATATATATTTTAAAAATGGATGAGAATAAGGTATACGAAAAGAATAATATTACTATAAGCAGAGATTTGATATAGTACCATCGTTTATTGAGTCAAATGATGAAAACATAAATAAATAAAAAACCAAACATACGAAAAAAAAATATATATTCAAAAACTTAATATAACACCGTCGTTTGATTCTGTGATTGTGGTCTGCATTCTCTCGACTTCGGGTAGGTTAGGGTTTAATAAAATTTTGGTACAATTGTATGCGGTTATGACTGCCCAACCATGTGCGAATTTGAACAGTTTGACGAATCGTATAACACAAATGTTAATTTTGTGTTCTTTTCGTGATAAAGCAGTCATCAGGTCCAGTGCGTAGTCGTTCCGTAGTAACACTTGTAACCTAGCCTTCCTGTTGGGCATATAATAATCACATAATGTAGTAAAAATTGATAATTACAGTAATTGCAATTGAGAAACATATTTTAAAAACTTACGATTCGTGACGGAGCTCCACGTAAACATCACCCCACTTTCTTTGGCTCTTAGAGGATTTGTGACTAAATCTTCCAATCACTGCGACGTGTCCAATTATATCTAATAAAAAGATTAGTTAGTCATTGAAAAAGTTTATAGATATAAAATAACATATATTTTGTGTTATTATTTATTAATTTATATAACGTCATACCAACGAAAAACAATGGGTCTCGGAGATTGTTGTGTATATTACCAAATTCAACAATACTTAGGTAGTTGTTGTTATCATAGAAAGGGATCTTTGAAAAATAAGTTTGAGAATTCCATATTATTTTATAATTGTGCAACGTCGGTCTCAAGTCTCCGATGACAGGAACTACACCAAAACGATACAGAATAATTGAATCTCTCGCTTCACTTCTGATGTAAAACTGTCTATAAACGCTTTTGATATGAATCCATGTATTTTATCACCCTATAAAAACAAAAATATGTATATCAGAGAATTGATATGCACGGAACATATATAGAGTCACCATAATACCTTTTTATCAACCAACACCAAATCTAGAGTGTTGTCAGGTTCACCAATGTGCTCGAAAATACGCAGTATTTTCACACGAATACAGCGTAGTTGGTTTGATGGAGTTATATCAGAGATATTGGTATAAGTCATGTTTTTCATTGCTAAAAGACAAGCAGCGATCGACATGATGTAGTGCCTATAAAACCTAAAAAGTATTCGTCAGATATAACTCGGTAATGCTAATACATCGTTTTTATATATAACGATGCAAATGTCTCACCTCCGATATATTCCTAATACAAATCGGAAAATTGTTATAATTATAATGATATAATATAATAGATCCCTAATAAAAATCGGAAAAGGTATCCCTGCGATTCCGATCTGAAAGGAATATATCAAGAGATTAAATTTTCTATCAAAGTAGTATGTTATCCTAAAAATGTAAAATAAACATTAAGGTATCTTAAAAATGTAAAATATTCGATATATCTTTTTATTTAAAATTGTATAAATAGGAAACAAAAGATTGGTTTAAATATTGTTTATGCTATGTTTATTTAAGGTACCTTTGGACGTAATCTTTGTAATTGTTTTGAGGCTCTGTGTTTGCATTTAACTTAAATGGCTTATTTCCTATCTATCGCCGTACATAAAAAATATGATCAAAATCTGTTTGGAATTTCCTAACTTGATCCTACCAAGCATATATGGAAGACTAAGTTGAAAGTCTTACGGAATTTAAAAGATTTACTGAATGTGACAGCACGTTAGACTTTATAATGGGGGATTGGAAGGTTTAACACATCAATTTCATGATTATATTTTAGTTTTTATAATGATAAATGTTTGAATGTTTGATTCGTTACTTTTCAGGGACAGAAGATTTATGTAACTGCACCGATTGAATTTTATGATAAGTATTCGAGCATATGTAACAAGTGAGATTGGGTTCTTCTAATAAATTTTAATCTATTGCCTCTTACTGGTGAATTTAAGCCAAGTACACATCCTTATATGATCCAACTTACCAGTGATACAACATGTGCAAGCTCTTATATTTTAGATATCAATGGTTATTTTTCGTTCGTTGTTTTCGAAGATATTATGAATGGGACTATTGATTTTAACTTCTGTGTGGGTGAGTATTCGGTGTATTTTCATTACTGATATGTCATTCAATTACTATATTGATTAATTGGTATTCATTTAAAAAAAAAACAGATTTAATCGGTAAGGTTGTCAACGTTGGAAACTCTCACGATAGAATTGGATCCTTAGGATACTCTAGACAGTCTATAATAAGATTCGATCTCGAAAACGAAAAGTAATCTATTTTATGTTAATCGAATTTAAAAAATGAATTCTTAAGTTTAACTCAGACTGATTTTTGTTTGATGGGAAACTTTAGGAATCGACGTTTATCATGTTTTTTTTAAAGGTGATTATGCTGAAACTTTTCTTCGTGAGTTGGGTAGATGTAAACAAGATGTCATTATTTTCATCATTCGTTTTGCGAAGATAATTGTTCGACGAGGTATTTTTAGTTTTTGATATGAGATAGTTGTACAGTATATGCGATAAATATGATTTGATTTTGGTTTGTTCGATACTACATGGTGTTTCTTGGCAACTACGTCGTATGATTGCACACAAGTTATTCTAAATTCGCCATGCTTCGAGGTCTATCAGTTTCGAGAGTTGATATCCAGTCGTTAGACCCTGATGTTACGAGTTCCGTTCTAATGTTTTTGGAATTATTTTATATCAATTTTTATTTTTAAGTTTTATGGTTTGTGTTAGACATCGTATGTGATTTGAATAAAATTTGACTTTTGACGCAGTGTATGAAAATAATATTTTTAAATTATTATTTTCATGTATGGATTTCGATGTTCATAGTTATCTCCAAAACGTTTGCATAGCGAAGTATAATATAATTGTCCACGAAAAAATAAGTGATATAATTTATTAAGATGATATGTTAAATAACCATATTTTTGGGAGAATTTTCAAGTTCTAAGAAATATAACGATAGTCTTTTCGGTTTTTGTAAAAATATTAGGAGAATATATTTGTTGTAATGTAGATGTATATTTTTAGGATTAACTCTGCATATTTGGAATAATAAATAATTATTTATAGGTCCGCGTTAGTGTAATGTAGAAGTATTTCAATAGCATTTTAACATTATCACGAAAAAATGTAAATTCTCGATATTGGAGTATTATGATGCATGAGAGAATATAGGCATATTATCGCGAAGAATAAGTAATGTAAACATTATCGTGAGGTTTTCCATTTCGAAATTTTTTTTATTACTAAAAGCTCATTTTAATATGAGAAGCTAAAATGTATATTTTGCATTATTGCGCAATATAATATTATATATATAGAGTTTGTTAATGATTGTGTATTTAGATCACACTTTTTTTTTCGTGCTATTCACCAGAAATATGAAACGTAACCTTGGGCGTCCTCGGAAAAAAGGTTCATCTTCGTCGATTGCTCCAAATAAAGGTGATATTTTAACTAAATTACATTTTTAAAACATTCACGTGTTATAAATTTGCTTATTATTAACTGGAATTTGTAGGTGGTAATGCTAAGAACGCACGATATGCTCCTACCAGTGTAACTGATATTGAGCAACTTGGAGGTTTGTTTCGTTACAATATCGATGAAGTTCCTGATCTAACACCCCAGGGAATTCGTAATGCACAACAGAGAAGAATGCATATCATGCGTGAGAGAAGAAAAAGAGAAGAAGCTATTGGTTTGATCTTCTTTTTTATTAATTACGATGTAGATTAATAATTATATACCAGTTTTACACTTATTATTTTTTCTGTGAAAAAAACAAACAGATCTTTTGGCTACTTCTATCAACACCAAAAAGTTTGCTTGCTTTATTGCTACTGATTCTGAGTCCGATAGGGATAATGATGAAGACTCTATGTCGGAAAGTGAGGATGTGGAAAAACCGACTTCTGGTAATAAAAAGAAAGGGAGACCTAAAAAACGTGCTAAATCCTCTGATTCTTGTGATGAGGATGCAACCGAGACCATTGTTACTAGAACAGATTTATCGGAATCAGTTAGTCCTGGTCTGAAAGATGGAGGTTATGGTTTTCATTGGACTAATATATTTCATTTAATACATAATATATAACTATCATGTAATTAATACTAATCAATGAATATTATTCTAACCAGGTTATTACGACGATTGTGATCCTATATATATATATATGTTGTAATTGTAAGGCTTATATGTGGTATGGAGAGAGGTTGGGTAAACGATATCGACGTGGGAAGCCTATATTCTCCATGTGTTGTGGTGAGGGTATAGTCGTTCTTCTAATTCTTAAAACGCCTCCGAATTCGCTATTAACATTGATATATAATGATGGTGATTTGCGTGATCACTTTCGTGAGTTTATCCGGGCGTATAATATGATGTTTTCTTTCACTTCTCTTGGAGGAAAAATAAATAAAGAAATCAATGACGGGAAAGGTCCTTACATTTTCTAGATGAGTGGGGAGAACTACCATTCTATAGGGGATATGCTACCAGCTCCTGGAAAAGAACTAGCCTTTTTACAGCTGTATATATATGATACCGCAAATGAAACATCTAACCGAATAGTTGCTTATGGGTATGATTATTATTCTTTTGGTTTATATTTAATTTAATCATTGAGATCAGTTATAAAACATATATGTATTGTTATTAAATGTTATGTGGTTCTAACTGTCATAAGAATTTATTTTAAAAAATTTATAGGAAAACTGGACCGACCACTACAAGAAAAAGGGCTTTAGTAGCGAACGGAAATTGCTACCTTAAAATATAATAGTGTTGTGCTAAGCGCTCTATCATCGCCCATTATTAAAGGTCGGGATCTTAAGATAGCGGATTTATGTGTTGCTATTAATACGTACTTTTTCGTAGCGGTTTTTGGTGTGCAATTAAAATATTAGTAATAGCGTTTTAATATTGTTATTAATAGTACGATTTGACAGCGTTATTATGCTGTTATAGTCCCTCTTTTAATAGCGTGTTGAATGATGTTACAATATTGTTTTACTAATTATAAAAAGTTTTGACAGCGTTATTATGCTGTCATAATTATATGCTATCTTCGTTTACAATAATATTTGCTTTGCAATATGATAATTTACTACAGCGTTTTTTTGTGGTAATTGATTACTTATATAATAGCATTTGTTTGTATTCAATGAGCTATAATAGCAATAGGTATCTATCTGTCATCATAATGTAATTTTTGATTAAAAAAACCCAAAATATTTAAAATTTTGGTTTTTACATTTTTTGGGGTTGAAAAATACGATTTTTCGTATTGCAAATGAGAAATGAGAAATGAGATTTTCGTATTGCAAATTCTGGTGAAATACAGATACACACAATACCAAATGTACAAACATAATTTTTCCCTCTTATTTCTGCTTCTTCCCCTCTCGGCGAGCCTTGTCTCTGGAGGACTCTCCTCTTTCTTGTATCTGCTTACGTTCCTCTTTTATCATTCTTTTGATGGCCTGACGGTAATCTGGTGCAATGTCTTCATCTTCCTCAAGGCGGACCAAGCTGAACCCTAAAGATCTCCGGTACTGTTCTCTGGTGATCTCCTCTACATCACTTGCTCGATCATCATCTGCTTCTTGTCGTGGATGTTGGCGTATCTGTGGTATTATTCCTTTTGCCGGGAGTCCGCAGACTATTACCTTCCTTGATTCTATTTCTGAACCATATTAGACAAAGAAATTAAGAACCGTATCAAAACTTTGGGTAAATTCAATTTTTATTCAACTCAACAATTGAGATGACCGGAATTATAATTGTCATATTATTATTGACATTAGAGAGAATAAGGATGCGATGCAACTTTCCAAATGAAATGAGATTGTTATCAGACTATGCAGCTTCTGACCTGTAGCAATCAGAATCTGCGTACCTTGTTCGTCCTCTAATCTATCTCAGCTACAAAAAAAAAAAATTGATGTCAATTTATCTTACAATTTTACTAATAAACGAATGAGAGAAGAAGAAGAAACGGTGAAGAAAGCCCTAATCTATAGCCCTCATCAACAATTTCAAACAAAACTATAACAATTCAGAGAAGATGCGAGGAGAGATATGTAAAGATTGCAGTGGAGAGAAGATGCGATGAACTTTGGGATTGAGATCTGGAGTTTGTGACGCAATGAAAGAAGAAGGAAAATTGATCGTCGTCGTTCTGTGGATCCTCCACTTCCGAGGGTTCCTTACTCAACCGTCCTCTCCTTGAAGATTATCTCTGAGACTCTCTATCGTTATCCCTCTCCTATTCCCCAAAGCTATCACTCGATGCAGAGATAAACCCTACATCTCTCATTCATCGTTATTATCATTGATCCTACGGTTTAGATTGTAAGTAGTAGTATTGATCCTAAGGTTGTAATTGGTAGTAATTTTATTGATCGTACGGTTGTAATATAAATAGATTCTTGATCGTACGGTTAAGATCGAACAAGGATAATGAATCCTAGTGATCTCTAACTATTGGTTGTTTTTGTTCAAAACAATAATTTTCGTTTTAAATTTATTGTATAATGTATTTTAATTTATTTAAAAAATGACAATTATGAAAATAATACATTTGTTATGTCCATAAATTTAGAAATTAATTTTAAAATTTTATGACTACATAAAATTCTTAATGAAAATCAAACATACATTTAATCTCTATCTAACCCTAAACCCTAAACTCTAAACTCTAATCTCTTATCCCTGAAGGTTAAATTTTGAAAATGTGAAATACAATACTATTTTTAAGTTATTATTTACACAAAGTGATTTATTCTATGAAAAAGATTGTAAATATATTGTTTCAATATTTAGAGGTACAATTGTATATTGCTTCATAATAGAACCCTAAACTTTTAACCCTAACCCCTAAACTTGTAACTCTAACCACTCATTGCTAAATCTTATAAATATGAATTACAAAATAATTTGTTATCTTATTACTATGTATTAACATTATTTCCAATTTATTTGAAGCTATAATTGTTCAATTAATTTAATGAAATTACTATGGTTTAGTTTTAAAACAGCATATATAAGTCGAATTCATCACATATATGTGTATTCAGAATAAATTGAATACCGGTTTATTTTATATTAACCGGTTAATTCATCATAATTTACCACATGATAGCCTTATATATAAACCGGTGAATTCATCAAAGTATATAATGACCCAAATTAAATGGAAATTTGTCATTAAACGAAACATATCAAAACAACAATGTCAATTGTACTTAGAATTACAGATACACACAATACCAAATGTTCACCTCAATGGTTCATCGATTCATATAAAAAGCAGCTTATCATTAGGCCAAGCCAAGGTACTACCCACTGCATCTTTAATGAATTCAATTTCTGAATTCTGTCTCCACACCTTTGCATCTTCAACAAGCGGCAATAGAACCCACACCTTGCTGGCATTGGGACCTAATGGTTTAAAATGGACTAAGTCAGTAGGATTACTTGATAGAACTTTGCCTTCTGCAACCCTTTGTTTCGGATTATGACAATCTAATAAGAAGCACTTCTTTGAACCAGATTGACTGCTGCTGTTGTTGCTGTTACTTGTACTCTACATCAGTCAATATTATAAACACATCCAAAATCAGACAAGTAATAAAACGATATGATGAGAAGTATATACCATAAGAAAAAGAGTTTTACCGCATTTGGTGATGATCTTGTGACTGGAACATTAATCAGTTCAACCTTATTTATTGGCCAAACTATTTTCATATGTAGCACATCACCAAACACTAACATTTCACTACTAGGTCTCCACAAAGAAGCATCTTCTTTAAGCACCTTGTCGACAATCACAGATGCAGCATTTGGACCAATAGGAATATTGTTGACCATTTCCGTCGGTTCAGATGAACACAGACGACTCTCACCCACAACTTCATCATCCACAATCCAATTAATTATGCGGACCTTATCAATTGAATCATATTTTTCCTAACAAGTCAGCCATAAAACATAAAATATATCAAATATATCAGAACAAGAAGTGAAGCATCAAAGACACACAGACAATATATCAGAAGTGAACTCAGAAGAAAAACTTTACAGTAGAGCCGGCAGTGTTATTGTCAGTTGGTGTGTTGGATTCATTGTCCAAGATGACCTTATAAGCTGGCCATGGAATTTTGGTTCCCACTGCTTCGCCTAACACTGTCACAGTTTGGGTTGGTCTCCAGATAGATGCTTCTGCCTTAATGGCACACTTCAGTAAAACAGCTGCCGCATTTGAGCCTAGTGGATTACGGCCAATCTTGTAAATTGGTTCCTTCTTTGCTATCATTTGCAATCAACGGAGCAGAATTCTCCTTCACCCACAACAACTTCTTCATCTCAAATCCAATCAAGCAGTTGACACCTAGTTCCTTCTTTGCTATCATCACTGTTCCCATTGACGGATACATCATCACAATGTTTCTGGGAAAAAAAAATCGACAGTTCAAGACATGCAAGTTCCAATCAATTAACAACATAAACACAAGACAATATTTCACTTACCTTGTTCCCTTTGCCTATGAAATTACTCATTAGACTCTGCAAGTTTTCAATCCTAGCTTGTGTTGCTTCAAGTTTCTCCACATGTGCGTCCCGTGCCTGAAGGAATGCTAGCTTGGTAGCTGTAACCCCTCTGCCCAAGCCTCTGATTCGGCCAGCTTTATCTCTCCTTAACACTTGAGTCACCACATCTTCTCTAATATTATTACAAGAGGTAGATCCAACCTCACTATCGATGGACTTTATTCTTTCCTGATACCAAGCAAATTAAAATGTCATAAAAACAAAATTCCAATAAACTGATGAATTAGAAATCCGGTTTCTGCTTACAATTGTCACTGCAAATTCTGGTCTTACTGGTCTCCCATCGGAGTGTGTGTCCTACTACCCAGACCTTAGTTCTAGTAACCGTTGAGGGATCAGAGCTCTTTTTTTTCTACAAGCAACAAGCGTTTAGTGTTTTTTTCTACAAGCAACAAGCGTTTATTATCAAACATAGATGCATACCATCTCATGAGCACGTCGAACCATTCCTTTTCGGCTGGTGGTGTGTGGAATCTGAGCCTTTCTCATTTTCCTGTATTTGTCACTTTTTTCCTGCAAATCCAAAAAACAGTATTAAAGTATAACACATTTTTCACTTAACATACACATGTAACAAAATTAAGATGTACCCAACCTTTAAAGCCGGGCTCTTTCTACTCTTCACCCAATTGTTCCATGCTGTCACAGACTGTATGTTACTTGGTTTTAGTTGTAGAAGCTTACTTTTGCTCGTCGTATTTCGAACAAGGGTACTAATCTTTGATTTATGCGCCCTCCACAAACAACCCATCTGTTTGAAAACACAGTCCTTCTGCCATTCTTTATCCAAATTAAATCTAGCCTAAAAATAACAAAACAAGCAAACATTAGTTATTTCAATGCATGATGCATATATATGTATATGAAAAATGAAAAGCTACGACCTGAATTTCTTCCCACATCGCGTCTTTGTGTTCAGTACTTAGGTACCGCCAATCTTCAAGCAGAACTGGTACATGCTCTCGCACAAGAGGACCGAGGAAAGAGGATAGTGTTATTGATCCCTTGCCCACATGTTCACCCACAGATGAGAATTCAACATCGACCTTGTCCTCGTGCTGTGTGGCCACTCTACGCATCTTCGTTGGTCCCCTGGTTCTTTTTTTCTCCTCATTTGACATCTGGGACTGAACACCATCAGCTGAAGCTTCCACATCTCCTTCTCAAATATGTGGGGAGAAATCTTCCTGTTCTTCTTGAATATGTGGGTTGATATCTTCGTGGTCTTCTTGAATAGGTTGGGGGACATCTTCAAATTGATTTTGAATAGGTGGGTTTACATCTTCCTGGTCTTCTTCTTCTTCTAATTCTTGTTGAATAGGTAGGGAGACATCGCCGCCATGATCTTTGTTTTGATCTTCTGCTACTCCCAGATCTTGAGTATCAGGTAATTGATCATCATTTCCATTACGTTGGGAAGCTTCCAGAGCATCTGGATTTGTAGCCCTCTTACGTTTTTTCGATACCACTTCTAACACAGGGGAGGGTTCAGTCCCTTGCTGACGCTTGCTGTGGCGGATTGGTTCCTTTACTTTCTGCGACATGTTGGATTGCCTGAAACATAACCACTTTTAGAACAAATATGCAAAACACATTACAACTACACCTAAACCCCTAAGAGAACTATACTAGCCATCATAACTCGATTAACCAGCTACTAAGACCCCTTCACAGTCATCTCTAACACAAAAACCCTCATCATCTGACGACTGATTTGCAAAATCTTTAACTTCTGTAATGGATACTGGTGCGGCGGTTAACTCCTCTTCTGTCTCTAACTCATGATACCCTCTTGGTGGCGCCCGCATGACTACATACCAAGGTGAACAATCATCTTCTCTGGAGTAAAATATTTGTTTCGCTTGTGAAGCCAAAATGTATGGATCTTGAAGAAATGCAGATTGGTTTATATGGAGGTTTACAAGGGTAAAGTCATCTTCTTGCTTCACACCATTCCCTCTGTTTGCCCATTTACACTTGAATAACGGAAAAGAAACATGTGATAGTCGAGCAGAATGATCTGTTGTATCACTCCGTAATACGCAATGATGTCTGTTTTATGTCTTGTACCTCTTGCACTAGATCGACACATAGTAAAAGCTTCATATGTTACTCCACTGTTCTGAGTCTTCCGCATCACTGCCTCAGTATGAAATCTATGTCCATTAATTACGTAGCCCTTATATGTCTGAGCAATGTGTCTTGGTCCCAATGCCAACCATCTCAACATTCTTGAATGGTCCTTGGAGTTAATTGGGATCTTAAAATAACAAAAGCGAACAAATAGCAAGAGATGTCAGAGATACAGCAGTGTCAAAGAATTAACAATGAATGCATTATTACCTTCTCTTTTACCTACTGTGAAAATCTCTCGTTATGTAATTTCCATAACAGAGTTTCATTCTTAGCACACTTCAGATCAGAAGATTGCAATTCTTCCAAGTGCATACTGTCATAGATAGTATCTGTGTGTTAGTTTCTAAACTCTAAACCAAAAAACATTACAACGAAATCATAACTGTAAAGGATGAACTTACTCGACAAACGGATTCATTACGGCCATGTTCATTAACACATAACGATGCGCTATATCTCGCTCATTATCCGTAAGTGTAACTTCTTCACCTTTGTTTAGTGGACGACCTTCGAGAATGATATCATCTGCCGCAGCAATATCTTCATTACGATTTATTGTTTCTTGGATAGGTACAGACGCTTGTAGCAATTCTAAGCAGAAAGCTATACATTCTCCAGCTAAATATCCTTCTGCCATACAAGCTTCTGGGCGTGCATAGTTTTTTACATATGTTTTGAGTTTTTTCATGTGCCTATTATTAAAAAAAATGAAAGACAACATTTATTCTTGTAAGCTGGGAGTCATGACAAATATTTAATCAGCGTTTAGTAAAAATACATTTCAAATGGGTACATCCATCTTAAATGCACTGGGTCTCCTAATCGAGCTTTCCTTGATAGATGTATCGGAAGATGGAACAAGATATCAAATAGCGATGGAGGGAAAAATCTCTCCATCTGGCACAATGTCTCTACAATCTCATATTTTAATGCCATCAGTTTTTTAGGTTCAATCACACGCTGGCACAACCTGTTAAAGAAGTTGCATAATCTAATCACTGCAATCCTAGGGCCTTTTGGCAGTAACCCTCGGATAGCAACAGACAATAAATTATGCAGCAAAACATGATGGTCGTGTGACTTCAGTGCACCAATTACAGGGGGTTCAACTGTAACACAGTTAGCAATATTTGCAGCATATCCGTCAGGGCCTCTGAATTTTGATAACCGCTTGCAAAATCTTTTCTTCTCTTCTTTTGACAGCCAATACACAGCCGGAGGCAAGTATTGCCTCTTTCCTCGTTGCTCTACATGTAAGTTTCTGCGAATTCCCATATCTTCTAAATCTCTCCTTGCTTTCAATCCGTCCTTTGATTTTGCACTTTGCATCAACATAGAAACCAAGGCATCAGACACGTTCTTCTCGACATGCATGACATCTATGTTGTGACGCACCGGCATATCCTTACACATAAAACAAAAACTAATTAACATAGAAGTACAGATAGTCAATAAACAAAAAATTTCGTCAAATACTAACCTTCCAGTAAGGTAAATCAAAAAAGATAGACCGTTTCTTCCATCTCCATATATCAGTGTCTTCTACAGGTTCTTCTTCTTCGAGGTCCTCATTTTCACACAAATCAGGTCTTTTTCGTTTGCTTGTCTTTGGCAAGGCTCTTCCGAAATCATTCTCAAAATCTTTAAGTGTGTCAAATATTTTTGCTCCTGTTAGAATCCTTTTCGCTGTCCCTTCTTCCACCGTGTTATCAAACTAGACTTTCCTACGTCTGTAAACATGCCCAGGTCTCAGCCTCTTCCTGTTACGCATGTACACAAACTTTCTGCTGAACTTTAACCACTTAAAAGGTGTATCTTTGCCACAGACGTTACAAGCTTGTTTTCCTTTCACTTTGCAACCAGCTAAGGTCCCTAAGGCAGGATAATCACTTATACTCCACAACAACATAGCTCTAAGTGTGAAGTTCTCCTTCATGAATGAGTCATACACCTCAATACCATTATACCACAAAAATTTTAAATCATCAACTAAAGGTTCTAAATAGACATCAATGTTGTTACCTGGGGCAGTTGTCCCGGGATCAGCATTGTCAGCATTATGTTCTCTGCCTTCATACACATTGTTGGAGGCATGTTGTAATTTACTAGCAAAACCGGCCATGTACTGTACTTGGTGTTCTGAATAGAGAAGGGATTCATCCCATCAGTTGACAGACCGAGTCTCAGGTTTCTTGGTTCAGCAGCAAACTGAGGCCATTTCGAATTAACTAGAGCCCATGTTATCGAGTCTACAGGGTGCTGCATGGTA
This sequence comes from Eutrema salsugineum, assembly GCF_000478725.1. NCBI lineage: Eukaryota > Viridiplantae > Streptophyta > Magnoliopsida > Brassicales > Brassicaceae > Eutrema > Eutrema salsugineum. The sequence continues at coordinate 3,065,819 of NW_006256908.1, read as the reverse complement.
CCATCTTCAGAAGCAATGTTGAAGTGCCATTGCAAACTCTCAGCCATCCTTGTAGATCTAAACATTCGCTTGAATCGGTCCTTGATAGGGAAATATCTAAGTACCTTTGCTGGAATTCCCTTCTTTTCTTCGCCAGTGTGCTTATCTCTTTCCCATCTCGAGGCATTACATCTTGGGCAGCTGACCTTATTTTCATATTGCTTCCGATAGAGGATGCAATCATTCTTACACGCATGAATTACATCATACCCAAAACCAAATACCTTCAAGAAATTCTTCATGTCATCTGTCGATGTTGGAAGAACATTGTCACCAGGCAGCATGTCATGGACGAGAGTCAGAAGCTGATCAAAGTAATTTTCTGACATCCCACTCTTCACTTTTATGCGGTAAAGTCCCATAATTGCAGAAACTTTAGTGTAATTAGAACAACTCGAATACAGTGGAGTTTCAGCATCAGCTAACTTCTTCCTGAACTCAGATTCTTCCTTACTGTCAACCTCTGCTGTCTGGTCTTCATTGTCATTTCCTGATTGTCGACTGCCTTCACCGTCAAAAAAAGCGCTTCTAAACAAGTTCTGAGTCTTGAATTCAGGAGTGGCTTCATTAGCTGTCTTGACATTTTATAATTCCCCATGCTTACTCCAACTCGTTTTCCTCTTTTATTTCTGATCCATTCCCCTAATAACTAGATGATCCAATACTACCTCTCTAGACTGATGGCATAAATTCCGGCAATCAATGCAAGGACAGAACATTTCTTGAGGATTACCCAAACGCTGTGCTGATTCAATAACAAAAGAACTATCACCTTGCTGATACTCCAGGCTAGCCTTGTAGTTTAACAAACACTTCAATTTCAATTCTACATGGAAAAAAACAATTTTAACTAAAGAAACCTATGCACGTAATTTACATTTACATACCTTGGTAGCCAAACCCAAGACTTGTCCATTACACAACCACACCACAGCTCCACGATACATACATAAGAGTTTCATACGCCACTCAATATCATAAACCAGAAAACAATACGGAAACTAACGAAGCAACATATGAACTACTGATGCAACTCGAAGCGAAATTCATGGAATATGACATGCAAAGGAAAAAAGAAATCAATCCTAGAAAACTAATAAGTTACCTGCTGTGACAGAATGAAGATTAAACTCTGCCACTACCGAAAGCTCTCTGCAAAATTATGAATAAAAATTATTACTTTACATAAGATTACCACAAACTCATAACCCAAATCGAAACCCAAATTAAACACCATAACAATGTCACATTCCTATAACTGAAGCTAATCGCTGAAATCGGTCTGCAAACAAATGATTACTAGATCCTGGATCTACGACAAAACTTGAAATAACCCTAAACCCAGATGACGCATGTCAAACGAGAAATTACCGTAAGTGAATTCGTTCTTCGCCCACTCGAAAATGTGAATCTGGGTTTAATTGTTGCTGATCGTTTGAGAGATAGACGAAGAGGAAGCTGCGATGTAGAAATCGAGTGAGAGAGAGCTTCTGACGGTGAGTGTGAAAGACTTAGACAAATTGGATAAAATTTGGGGACAAAAGCTTGTTATTTTTTTTTAATGCGCGGGCATAAATTTTGGTCTTCGCGGTTTACAATGACATAGCGTTTTCAACCTATTATGTTAAAGGCCATGCTATAAAAACAAAATCCCAAAAAAATAAAGCGCGTTTTACAATTTGGAATCCCGCTAAACTATCCATAGCGTTTACAAAAGTACTCACGCTATGTAAAAGTCATGGTTATATTATTTATAGCAGATATATATAAACCGCTATAGTATTATGCTATCGAAAGTGCATATTGTTGTAGTGGACTGATAAATTGCGAGAGAAGGTTGTTGAGAAAATAAAAAATATGCTAGATAAACATAACAAACATGTGGATGCATTACGAAACGTTCGAGAAAGGTTTGATCTTAACGATGATACAGGCCGATTAAGGATAATTTTAAGGCATGACAGGAAAAGTGATGGAATGACTGAGAATCTACCAGCTACTAATGAGGTTGCTGCATTGATACCTAATGATTTTGATCATGAGACAGATGCACATGATATCATCATCGAGTGTAAAAAGACTGAGAATCTCAAAAGGATCAGTGAACTACATCCTGCGTATTTGGCTTTGCAATATCCATTATTGTTTCCCTATGGCGAAGACGGGTTAAGACTTGGTATCAATATTGGTTTTGTAGATACCCAAGGGAGGAAAAGGTTGCATATTACTATGAGAGAGTTTTTTGCTTTCCGCATACAGGAGAGGGTTGGCGAGTCACCAATCATCCCTTTATCTGGAAGATTATTCCAGCAGTTCTTAGTGGATGCGTACACGATGATTGAGACTAACAGACTACGTTTCATTTCAATGAATCAGTCTAAACTTTGTTGCGAAAATTATGACAAGATAAAGAAAACTGTTGATGAAGGTGACATTGATCTTTCTGACAAGGGTAAACGTATTATTATACCTTCTTCTTATAATGGTGGTACAAGGTATATGGTGCAACATTATCTAGATGCGATGACTACTTGCTAGCATTTTGGTTTTTCGGATCTTTTCATAACCTTTACGTGTAATCCCAAATGGCCTAAGATTACCAGGCACCTAAAAAGACATAACTTGAAGCAAGAGGATAGGCCAGATATATGTACGCGAGTGTTCAAGATGAAACTAGATGATCTCATGCACAAACTCACCAAAGAAAATGTGTTATGTGTCGTAAAAGCCGGTATGTTTTATTATCTTATTTCGTTTAGCAAGATATCGTCCATACCATTGCTAGATGATCATGCTAACTAATCTTTTAAAAACTAAAATTTTTTCGTTGCAGCGATCTACACGATTGAGTTTCAAAAACGGGGACTACCTCATGCACACATCATTTTTTTTTAGAGGCTGGTCACAAGCTACCAACTGGTGATGACATTGATAAGATAATATGTGCTGAGATTCCTGACAAGGATATTGATCCAGCACTGTATGAGATAGTAGGAGATGTCATGATGCATGGACCATGTGGTGCTTTGAATAAGGATAGTGTTTGCATGGCTGAAGAAAAATGTACAAAGTATTTTCCAAAACCTTTCAGTCCGATCACTAAAATAGATGATTTTGGATATCCTATATACAGGCGATGTAATAACAAGAAAGTTATCGTTAAAAAGGGTATTGAATTTGATAACGGATTTGTGGTTCCTTATAATAGGAGTCTCACACTGCTTTATAGGGCTCATATCAACGTCGAATGGTGTGTACAGTCTCGATCAGTAAAGTATCTATTCAAATATATTCATAAAGGTGCTGACTACATCCGTGCAACTATCAAGAATGATGATAAAGAAAACAAGATTAAGAAACACTTCAACTGTAGGTATGTTTTAAACATTTTGTTCACATATTTTATATCTTTGAAATTCCAATCTTCCATTATTTAATAATGTCTTTCTATATAGGTATGTAGCACCTTCGGAGCCTACGTGGAGAATTTTCGGTAATCATACTCACCATCGCACGGTTTCTGTAGTTAAACTACCCTTTCATTTACCGAACCAGCAAATGGTCATATACAACGAGGATGATCCAGGTGACGAGGTTATTAATCGTGTCTCAGTTGGTACGTCAAAATTCATTGCTTGGATGGAGTACAACAATAAGTATGAACTGGCGAGGACGTTAACTTATGCGCAACTTCCTACAAGATTTGTGTGGAATAGACCAAATAGGATATGGACGCCACAATCAAGGAGAGTTGCTCTTGGTAGAATCACGTACGTATCCATTGGGGCAGGTGAAGCAAATTATTTAAGGCTTCTGCTTAATTTAGTCAAAAGACCACGTAGTTTTGACGATATAAAAACGGTGAAGAAGACGCTTGTTATGCGTATGGATTATTGAATGATGACAAAGAATATATTGAGGCCATCAATGAGGCTGAATTGTGGCTTTCTGCCAATTATCTCTGTCGTCTTTTTGTAATCCTGCTCACTACTCATAGTATATCCATTCCTTCTAGAGTTTGAGATGCTACATGGCAGGTATTATCAGATGACATCATATACAATTACAGAAAGGCTGCCAGGGATCAAAGTAAGTCGTATAGTTATTGTTTGCGTTGTTGTTATTATATATCTTTAAGATATTGATAGCTAATTTATCTTTTGTAATTTTTTGGAAATTGTGTAGCTGTTAGTCTATCTCAGGAGCAAGTTAAAGACTTTACTCTGGTCGAAATAGAACTTCTTTTATGTGTAAGCGGGAGATCTTTAAAAGAATTCACACCTATGCCGTTTCCTGAAGATATTACTCTGGAGTCACATGTTAATCATCTTATTCGGGATGAGAGGAATTACAATCGCGAAACTCTTAGAGTTAGAAACGAGCAGATGTTAGCCACTGTAACCAGCGAACAGAGAAGTGTTTATGATGAGATCCTAGAAGCAGTAAATAAGAACAAAGGAGATATGTTCTTTGTTTATGGTTCTAGAGGTACTGGTAAAACTTATTTGTGGAGTCTATTAGGATCTGCTCTACGTTCCCAAAGTGATGTTGTTCTTAGGTTGCATCGAGCGGGATTGCTGCGTTGCTATTAGAAGGAGGCCGAACTGCGCATTCAAGATTTGCAATCCCTATCGTGGTTAATAAGTTTACCTTCTGTTCAATCAAGAAGGAGTCCAATCTTGCCGACCTGATAAGGATTGCTAAACTCATTATATGGGATGAGGCGTTGATGATGAGTAAAGACTGTTTCGAGACTCTAGATAGAACGATGCGTGATATATTAGAAGTTGATAAGCCCTTTGGTGACAAGGTCATTGTTTTGGGAGGGGATTTCAGGAAAATATTGCCAGTGATTCCAAATGCTGGGAAGACAGAGATGCTTATGGCCACTTTGAATTCGTCACCTCTGTGGTACAAATGTAGAGTGTTGAGACTTACACAGAACATGTGACTTATAGCTGGAGATAATAGCCGTGCGTTGCTTGAACGAGCTGCCTTTACAAAGTGGATCTTAGACATTGGTGATGGAACGATAAATGATGATGGAAGTGGTGAAGCCATGATTGATATTCCTGATGATCTGTTGATTAAAGACTGTAAAGATCCTATAAAAACGATCGTCAAAGAAATTTATGGGAGTTCGTTTTCGAAAGAGACTGATCCTAAATTTTTCAAAGACCGTGCCATACTGAGTCCAAGAAACGATGATGTAGATACGATAAATGATTACATGCTTTCAAAGTTGTCAGGTATGTTTATTTTGTTTTAGTTCCTCTTAACTTATTTGTTTATATTTATATAATACAACGATTGTTTTGTATATAACAGGTGTTGAAAGGACCTATCTTAGTTGTGATAGCATTGATACGGCTGAAGAAGTTGTCAATTACAATGATGCATCTGAAGTACCCTCGGAGAGTGTAGCCAGTAAGAATAAAGGTGGTTCCAACAATATGATTTATACCGAGGAGTTTTTAAATAGTATCAAGATGTCTGGTTTCCCTAATCATGTCCTGAATTTGAGAGAGGGTACTCCTGTAATGCTTCTAAGAAATATCGACCCTAAGAATGGGTTGTGTAATGGCACAAGACTCATCATTACTAAGATGGCTAATTATGTTCTCAGGCTCAGATAATAACAGGTAGCAAGGTTGGTGAGAAAGTACTGATTCCTAGGATATCCTCTCTCCTCGGAGATGAAACTTTCTTTCAGGATGAGACGCAAGCAGTTTCCTATCACATTAGCTTTTGCAATGACTATAAACAAAAGCCAAGGACGGACACTCGAAAAGATTGGTTTGTATCTTCCAAGGCTGGTATTTACTCATGGGCAACTCTATGTCGCTGTGTTGAGGGTTACATCCAGAGAAGGTTTGAAGATATTGATCACCGATAAAGACAACAAACCACAAAGCAAAACATTGAATGTCGTCTACAAGGAGGTTTTTGACAAGATATGATAGTTCTTTTTACTGTGTTTTGTTTTGTGGTTTGTTGTCTCTATGTATCTCGAAATATGTTAGTTCTTTTTATTATATAAGACCATTACGATCGGTTTTATAGGTTTTACTAATAGCTTTGATGTTTTTCGATTTTTCACTAAGTTGGATCTGATGTATTAAATTTTATAAAAAGAGAATAAAACATAAAAGAGAATAAAACATTTTTGTTGAGAAAATAGTTTTATATCATGTATTAAGTTTAGATTATCTATTATCATAAATGGTTTGTAAAGCCCATATATTACATTATATTTGATTGGTTTACACCAAAAGAATGTTACTAATGGATATGGGTATCGACTATTATTTTTATTGAACCCAAATATTGTATATAAATTGGAAGTTGTATAGATAGTCGGTTTTATCAATCTGATTCGTTTTCTCTTATATATATATATATATATATATATATTTTACTCCACCATGTTCAATTAAGCAGGTTTCTTAATGTTTTCTTTTATTAATGGTTTGATCTCTGACGTTTAACTGTAGTCGGATATTCCAATGACAAACTCAATGCGATAATAGATTTTAACGAAATTTAAATTGTAGCATATTATTGGACATCTATTGACATTTCATGTGATGAACATTGTCACGTAGTTATAAATATCGAGAATGCTTCAAAACCAAATTATCATGTCATCGAAATAAACTTAATAGTTTTTAGAAAATTAAACCAAGTACATACTGTCTTTAAAGTGGTCATTGCAAACAGGAAAATAAAAACCATGGAATTGAAACTGATATGGTTCTTGATTAACCTCCAGACCTCCTGTTTTTACGTTCCTTCTCCTCTCCCTTTAAGCACAGACACAAACAATCCAATTTAAATTTTTGTAAAATTATATAGCTTTAAACTAACTCAATATTATATTTAAACATGAATTGTTTCTAAAACATAGAGTTCAATGGGCAATCAATAACAAAATATAATGACTCAATAACATAGATTTTAGACAACTTTTCATTATTAATCTAAATATATTTCTGATTACGTACCCATTCGACGGTATCCATGTGTCGAATTTCTGTCTCCACAAAACCGCAACGCATGCACTTCAACCCTATCTCCAGATCTAGAATCAGATCGTGTTTTCGTTTTGTGCAACTTGTTTGGGATGTCTCTTTAGATGTGTTGCCTTTGTCATCCTCCATAAATAGAATATACAGATTTTACAATTCATTGTGTAAGACATGATAAAAATAAACTTTAATGAATAGGATATATTACCTGAGGAGTGTTCTGTTTGGCTTTCTGATTTGATGCGGTGAGTAAATGTAATTGTTCCCATAATTCTTCTTGCTCTATCTCGGAATCTGTTGATGAAGGTGGGAACTTAGGTTCCACGACACCGAATCTCATTACCAATGGTGGGGGATTGATGATCAACAAGCCATTTTCATCAAATTTTTTTTCGTTTGTGTTCGCCATGTTCTTATGAATGCTCCCACAAACGATAAGGCTACTTATAAAATATTTTAAAGTTTTTTGAAAAGAAACCCTCAAGTGAGTATTTATAAGGTGTGCTATAATAATCAATTTTCTCATTTTTCAATTTCTTTATGGGGAAGATTATGAGACTTTATGTTTGCACCTAACCGTTTGACTTTCCAGGTTTCCTGTTTCATATAATTTTAAGGAAAATTGCCCAAGTAGATACATAAAGTTATAACATATAAGTCTACATAAATGTCATTTTTGTTATGATGTTGTATGAATATATCATTTCCTAAAATATTGAAACATAAAATTGTCCAAATAACATAAGCTATAGAGAAAGATCATATTATTTTATGGAAAGTGTTGCAATTTAGCAAAGTTGTATATTTAGTACAATAGTATATTTACTTATTGAGGTTGCGTGTATCTTTGGTGAAACTTAAAACATGGAATATATTCTCTCTGGCACGTGAAACGAACAAATCGGTCAATATCGATATGGAAGTGTCTTGACATAAATTAGTGGGATTGTTGTTGGTTTTGACAATAAAAGGCTTTAAATGGTAACTGTTCAAATTTTTTCTTTTAAAATAATTCAAACGAAAATAAATTTATAAGAAAAAATAACTGCATATTCAACTGCATAGTCTGTCCTTTTCATATTTAACACACTTTCTCATACTTCATCACTTTTAGTTTTCCTCTTTATAAAACTCATTCAGAGTTATCGATCGAAAAAAAGAAAAAAAAAAGTTTCTAAAATGTATGATATTGTCGATGTTGCATGTTTGGATACTTACAAAACAGGGTGGTTAATATCTGTCAAGGTGGTCAGGCTCTGGAAGAATTCAACATTCTTCGGAAATATTATCGAGATGGTTCTGTCTGATATCAAAGTATGTGTCTTTTTTTGAAATTATTCTTTTATATTTTCTATCTATTATTCACTGATTATTTTTGGCTGTGTTATTTTTCTAGGGTACTCGGATCGCTGCAACCATTATGCCAAACGAATTTCCCACTCGTTGGAAAGAAATCAAACAGGGACAGTGGATTCGGATTTTCAACTTTCATGTTAAAGAAGCAACTGGATCAATGCTTACAACGATCAATAAACATTGTTTGCAGTTAACTTCTGTCACTATTATCACCCCTATTCGAACGAGGTCATAAAATTTGTATCTCCACTGCTTCCGATTTTATGATATTGTGGATCGAGCCATTCCTTTTGACTATCTGATTGGTAAAAATTTCATCTTTAACTTTTTATAAGAATTAATCAAGTTTATCGGTGTGCATGATAATTTCTAAACATATATGTTAAGTTTTATAATAGATTTAAATTCAATTTTTTATTTCGTTTATTATCAGACGTTATGGGAACTACTGTGAATATGGGTCCACTCTGCAATGCAAGTAATGATGCTTATCTCTGATTTGAGATAGTAGATGCACGGTATTATGAATCATGTCCATTGATTTATATGTAAAAGACTGTTAACATATAAAGTCTTAACCAAATATTTTATTTTTCGTATTATTTTTTCTTGTGGCAGAAGAGAAGGCCGGTTAGCATGTTACGCCCGTGGTTCTCTAGCAATAAATCTCCATGATGTATATCTGAGAAACACATGTGAATCGGTTGTTTGGGTGTTAAGGTTCTGGAAGATGACAAATGGCAAAGGTATATACATATTTTCTCATATATGTCTTAAAATCTGAATGTTGAATAAAACTTTTGTCTATTGTTGACTAGGAATCGATAAGAAGTCTGTGGTTCTCCGATCTAATGATCTATGCTCAGATTTTTTGTACAATCCTGTCGATGCAGAAGTTGATGCATTTAGAACGACGTGAGTATTTAAAATTTTGGATTCTATATATATTGTTGTTTCAATATTTATTAAAACGTTTTGGTAATGACTTTTTATTACTTTCGTAGGCGGAACCAACTACGGACGAGAGCATCGACTGCTTGATATTATTTGTAGACCTCCTCTATTCTACCTCTCTATTTTCACTGTTTCTTCTTTGTGTTCTCGAACTCATTAATTAGTAATTTTATGCCTATTTTTAAAACTAAGATCAGTGCTTTTGTTTAATACTTTCTTATTGTTTATATATTAGTTTTGTGATGTATTATCAAACAATATTTTATGAACTATATGTGTTTTATATTAGCTCATATTGTTAGGTTCGATGTCAAACTATGTCCAGTGGCTTCTGTTATGGAAAATATTTTCAATATTTTTGGTATAGTCAGAGTAATTGCCTAGAGTAAACATACTATAAATCAGGATAATTGCCTAAGGTAAACATATTAGAAAACATATATATACTTCGAATATTTGTCACAGGAAAACTTACTGACTGTCGTCATTAGTTTTCAATAGACTTCTAACTATAATTGTCTTTTCCAAGACCTCATAAAAAAACTTTAATGATCGTGATAGAAAATATATTCTACGATATGGATCCAATCGTATTTAGTCTTCATGGTTTTTCACGAAAATCGAAATTAGTAATATTTTTGTAGAGATTTAGATTCTTTAATGTTTAGATGTTTATTTGCTTAATAATATCTAGTATACCTATATCAATAATATTAAGTCGTTAATGATTAATGGGTCCAGTATATCTACATTTTTAGATACATTAATAACCAATTTATATTTGGATATCAAAATAATAATAATAAAAATATACAATCATGATTTTCTTAATTTAACAATGATTTATCGGTATGAAAACATTAATATATACATATGTTTTGTCTTCGAATTAAAACAAATTTTTAAATCATATAGAAAGAAGATATACATATATAGATTGTGTTTTGTTATATTTTTAAAAAATTATAAAGTTATAGATAATTTGTTTTTAGTGGTTGTGATCATATTGTGTTTATATTTAATATATATGTATATATATATAACGGATAATGAAAATCGTTTTAAAAGACCTAGTTCATGTAAACGGTTTCTAATGAATCGTCATCATTATGCGTAATAATATTTTAAAAACGTTACGTGTATATATAGATGATCTGATAAGACTCGATGCAACAAAACATAACTACTTTCTGATATTTTATTCTCTCTAAATATCTGACAAACATGGGTAGTTATGATTTGGTTCATGAGATGAATGGATGGAGAGATGACTGGAGGATTGTGGTTAAAGTTTTGAAAAAGTGGAGCTTGAACGATCCACAGGGATTACCAGGTCTTGGCTTCATTATGACCGATGAGAATGTTAGTTTTATTATAAACTAAACTTTTTAGTATTAAATCTCTGATTATGTATATTTCTTTATTGTTTCTATAATTTTTCTATTTTTCTCTTATATTGTAGGGATGCCGAATTCAGGCAATTGTTCACAATCAAATGTTCGAGTATTTCGAACGAGTTTGCCATGAAGGTCACTGGATTATGTTATCTCGGTTTAGTCTCAACCGATTGCTCAGTAATGATTGCGATAAGATAACTAGACACGATTTTATGATTACTCTGACTGACGACACAAAGGTTTCACGTATAATACCAATATGTAAAAAGGCATTCCTCAGTTTTGTACAATTTTCACAGATTATCAATAATCCTTTCGCTCATGAATATCCTATTGGTTAGTATAATCATATATTGATTATTTGTTTTTTTTGTTTTTTTGAAAAATTCTCTGTAGTTTTACTGATATGTTTATTTATTCAGATTTGATTGGTGTACTTGACATTGCCTATGGTTATGATAATTTAGTTTTACAATAACTCTATTATGTAATTTGACGGGATAATACATTGGAATGTATCGCACATGGCTCATTAGCATCTGACATAAAGGAACAATGCATAAGATATGATGGTCCATTTGACGTCTGTGTTTAAACCGATTGGTGTGTTACGAGAACTGGAGGTATACCCTTCAATTTGATATAACTCTAAATAATTTGAATTTATAGGTATCATCATGCGTATTGATTTTTTTTTATGAGAAGAAATTACTATCCAAAATCACAAAGAGGAAGGTCTTTCGCATTTCATGACTGCTCCTGGAATGGATGAAGTTTCTGAATTTCGTGCAAAGTAAGATAATTATTGTGACATTAATCCTACTCCCTTAATATAGTTTTTTGTAGTACTATATTGTTTACATATATTCTTAAATATTAATTTCAGGACTTGGGTGAAGATACAGAACGAAGTGCATGGAAAGAGTTCTTTTTTTAGATATGTATTAGCTATAATTTATATTTTTATTATTATCTTTGTTATCGTTTTTTTTTTGGTTTTTGGTTATTGATTTTATCATGTTCTACTAAACACTATGTTTTATAAATAATATGATTTTGTAGCATCTATGAAAGAAAAAATAAAAATCTAGAAACAATTGTTTTTGTTTGTTCACTGAATAAATAATTACTTGGTTGAATTTACGGGTTCTTGACTACGATAACAAGTCACCATCTTTAAAATGTATATGTAGATGTTTATGATTTAGCTAATGTAAATTGTCTTTAAAATAAATTTGTCATTTAAAATATATAGATGGTGTTATAATAAACAATTTTAAGAATTGGTAACAATGAGGATTGGAATATTAACATAATTTTAAATAGAAAAACCTCAATATATATATATATATGTATTTATTTTAATCGAAGATAATATTGTTTGCTTATCTATATTGATTCTGAAATGTTAATATTCTTAATTTTTGTTTATAGATTAATATAAAATCATATTTTTTTCTTATAAATATACTCTAAATTGCATAACCCTAACCGATAGTCATCACACAATGGCGGATTAGGATTTTGTTCGTCAATTGGACTCTCAAAGATTCGATTGGAGAATTATAGTGAAGATACTCAAAAAATGGGTGGTGGATTACTCGGACGATAATCGAAGTCTAAATTTCATTATGGTCGATGAAAGGGTAAATTTCATTAACCTATAATAGTATTTATGATATTTATTGTTGGTTATGCTTATTGTTTTAACATACACTAATTTGTTTTTTTGTTATTCTAATGTTACCGAAAAAACTTCTAGGGTTGTAGAATACAGGCTCAGGTAAACAATCAGATGATGGAGCATTTCAATCAAATATGCGAAGAAGATCAATGGTTTATGTTGACTGGATTTCTTTTGAATCCTTACAGCTGGACTAATATCCGAAGTATTACAAAACATGATTACGTTATTACACTAACAAAGGGAACAACGATTTTACCAGCTTTACCATTAACAAATAATTCGTTCTAAAATTTTGTATCATTCCTCTCGATTTATGAATTCTCAGATGCTCATTATTATCTAATTGGTCATAATATTTTGGTATCTTTGCATAATGCAAAATTATCATGTCTTTATTTTGACTAATTACAATCGCAGATTTGATTAGAGTCGTCAAAGATGCTAGATATGTTACTATTACATACCCGGATGGAACGACTTCATCATCAATTTAATTTAAGATAATAGATGACGAGTAAGTATATCTCAAACTATATGTTTAAAGTTTAACTAACTAATTATTAACTACATTCTTTGTCAAAATATAGGGAGTTTATGCTAGAGTGTGTTGCACACGGTGAGTTGGCAACTGAAATAAGAGATAAATGTAGAGAATATGAAGGTCCCTTTGCTATATGTGTGTTAACCGATTGGTGTGTAGCAATTGACGGGGGTATGTTTTCTCATGATACATCAATATGTTATTTATAAAATCATTGTATATAACATAACAATATTCCAATATATATGTTTTAGAGAATGTGTCTATCAAGGATCATGATGGGGAAAGCGGCTAATCCCTACCTCAACTGACACATATGGTACCATTTCATACCCGAACTTCCACACTGTGCTGAAACATACCTCAACTGTTAAAAAATGATCATTTTGTACCCAAACTCATGTCTTTTTGGCGAAAAACTACATTGACTCGGAAGCCGTTAGTCAAACCCGTTATCCCGTTAACGGAGATGACTCATTTGCCACGAAGGATTCTGCGTCAGTTACAGTTATTAAACGTCGTCGTTTTGAATAATACTGAAAAAAAAAAATTTCCACTCTTAGGAATTGAACCCTGAACCCATTGATAATAAACCAAGTGCTGAAACCAGTAGACCAAAGGAATTTATCGATAATCTACTGCATGCTTAAATATATAAACAATTGTAATGCCCAATGGTTTAATTAAAAAAACTGATGACGTTTTTTTGTCGACATTCTGTCTTCTTCTGTTCGTGATTAAACAAACCCAGAAAAACATTTGCGACTTTGTGAAAGATATTGAGAAAAGGGGTTACACGATTTGCCAATAGTGTGGTGAATGTAGAGAAAAATTGATTGATTTCAAAGAAACTGAATGAAAATCTGAGATTTGTGTACTCAATTTCCCCTAATAAATTGTACTCAATTTCCCCTAATAAATTGTACTCAATTTCCCTAAAAAAAACTGAAGGAATTCGCTGAGGAAGTCTTTTGATTTGATGAAGTAGCCATTATCTTGTGATTTCTTCAACCACCAAAACCCTAGTTTTTCCCCAATTTTCTGTCTAAAGTCTGAACTCACGAATCTCACGAAGAAGAAGAAGACTGATGTCTTTTTTTTTTAAATCACAAATGTCGACAAAACGACGTCGTCAGTTTTTTTTTAATTAAACCTTTGGGCATTACAATTGTTTATATTGTTTAAGTATGCAGAAGATTATCGATAAATACCTTTGGTCTACTGATTTCCGCACTCGGTTTATTAGCAATGGGTTCAGGATTCAATTCCTAGAGGGTGGAAATTTTTTTTCTCAGTATTATTCAAAACGACAACGTTTAACAACTGTAGCTGACGCAGAATCCACCGTGGCAAATATAGTCATCTTCGTTAACGGAGTAACGGGTTTGACTAACAGCATCCGGGTCAATGTAGTTTTTCGCCAAAAAAATATGGGTTTGGGTACGAAATGGCCATTTTTTAACAGTTGAGGTATGTTTCGGCACAGTATGAAAGTTCAGGTATGAAATGGTACCATGTGTGTCAGTTGAGGTCGGGATTAGCCGGTTTCCCGGATCATGATGATGATGGTGTGTCTCGTTTTATCACTGATTCACCTATTACTGAAGTTTTAACCTTGTGCAATAGGTAAGTATGTTTCTATGTGTTGTTTAAATTGACTTATAAAAAAAAATATTTTCATAAATTTAGATCTACATGATTTTGTTATTGAAATTTCACGATTAGAGAGAGATTATATGGGCTGGATACAGATGATGTCTAATGGATTGGGCCGATTAAAAGGATTCAAAATTGATAATCCATATATATTATTAGTTTTGTTAGACACATTTTTTGTATTTACAAGTTTGTTTTGAGACTATTAATAAATAATAATTTATTCTAATTTGGGTTTAAATTACTCCTTATAGATATAATATATATTGTTCTGGGAAATTTACTACTGGGGTATGATTATGTGCTATCGTGAGTTGATTATTTATGAAGGATTGTCATTGAATAAAAATAACATTGTTCTAATAAATTGGATTATAAACGATATTAAATATTTTTAATAATGTTCAGTCAAAAAATAGCGCGTGTTGGATGATTAAAAAGCATGTCAGTAACATATATAACTGATTTGATTCTAAACCTGTTTTATGTAAACGGTTTATTATGTTACACTTAAATTATATATCATCTGAGCCCAATATTTTTTACATCTTATGGGCCAAAAAATTTCGTGTTGTAACAAAAATCGACTCTTCCTTTAACAGATAAGCCGTGTTAACCAATAATCTATCTAGAATATTCATTATAAGTTGCAACTTTTCAAAAATTGAGCATTTTTAGTTTTAAATTTACGTAAAATGCACTGATTCACGCGACACTTTCCATAACCGTTATTTGAGTGTTATATATATCCTCATTTCCTCATATCCATCGTTAAAAATAAACAACAAAACAATCATTCTCCCCAACTGTTTCTTTGGCTTTATAAAAACATTATCCCCATGACTACATATAACTTTTTTGATGAGTTACATGCATGGAGACGAGATTGGAAAATCCGTGTCAAAGTTTTGAAAAGATGGAATGAACCTGATCGTCAAGGCTTACCAGGGCTGAATTTTATTTTAGTCGACGAAAATGTAAGTATTATCTAATATGAATATATAATTGTTTTGTCTATATTTATTGTTTGTTTGATCTCTTTGCAAATTTCATTGTATATAGGGTTGTAGAATTAATGCTTCATGTGGTAACCTCGCCTTTCCATATTTTTACCGTGTTGGGACCGAAGGACGATGGCTTGAATTGTCTAAATTTGGCTTGATACCATCTGAATGGAAGAATGAGGGAAGAACAACGAGACACAATTATCAGATCATTCTCACTACTGGGACATAAGTCTCAAGTCTACGACCATTGACAATGGATCCCTTCACGAAATTTGTCCATTTTAGTGAGATATACAGAATTCTTTACTCTCAGTTGTATCCTGTTGGTAAGATTAACTTCTAATATTCGTTTCAGTGATTTCATCTATAAATTTGTATATATATAGAAAAAAAATTAATTTCGTTTATGATATATATTTCTCTCATAATTGATTTGTAGATCTCATTGGTGTGATGGAAAATATTAGCGACATTGAAACAGAGAATAACCCTGATGGAGATATTATTCAGAAAATAACTTTCACCATCACAGATCTTGAGTAAGTTTATATTTTCTCTCACGATCACTATGTCTTGGTAACAAAGTTTGTAACCTAAATTGTTCAAATCAAAGGGATGTGAAGTTGAAATGCATCGCATACGGGGAATTTGCCGCTGATATCAAAGAAAGAACCAAAGGATTCACTGGTCATTTTGCGGTTTCTGTCTAAACTGATTGGAGTGTAAATAAAAAAGAAGGTATGGATAATCAAGCATATGTCATTATTATTTTCATTTTGTGCAACATATGTTTTATATTTATTTTGCATGTATATTTCCTAATAATAATTTTATACGTGTAGATGAAATAACTATCTATTCACATGAAGCATTGGTTTTTCCCGTCTTCTCCTTGATCCCACTACGGATGATGTCCTGATTTTTAAGAGAAAGTAAGTAATCTGAAAATTATAATTGGAGAATTTTGTATATACAACAATAGTATGTATATGTCTCTTAAACCTCCAGGATTCGGGAGAGGTGGAGCATATTTTAGACACAAGACGGAAATATAACTTATAACGATACTTAATAGAGTAGTGTTCTACTAATTTCTTTTTATAAGTATTTATATAACTTAAAACTTGTGTGTTGGATCTTATTACATGATTTATTTTAGTATTTGTATGATTTATTTCTTTGTATAAGTATTTATACAACTTAAAACTTGTGTGTTGAATTTTCTTATACAATATTTTAGTCTTAATTATTGAAAATAAAAATGTGATGTTTATGTTACAAGAATTTCAATAATCAAATTATAATAAAATTTATATAATGATTGTACCTGCGCGACGCGGACAGATACCTAGTAATAATTAAAACTGTAGAATGTAGATGAATATCAAGAACAAAACATACGATAGTCTCTTTTTTTTTAAAACATTGGGAATTTTTTTTTTTAATGAAAGAAGGCACGTCACATAAACAGCTCGACCATAACCAAAAAACACAGCATAATCTCGTTCCAAAACCCAGAAAAAAAAAACGATGTAAAAACATAGCATAAAAAACGAGCCACCAAGAAAACCAATCTACAAAGAGGTCGCTGGTTTATACTTTCTCCGAAAGAAATAGGTCTCGTAACCAAAATGGATCCCCACAAGGTCACAAGTGACATACACTCTCCCATAGTCACACTTCGAACAATAAAGCACTTTTTTACTTTCACACCACACAAAACATTTTTAGTAGTTACGACAATTGATCACATAAAGATGGTCAATCTTGTGATCGTTCCAATTAGTTCTGATGTCTCCGATGCAAAAACAACATTCAAAACACATATAGACTAAATATACTTTCAATAACCCAAACATAAATTTTCAGTTTTGCATCCTCCAAAGTATCCAAAGAGCTAAAAAAAAACTCTGCTGATTTCTAAGCACCCAAACATCAACATTACCTCTTTGACCCAACCATTCGTCAGAGGTTGAAAATCATAATAAATTAGACAAAAAATTTTGATCAAAAAAGATAAAAAAAATTAGAAAAGGTTTTGAAAAAGGAAAAAAAACATAAATTAGAAGACAAGAAGTCTCGCTTCGCCTCTTATTGCCAGAAAGAAAACCGAGACAGCCTTTCAATCTCTCTCTCTCTCTCTCTTTCCTTCTGGTGAATCTGCGGAACCCTAATTTCGTTTTTCTTCTTAGATTAGGAAAACCCTAAATCCGTTGTTGTAATCTCAATCTTTTTCCTTATGAACCCATAAGTAAATCGATGCCCTTTTTAGGTTTACGGAGATTTTCGACATTGATCTCGCGAGAGAGAAGTGAGGGTGGATTCTAAAAAAACAACAAAAAGTTTCGCTTTTTCTGATCTCTTCCCTTTTGAAAATCGAATGGCGAAAGGTACAGTCACTGGCGAGTTTGTGGTCCTTTCACAGGTTCGTACAGGTTGTAAAAGGGAGTTGCAATTCATGTTGAAATCACAGTCCGAGATCTGTGGAGGAGAGTCTTTAGGTCGCACCAGGGGAAGCAGAAATCTGAGCAGCGTCTCGAGGACGGATGCTAAGAAGAAACAGAGTCGTCTTGTTCGGAGGAGAAGCTCTGGTTTGAAGAGTGGGATAAAGAAGATGCGTCTTGTGAAAGATGAGGAAGTTGTAATGTCTGATTCTGTTGAAGAAGACGATGTTAAGAGCGACGTTGTTGATGTTGATGAAGCAAAGGCTGAATCTTTGAGTGAAGAAGAGAAGATCGAGAATGTGGTGATGAATGGTACACCGGAAGTTAGAGAGGCTGAAAAGGAAAGTTTGAGTGTGGTTGGGAGAGAAATAGTTTTGGCTTTACCTGTGAGTTTTAGCGAGTTTGCAAAACTGACTTCTAGATCTTGTCTTGTTAAGTTGGAAAGTGGTTTGGGTTATGAAAAACCAGGCAGGAGGTTGACACGGTCTATGTTGAAGTCTGAGGGTGTTAAATCCGAGTCTAATGAAGATCATGGAAGTCAAGAAAGGGAAGCTAAATGTAGTGAAAATGGCTGTGTTGATGCTTCTGCTTTAGTGGCTGATGATGAAGATCATGTTAGTCAAGAAAGGGAAGCTAAATGTAGTGAAGATGCCCGTGTTGATGCTTCTACTTTAGTGGTTGATAATGAAGATCATATAAATCAAGAAAGGGAAGCTAAATGTAGAGAAGATGGCTGTGTTGATGCTTCTACTTTAGTGGCTGATGGTGAAAATTATATAAATCAAGAAAGGGAAGCTAAATGTGATGCTTCTACTTTGGTGGCGTATGGGAGGGAAGAGGATCTTCATGAGCAAAACAGTGTGGATCCATGCCTTGGTCATACTCGAGTTGTTGATGAGAAGGCAGTGAATGATACTGTAGATAAGCCTTTGAGGAGGTTTACTAGGTCATTAGTCAAACAAGAAAGTGATTTAGAAAATCCTAATTCGCAGAATGATACCAAATTAGCAGAGTTTGGCAAGGTTGATGGGTATATTAATGATGTCGAAATAGATGATTTTCAAAGCCCTTCGGTTATAACTCCCAACAAGCGTGGAAGGCCCAAGAAATTCTTGAGGAATTTCCCGTCAAAGCTCAAAGAACTTCTGGAGTCTAGAATACTTGAGGGACTAACCGTGTACTATCTTCGAGGTGCAAAGGTAAATGATGACTTTCTTTTTGTATTCTATACGTGTAAAAGAGAAAGAGGTTTATATAGCTGATGTGTATGTCACCATCGTAGATGAGAGAGGCAGGAGCTAGAGGGCTTAAAGGAGTAATAAGAGGATCAGGCGTTTTGTGCTTTTGTATTGTCTGCAAAGGAGCTCAAGTTAGTGATATCTACTGTTCTTAAATGTATTGTAATTGGTCCTGCCTAATGCTAGCATGTTGATGTAACTTTTCTAAATTTCATTTCCGCAGGTGGTAAGTCCCGCCGTGTACGAGCAGCATGCTTCTAGCACAAACAAGCGCCCACCTGAATATATCTTACTGGAGTCTGGATGCACACTTCGTGATGTCATGAATGCATGCAAGGAAACTCCCTTTGCTGCTCTAGAAGAAAGACTTCGTGTGGTAGTTGGACCAGCTTTAAATCAATCTAGCCTGTGTTTCAGTTGCCAAGGTTGCTAATTGGTTTGTTTCAACATTGTAAAGACTGTTTTCACTTGTGTTTTTTCTCTTCTTAAAGAATTCAGACTGGTTACATCTAATTGATTGCAGGTACAATGGATGAGCCCTGTGAAACAAAGTCATTATTTCTGTGTAAATCGTGTTTGGAGAGAAAGGAACCAGAAATCCATACCAGTCCTTCTAAAGCAAATGGTGCTCTTAAGGGGTATAGCTCATCTTTCTTTATTTTCTCGCAAAATGACGTTTTCGTTGCAGCTGAATCATATAAAAGTATGATGAAAATACAGTTATTATCCTGTTCAGTTAGTTCTTTAGACTGGGTGGAAGGTAAAATGAAAAAAGTAGCAGAATTTATTTCGGAAAAGGATTTTCTAATTATCTGATGTTAATTATGAATTTATGAGTTGTGTATTCCTCTATTATACGGTTGCTCATGTAGAAATCTGTAATTACTAATATGCACAACTTTATTTTTGGGTATATCTAGTACATCATTAACTATGTTGACCTTTTATCTATTTAATTGACTATAAATCTGCCCTCAATTTCCTACAGATCGTTGAACCCAAGTATCGTTCCTCAAACTATCCTTAGTGGGTCAATATCCAGTCCTCGCCGAAGTAACAGGCAAGAACAGCCGACCACAGAGTGAGTATTGCTGTTATATGCATGGCGGCAACTATGTGATGGTTCTGCTTTCTTGTAGTTTGTTGCATTTTGTGTTTAGGCTTCCTGTTGTATTAGAAGTAGCTAGCAATATGTCATTTATATTGTGGAAACAGATTTATGAAAATCTAGTATTTAGAAATGTGTCATATCTCTTCATATATATGGTGGCCTAAGCAGACAGAATTCTGTTAGTACCAAGATACAGAAGTTTCTTCATATCGATTATATCATCATATTAGTTGACCTTAGTTTATTGCCTATACTAAATTTATCTTGGGGTTCTACAGGTCACCTGAGCCAGTTGTGGTTTCAGGAACTAGTCCGAGTGAGTCAAAATCCAGCTCAATCAAAAGCAACAGCCAAGGGAGACTAACCAGAAAGTGAGTAGTGTTGTTTTAAGTGTTAGCACTTATCCCATGTATTTATGGTTGAGTGCTAGATTGTTTGTCTTTCCTTGCTGTTCGTCATACTTATATTAGTTCTCAATCTATCTGTTGTCATTTTGAAAGGGATGTGCGGCTGCACAAACTTGTTTTTGAGGATGATGTACTGCCAGATGGGACCGAAGTGGGTTATTTTCTTGCTGGAAAGGTTAGATCTGCATGACAAATGGCTTTTTTAATAGCTCATTTTTGTAACTTCGTCTACTCCAACCACTTCGTTCATTATGCAGAAACTGCTTGTCGGCTACAAGAAGGGGTTCGGGATACATTGTTCTTGTTGCAACAAAGTGGTAAGTTGTTTAACGTCATAGTATCTTTCTGGTATTTAAATTTAGGGATCAGAATCAGCCTTTATATTTTTTATGGACCAGGTTAGCCCTTCATCGTTTGAGGCCCATGCTGGCTGTGCAAGTCGTCGGAAGCCGTAAGTTCCTTGCGACTATTTCCATATATGTATGCTTGGTAGTAAAATTCCATTTTCTGATATAATCAAACTTTAGTAACTTTATATTCTATCGATGATCAGGTTTCAGCACATTTATACAACCAATGGGGTATCTCTTCATGAGCTATCAGTAGTACTATCAATGGACGAGAGGTTTTCTATCCGTGAAAATGATGACCTTTGCAGTATCTGTAAGGATGGGGGTGAACTCTTGTGCTGTGATACATGTCCGAGATCATTTCATACAGGTTTGGTTTTATGCAATTTTCCATTTTTTTTTTGTTTGTTAGAATTCTTTAATTGCTGTTGTAAAGAGTTTTTGGAATATCTACCTGATTGAGCTTATCTCTGTTTTGGTTTTATCTAGTATGTGCTTATCTGCCAAGCCTTCCGAGTGAGAGGTGGTCCTGTAAATATTGTGTGAATATGGTTGAGAGAGAGAAGTTCGTGGAGAGCAATCAAAACGCCATTGCAGCTGGTAGAGTTCATGGAGTTGATGCAATTGCTGAGATAACCAAAAGATGCATTCGAATTGTTAGCTCCTTTGGGAGTGAGCTCCCAAGTGTATGCGTGTTATGCAGGTGAATATCGAGCTTTTTCTATTATATCAAGGATCTTTTGATTGCCTAATTAGTGTCACATTAATGAATTACCTAATTTCCTGTAACAAACCTTATAAAAATTGTAATGCGGTAGTGTAATGAGGTCTTATTTCGCTAATGTATTATTTCATGTTTCTAATACATCTGGCTTGTAGTTTTTTAATCTTTTTTAAAGGAACTTGAATGTATTGGGTTCAGAAGATGCGTATATAGCAGATGCGTATATATTGGCTGCTTCTCTCTTAATTGAAACCATTTCCTTCTGAGCTTGACATTTACTTAATATCTTCGCTGTTGCAGAGGCCATAGTTTTTGCAGGTTGGGCTTTAATTCTCGCACTGTGATTATCTGTGATCAGGTATCTTGTTTGGTCATTGCTGTATTGGGACCTCTGCCTCTTTAATTTTGCTTCAGGTTTACACCATTTTCTGTTTCTATGTTATTCCTCAGTGTGAAAAGGAGTTCCATGTTGGCTGTTTGAAAGAACATAACATTGCTGATCTCCAGGTGCTCTACATCTTTGGCTCTTTCTTTCTTTTTTTCTTTATTTTCTCTTGGGTGATAGCTCATTAAACATCCTTTGTCTTAACAGGAGTTACCTGAAGATAAATGGTTCTGTTCCCTTGGGTGCAACAAGATCAACACTTCACTGGGGGATCGGATAGTTCACGGAGAAGAGAAGCTTAGTAACGACTTTCTGAATTCTATAAGGAAGAAGCAAAAACCTAATGAAGAAAGCTGTCCAGATGAGAACACCACTCCAGACATAAGATGGAGGGTCCTTAGTGGAAAGTTGACCTCTTCAGATGATACAAAAGTGTTGCTTGCAAAGGCACTTTCTATTCTTCATGTAACTATCGCCCACATTTCAAACTCTTCCGTGTACTTTGTGCTGTTTTGTCCCTTCTATTATTTATGAGGCCTAACTCTGTTTGTCCTTGTAACCATGGTATGCTATAGGAACGGTTTGATCCTATCAGTGAATCTGGGACCCGGGGAGATCTCATTCCAGCCATGGTGTACGGGTAAGTGCAAATGTTGTAACGTCTATCACTTTATTGCATTATTGTGCATGCTCATCATACCCACTAAGCTGATGAACCACTTTGGGTGTGATACAGAAAGAAGGCAAAAGGCCAAGATTTCAGTGGCATGTACTGCACCATGTTGACTGTGGAGTAAGATTCTTCTTCTTATTTCCAGTCTATATTTTTTTTTGTGACTCCTATTTCATCTTGTTAATCTGTTTTTCATTTTTGGGTCTCGCTTGTGCAGCGAAGTGATTGTTTCCGTGGGAATCTTTAGGATTTTTGGGTCTGAACTTGCGGAACTCCCTTTAGTTGCTACCAGCAGAGACTGTCAAGGGCAGGTAAAGTAGCTTTTGATGTTGAACCTTCTTTTTTTTTGGGTTCTTTGAGAGATTTGTCTGTTCTCTATACAATGGTCAAGAATCGAACCGCTCTTACTGTCAGTTCCATACACTGCTAAGTTATACTGTGATGCATGCTTCCAAGCCATATATTTTTGCGCCTGTGTTTGTTTCAAATAGGTTGAATGTCTGAATGGTGAATTTGTAATTGTCACATGATCTTGATTTTTTCTTGGAGAGTTCATGTTCTGTTTTTTTTTTTGGCTGTAGGGTTACTTCCAGTGCCTGTTTGCTTGCATAGAGAATCTACTCGGGTCCCTAAACGTAAAACATATCGTGCTACCAGCAGCAGATGAAGCCAAATCCATATGGACTGACAAATTTGGTTTCACCAAGATGACTCAAGAGGAGGTATATTGTATATCTATCTATAAAAGTAAAGCTGATCTTATATAACTCCCAATTGAATCACATCTCTGATACACGTGTGTCTGTTCATATAGGTGAATGAATACAGAAAAGACTTCTCGGTGATGGTCTTTCATGGAACATCTATGTTGAGAAAGACAGTGCCTGCAACGAGAGCCGTGATTGGATCTAAGGAGGACAATATGGAGGAGTAAGCTCAAGGTTGTCTTTTGGTTTTTGAAAGTCGGTGACATCCGATTTGATGCCCTTTTAATTCTTGTCTTTGATCTAATTTTGGGTAGTAGACGTATTAGTGTACAGGTTTTTCCTCTAATGTGTCTTTTTCTTTACAATTTAAAAGAAAGAAAGAAAGAGAGGCACACAAAGGGTAAGCGACTTTGGTTTTGGTAGAAGAGTAGAGGACAAGTGTGAGAGTAAATGAGTCTTAAGCTATCTCTAACTGGTCTTTTGGGCATATTCTTTTGGGGGGGGGTTTATTATCTTATTATATAGGGATGAAGCTAACTTTTTGTATTATAATTCCAAAAAAAAAAAGGTGCTGAATTCCTTTTCGTTTGCACCACCACATTTACATAAATGTGTGTATTGATCCAAATCTATTCTATTAAAACATAAGCATTTTTAGTGTCTGTTTCCAAACATACCTGAATTTTTTAAAAATATTTTAGTTTATATTATATTAAATTTCGAAAATTAGTATTAATTTAGATATTGTTAGATTTCTTTAAATATAGATTATATTTAATTTAAATTTTAAATTATTTGAATTTTTTTAAATTAATTTTAATTACGAAAATATAGATTCAATTTAATTTAAAATTAAATAAAATTATAAATAAATTTATTACGAAATTTTAGATAATAATTTTAGTTATTTGAAAATTCTTTAAATACAGGTTAGATTTAATTTAAAATTTTTAATTTAAATAAAATTTTCATAATAACACAAATGGTAAATGAATATCTTATTATATTTAATCATAATCAATCGATCTTATAAAATATTCAATATTGATAAATATTTATTATACAATAATATGATTGAGCAAGTTAGAGTTATGCATTTATAATTACAGTTTTATTCGGATTAGTTTGTCAAAACATGTTAAATATTAAAAAATAATTTGAAATAATTAAACGAACTGGTTAGCCAATTCATAGATATGTAGATTGTTTATGTGTAAATCTAAATTTACATAATAACAAAGTTCATAATTAACATTAGATCAATATATATTTAATTAATTCATATCCTTATTCTACTAATATAGAAATTTATAACTATTGAAAGTTAAACATGATTACAAAATTCTTGATTTAAAAAGAAATAAATAATAAAATAAAATTTTATAAAAAATTTTATATTAGAAATAAAAATAAAAAAATCCCGTGCGGATGCACTGGGTTAAAATCCAGTATCTATTCATAATAAAAGTTGAAGTTATATGTTTTTAAAAGTGTTCATATAGTATTTAAAAAATAATTTTATTCGTTTATATCAAATATTAAAAATTAAAAAAGTTTCCAAATTTTAAAATACTGTTAATAAAATAAATATAAAAATTATGTATTAAATTTCCATTGATGAAATTAATAAAGTTTCCAAATTTTATTATTGGTTTAAAATATTATTAAAAATAAATAAATTATGTATAAAATTTATATAAATACTAAAAACTAAAATAATATTAAAATAAGAAAATTACATAAATAAATAAAAATAAATAAAATAATAAAATTTCTTTACATTTATAAATACATAGAGACGTCTAAATTTTTGTCATATAACTATAAAAAAAAATTAATTTTGTGTGTACAACCATTTTAATTAAAAAATAAAAATAAAAAAAAATAGAATTAGCTTTCGCTAAGGAATGAGTTATTACAACGTAAAATAACTAATTTGACTAATCTAACCGTAAAACTATTAGCTAAAAAAAGAATATGATGAAAGAAAATATAGACAAAACCATTACAAGACGCTCTAATGTCGAGAAAGAAGACTGTAATTTTTCAAAGTTTGGCCACCGTATTCGAGAAGAAAGATAAGTTCCAAGCAATCCGAGAAACATATCAAGTGATTGATACTCCGCCCGACACTTTTGAAAAATAAACCGCGAAGAAAAAAGATATATGATGAAAGAAGATGACAAAGGCATTACAAACCGCTCTAATATCGGGAACGAGACTGTAATTCTCCAAAACATGGCCACCGTATTTGAGAAGAAGAATAAGTTCCGAGCAATACGAGAAACATATCAAGTGATTGATATCCGACGCTCTTAAGAAACAAACGTTGAGAAAAAAAAAAGAAGTTTCACCATTAAGATGGAGGAAACCGAGGTATTCGAGGAAGATCTTTGAAATAACATGGAATCTAACATGGTTTTAAAAACTCAACCTGAACGACAATGATAACAATTAGCTGACCAAACAGCATCTAACTACAATCAGTAAGACTCATCACAAGGAAGAATGATCGCAACCATTTGCCGCAAAAAGCCTCATGCATGATCTTCTCCCTTTGATTTCTAACACGTATGAGTCTCAAAGTTATATAAAAGTTAAAATTACTTAATTAAAGTTACATAAGATTATAAATGCGTTTAATATATGTCTTTGTTACTGAAAGTGGAATCTTCTCCTCAGCGTATTTGACATCATACCAACGCTCAGTTTTGAATTTTGAATGCAACGAAAATAAGATAGAATGTTAATAATATAAACAAAATCAACCCTCAAGTCTAAATGTCTAAACGGATAGTCTTGCAAAAGGAACTCGAACAAGAAGAGTTATTTTTTCTCAAATCAATTATATCAAACCGTGAACATGATTGTCCACAATTTAATCGTCGAGTAAAATCATTTCCCTCCATACTTCTCTATAAAAGTAAACAATGTTACTATGTTAGGAAAGTCGAATTTTGAAAAGGAGAATGGAATTCCTTAAACCGGGACATCGGACCGGTTTGGTTTACATCAAACCTATAATCAAAATTTAGGTTTCACTGAGCGGGAAGGAGCGCCTCTTTAAGACTTTCAAACTCAAAAAGAAGCAAAAAATAAAATAAAACCGTTGCTCAAATACCCCTTTATATCTACATAATTACATCGTTGCCATTAGCCTTTATTGCCTTTCACTTTCCCTCTTCTCTTTCCCCCAAATTCATTTTTCGTTTTTTCCCGATCGCACTTCTTCTCAAAGGTTTGCGTTTCTTCATCATTCGTCGAATCGTCGCTTAGGGTTTTCAAACGATTCAATTTCTGATTCTCACTGTTTCTCTTCGTTATTAGGGTTTCGTATTGCTTTACATTTCGCAATCCAACAGACGTTTCTGGGTTTTACATCAAGAGATGGGTCAGATCCAGTACTCGGACAAATATTTCGATGATACTTTTGAGTACAGGTAAATCCTCGGTTTGATTCTCTTCCCACTTTAATGGAGTTTTCGGATTTCTAATTCGCGTCGTTTTGTTATTCGTTTCTCTCACAGGCACGTCGTGCTTCCTCCAGAAGTGGCTAAGCTTCTACCGAAGAATCGTATTCTCTCTGAAGTAAGTTTAATTATTGCTTCCTCTTGTGTTTATTGTTATTGAAATTGTTGATTGTCATCTAATCGTTAGAACATCGAAGTGTTTGTCTGATTTTTTTCAATTTCTCGTTTACATGGTTGAGATGTATGGTTGTTTAGGAAATTTGAAGCTTGGAGAATTGAAGAGATAGTGTTTATTTTTTTTGCTTAGAATTTTGAAGTATGCTCATCATGCTTTTTCTGGGTTTCTATGAAATCTTTGCTTTTGATGCGATTACACTGTGTGATCTTAGTAGAAGCAATTTTTCTCTTGTTATTGTCCTTTTTAGCTTTGTGTAACAATGGCTCTTCGCAGTTTCATCGTCGCCTGTGTTTGATTGCATACATATATCTGGAAAAAATCAGAGATTTTATTGAACACATAACTCTTGCATAAGAAGTTGACATTTTTGGGTTTTGTTGCATCAAATTAAAAGTAAGCTTAATAACAATGTCTAGGTTCTGGTATGTTTTTAGAGATCTGAATTATTCTTTACAAGATCGCTAAATACTGAGATCATAAACTGTTTTAGGTGTATAACTTGTCAGTGATGAAGTTGTTTAGAATTTCTCTCACAATAGTTTGTCGATTCCCTATGTGAAGTAAGCAATTTTATTGAACACATAACTCTTGCATAAGAAGTTGACATTTTTGCGTTTTGTTGCATCAAATTAAAAGTATAAAGCTTAATAACAATCTGGTCTAGGTTCTGGTGTGTCTCTTTAGAGATCTGAATCATTCTTTACAAAGATTGCTGAAAACTTAGATCATAAACTGGTTTAGGAGTATAATTTGTCAGTGATGAAAGTTGGTTTAGACATTATCTCACAATAGCTTGTCGATACCCGATGTGAAGTAAGCAATTTTTTCTTTGGTTTTTTGCAGAGCGAGTGGCGCGCGATAGGAGTGCAGCAAAGCCGTGGATGGGTCCATTACGCAATTCACCGTCCTGAGCCACACATCATGCTCTTTAGGAGGCCTCTCAACTACCAACAGGAGAACCAAGCTCAGAACGTGATTGCTAAGTAAAAAAATTATGCGTAATTCTCCTAAGTTTCTGTTTATGTCTCTCGTAAACAAGGTTCTATAAACAGTCTGCTGCTACATTCCCTTAGTTTTTATGTTCATGAGTTCACTTCAGTGGAATTATGTGAGTTGTTAGAACTACTGTTTTTTTATGTTATGTGTAAAAGTCTGGTTCTTTGCTAGACTTTTGTTTGAATTCACGTTAAAATATTCTCATGGTTAAGTCGTTATTTCTCTTGCATCTTCTGCTTCTTATTGTTTTTGACACATTTCGATTCATATTGTGTTTTTTGTGTTCATCCATGTTTCTCTATCAAATCAAAATCGTCTAACCAATCTTGAATATTGAATTGGAATAAAGTAATGGCAATTTGCCTATGTACATAAAGGGTTCAAAAAAGTGATCTGTTTAGTGAATGTTCAGCTAAAACGCAAATCAATGAACAAATATTTTAGCTCTTACTCAAAATCAAAGAGGCAAATGAATAGGCCTAATCACATGCACCTTTCATCCTTCTTTAAATTTTGCTTTTTTTGGTCAGTTATTTAATGTCCTTAGTGATTTTTGGAGTCATTATGGGGTTTTAACAAGTTTCAACAAAATTCGTATTTTTATAATGACCAAGATTGAAGACGCATGGTTCGTATGCCACACAATTTTAAATCACAAGAAAATAAAACAAAATGTACATGGTTACTCAGTTTAATTTCTAAATCGAAAATTGAGCCATAAAACTCCTGATTTCAACCCAAGAATCAAACTAAGAATCAAACCAAGAATCAAACCGATATCTTTATTATTTTTCTTTTCAAGACAGACGTTTTTTTAATCTTTCACCTAGCCAAAACCAATACCAGCGGGTTTTAAGTAATAAGCAACCGAATAATTACCCAATTTCATTCCCAATTTGATTCAACTTTTCCGGTTTAAAGTTGTAGTGATGATTACTTCGGTTCGTCTTTTTAACCTTCCATAGAATTTCAAACTCAAAAATATCAAAGAAAAACAAAACCCGTTGGTAAAACACCCCTTCATTTCAACATAATTACATCTCCGCCCCAATCACTTTATTCCATTCACTTTCTCCCCCATCACATTCCTCTCTTTAGGGTTCCATACCCAAACGATCGATTTCCTGATTCTTCTTCATTTCTCTTTTCCCTTCTCCGATTTCTCGTTAGGGTTTCACATCAAAGAGATGGGTCAGATCCAGTACTCCGACAAATACTTCGATGACACTTTTGAGTACAGGTAAAACTCTTTGATTTCGTTTCTTCCTCCAGTTTCTAGTGTGAATTTCGAAGAGCTTGATCGTGTATTGGGTACGTACAGGCACGTCGTTCTTCCTCCAGAAGTTGCTAAGCTTCTACCAAAGAATCGTCTTCTTTCCGAAGTAAGTGTTTTTTCTCCTTGGCATTGTTCTTTGATTGTGATCTGGATCATCGAATTCTAGGGAATCGAAAAGAGATAGTTTTCGGCTTAGGATTTGAAGTTTTGATTGTTCATGCCCTTTATAGTTTTGATTAGAACCTTTGGTCTGATCCAAATTGCTACTGTTACATATACAAAAGAGTGTTCTTTCTCTCAAATAGAAGCATTTTCTTATAACTCAAGGGATTTGTTGAACCCTTTGTATATGCAATTTTGACATTTTGGGTTCTCTTTTGGAGGTCTGGGTCATGTTCAAGTGGTGATCATAAGCTTGTTTGCTATAATAATGTTTTGTTGGGTTTTTGAAGGTTATAGTGTCCTACTGTTCTTTCTCTTAATAGAAGCATTTCTTTGGAAAACTCAGAGATTTTTGAACTCTTGTATAAGCAATTTTGTGGGTTCTCTTGGGAGGTCTTGTCATGTTCAAATGGAGATCATAAGCTTGTTTGTTTGATAAAATGTAGATATTTGTTTTTGGGGACTTTTTTGAAGGTTGCTTATTGTTAGTGATGATAAGACATTTCTTTCTGTGCATTTCTCTTGATGTGAATGTTATGGCTGGTTTTTGATAGAACGAGTGGCGTGCGATAGGAGTGCAACAAAGCCGT
Organism: Eutrema salsugineum; assembly: GCF_000478725.1. Classification (NCBI taxonomy): domain Eukaryota; kingdom Viridiplantae; phylum Streptophyta; class Magnoliopsida; order Brassicales; family Brassicaceae; genus Eutrema; species Eutrema salsugineum. The sequence continues at coordinate 3,035,443 of NW_006256908.1, read as the reverse complement.
GGATGGGTACATTACGCGATTCATAGGCCCGAGCCACATATAATGTTGTTTAGAAGGACTCTTAATTACCAACAGTTGCAGGAGAATCAAGCTCAAAACGTGGTTGCTAAGTGAAATCAAGGGCATAGTAAAGGTTATGCTCACAATTATTCGAATATGGGTACTTATGTTTCTTGTAAAACATGGTTTATGAACCATCCTGATGACTTTTTGTGTTCATGGGTTTAACTGACAACTTCTTATGTTGTGTAAGTCTGGTTCAGCTGTGGATTCTTCTGCCTTCTGCTCCTTATATTTACTTATTTCTCAATATATTCGTGGTTGATTTCAGATGTTCTTTCATGGATACAAATGTGAAGAATGTTTTCCCACTCATAAACCCAAATGAAAAAGAAAAATATGGGTTGCTATCAAATTATATCCTCAAACTAAATACTGGAGGTCTTTTGATCTGAACAAACCAATTTTATTCAAACTAAATAAAAAGCCCAAGCCCAGATTCAAATATCGAATTACTTCTTTACCTTCTCGATTACTAAAAATCAAAACTGAATTTGAAAACGAACAATTTTTTTGTTTTTTTGGTTGTTTGGTAAATGTTAAATTTTATACCAATTTTTAGATTTGTGACAGCGGTTACAGAAAAAACTAAGAAAACGGAAAGACCAAAAACTACTAGCAAAAAATAACAAGAAACAAAGAAACATCCAAAGAATCGAGCTAAATATGATTGTATAAAAGAGCGTATCATCATATAAATAGCACTCGTCCATCATATGGAGCAACATGTACATAGTAAAAATAGTGTCATAAGATAAAATTGCATGTAATTTGTTTTACACACGCAGAATCCTTGAGCATTTGGGGTGAAATTATAATCTTAGGCCATGGCTGTTTTGCAAATTTAATAGGTTATGGTTATGTTGCAAATAAACTTCTGAAGTTAGCTATATAGTGCATGATGTTAAATAAAAAAGACTTTATAAGTGCATGTATCCTATTAAGGAGCCAAACAAAAAAAATCGA